>NW_011888998.1:1606036-1633634 GCF_000151845.1 Pteropus vampyrus | reverse complement strand
CTAGTAAGTAGTGGCCATAGAATTCTAACCCAGATGTCTCCAACTTTAAAGCCAGTGCTCTCTTCAGCATATCAGGCTGTCTCTTATGACGGCATAAACAGAAGGGAATCAATCGAGAGACAGAAGGAAAGGGGGAGGCAGAGAAGTGTGCAGGGAGACCGCAGCAACACAGACCGTCTGAGGCTTTCTGCCGCCTTGCTCTGGGAAGTAGTTTAGAAGTTGGGTGAGCTTTGCCGAAGGAAACTGGAGAGTCAGGCCCTTGTTCATCTCTCCCGCTTTGATTGCTTGGCTGGCTCATCCACTCCCTCCACAACCTGGCATTTCATTCACTGCTGCTTGGCTTGGTTCTCTGAGCATGCGAGGGGCCACGAAGCTGAAAGGACTTGTCCTGTGGATACACTACCCTTGCTCCCCTTCCCATGAGGCAGAGCGACTACTGGGCCCAAGAGGTACTTCTGGTTCTCAGGGCCCAGGGAGCAGGCAGGAGAGTGGCAGAAAACACAAGTGGTCTGACCTGCCACAGATGAACACTGCTGTCAGCACCCCCACACCTGCCTGTCTCTGCCTGACAGGTGAGCAGCTGTGCTCTACAGCTGTCTGTCCATCTGTCTCCTTCTGATGCTCCTCGGAGAGGAGAGGCTCTGAACCTGAATCAGCAACCTTACTTCGAATATTAATCAGCAGAGAAAAAGAAGGGTGGGGCAGGAAGAAAAGTGTGCCTCTGTCTCCACCACGCACTGAACCTCCTCCCCACTGCCAAGTCCCTCTCATTGCCTCCCCTCCCCCACCCCATGGCTCCCTTAGCTCTGCCTGCCAAGCTCTGCAAATTACCACACATGCCAATAAGTCATTAGAGACCAGAACAGCAAATGTGGGGTTGCCATGGAGACCGACACCAGGAGCTGGCAGCCCTGGGGGCCGGCCTGTGGCTCAGGTGTGCTGTGGGGAGAGCTGGGAAGGCCAA
Organism: Pteropus vampyrus; assembly: GCF_000151845.1. Lineage (NCBI taxonomy): Eukaryota > Metazoa > Chordata > Mammalia > Chiroptera > Pteropodidae > Pteropus > Pteropus vampyrus. The sequence continues at coordinate 1,632,670 of NW_011888998.1, read as the reverse complement.
AACGCCTGGAAGAGAGGAGATAATGCACTACGCACTATCGGGGTGCTGATTCCAGGTCGGACCACGGGCTTTGCCACCTCCTCTCTCTCCTGTCCCTAAGGCCCCAGTCCTGCCCATGTGCAGCTTGTTAGGTGTGACAAATGCTGCACAGGCTTCAGGAAACAGGTGCAGCCTGGGCCAATGGGCCCAGCCCCCTCCCTTCATAGACCTGTGTCTCTCCCCAGAGGAAATGGCCAGGATAAAGCCCACCTGGGGACCAGCCAGGGGCCCTCAGCTTCCTGAGCTGGTTGCCTGTGTTTGGAGGAAACTGAGGCCCAGTGTGGGGCTGAGGGCAGGATGGCACCCAAGCAACGCTCCCATATTCCTGAGCCTGGAACTCACTTTACTTCCACCCAGCACTTAGCATAGTACCCAGGCCCTTGTAGATTAAAACACACACACACACACACACACACACACACACACACACACTTGTTGAAAATGGCTGCAAGACTGTGTAAGCATCCAGAACTTCTGACAAGACGGAGCAAACCCTGGACTGGAGTCTCAGCTCTTCCACTAACTCGGTGTGACCTCTGACAAAGCCACTTCTCTCTGGACCTCGGTTTCATCATCTGGAAAATAACTGGGATGTGTTTCTGACACGGTGTATTTCAAACTGGGCTCTTCAGAGTTATGAAGCGATTCCTGTGGGGTCATGGGTCAGCAGGAGGCCAAGTCAACTAAGCGGGTTCTGTTCTACCCGCTTTGTTCCAACCATGGCAGCCTTGTATTAATTTCCTGTTGCTGCTGTAACATATTACCACAAATTTAGTGGCTTAAAACAACAGAGATTTATTATCTTACAGTGCAAAATGGGTCTCACTGGGCCAAAATCCAGGTGTTGGCAGGTCTGCGTTCCTTTGTGGAGGTTCTAGGGAAATTCTGATTCCTTGCCTTTTCCACCTTCTAGAGGCCACCTGCATTCCTTGGCTCATGGCCCCTTCACTCTTCAAAGCAACAAGTCAAGTCTTTCTCACATCGCAGCACCCTGACACTGATTTCTGCCCCCTCCTCCATATTTAAAGGGCTCTCATGATTACACTGGGTCTATCAGATATTCCAGGACCATCTGTTTTAAGGCCTGCTGATTAGCAACCTTAACTCCATCTGCAACCTTAACTCCTCTTGCCATGTAACCTGACACACAGGTTTCAGGGACTAGGACACAGGCATCTTTGGCGGGGGGACATTATTCTGCCTATCACATGTGTGTTTTGAAAAAACAGATCGATACCTATAAATGTTTGAAAGCCACATGACTGGAGGACTCTCAGTTGCCATCAGTTTTAAAGTACTGGGGGATCCTTTTAAGAAACTCAGGAACTCTGGGGCCTGCCTATCGAACATGACTGTCGACAGGTTTGGGCTGTCCCAGTGGGGCGTGCAGAGTGATGGGTCTCTATGTCCACCAGAAAAGAGGTCACTAGAGAAGGATAAGCGAGGGCTGTTTTAGGGAACCCGCCTGTCTCGGCAACTTCCTTTCCATTCCACACGAACACATACACTCAGATTACCCTGCAAACATCCGTTTTCGGTGTACTTCCGGGTACGGTCAGATGGAGCTGGGCGTATGAGTGTGTGTCCATTCATGCATGTGAATAATCTCTCCCATCCGAACAAATGATCACAGAGGCCATGACCTTGTTTTACTTTGCTCCCCATTACCCATCCCCATCCCTTGGCACCACACCTGGTGCAGAAGCCACACTGACTTGACCGTCATAAAGTTGAGATACCATCTTTTCTTCCCATATCTTGACCTTCAACATTGTCCCCTTCCTAGATCCATCTAGGGGAGTCCCCAGATTATTTGTAACAAATTCTAAAAACAGTACCAAATTCAAACAGTGAAGGTCTTAGAATCTTCTTGCTGGCGTCTTTCCAAGCCCTTAGTGATCAACTCTGGAATTTGCAAGTGAGACAGACTCTGACTTGCCCTGAGGGAGATGGTGGCTTCTCATTGTCCTCTCATACAACATAACCTCTGTATTATACCTCTGCCAATTGCCTGGGACCCAGTGGGGGCTGAATAACAAAACTCTTATGAGAAAGATGTCCCATGTATTATTAATCACAGCCCAGATGTTTTGTAATTTTATGCAAATTACTCACCCTCTCTCAGCCTTATTTTTTTCCTTGGTATAAACCAGCGGCTCATTCCTCTTCCTACCTCTATCACATGTCCCAGGGGATCCTAGAAATGTGATTCAGTAGGGGAAAGCCATTCTTTGGAGGAGCGGCCCTGGGGAAATTGAGGTGGAAAGGACCTAGCATTTATTGAGCGTCTACTTTGTAGCAGGCACTTCACACAGATTAGCTCATTTAATGCAGTGGCTGAGAACAAGGGCTCTGGAGTCAGAAAGATTTGGGGCTAAATTCTGGCTCTGACACTTGCCAGCTGCGTGCGGCCTTGGGCAAATTAAATTACTTAATGTTTCCCAGCTTCAGCTTCCTCTGCTGCGAAATGCGGGACCAGCATATCCATTTCACAGCGTTATGTGGATTAAGTGAGATAAATGCAGTGAAGCTCTGTCATATCGTAAGCACTCAGCAATGTTAGCTCTTACCATTAATAACCAATGAAGTGAGTGTTATTAATCCAAATTTATAGATGGGGAAACTAAGGCTCTGAGGGGTTAAGTAAAATGCCCAAGGGTGTGTGGTTAAGGAAAGTGGACTCTAACGCAGCTCTAACTGATTCCGGTTCCTGTGGATTTAAGCTGGGAGGATAGAGGCCTCAGGGCTTGTGCCCAGAGCCTCTGGGTAGAGTTGGTGGGCCCTCCTTTGTCAGGATGCCTAGCAGAACCAGTTGCCTATGTGACTCTCAGCTCCTGCTCCTTGGCTGGGAGCAGGGTGGGGGTGGGGACAGTGAATGTACTACTGAGGGTCCCCACTCCACCCCAGGGTGCTCTCCCTACAGGTAAGAAGTGAGCCAAACCCCAAGTCTCAAGACCCAGGCTGCCTTCTTCCAGGGAAGGGACAGACTAGCTCATTTGGGCACGATATTGTTTCCAGTTCACTGTATACGAAACAGATGGGAATGTTCTAGGAGTAATCTACCAAACAGGAACCCAGACAGTGAGAGGAAGGGAGAAGAGAAGCCAGCTGCAGACCAGGTGAAGGAATGGAGCTCAGGGGGTTGGCAGAGACCTGGGGCTGACATCAGTGGGCCGAGGGGCTGGTGGACGGCAATCGATTAGCGGATGAAGATCTCGGAAACCACCCGAAAGCTGGAAACGAGACCTTCTCAAAGCAAGAGGTGTCACAAGACAGAGATCAGCTGGCAAAAACGCCAATGTGTTTTCATTCTCTTAAGAAAGGGCCACTCTGCTGTCCAGAGAGAACAAAGGGGACACCAGGAACCCGGATGGTGAAGGAACGAGCTGCTGCAGAGACAAAGACTGCTCCCCACCCATGTGCCCCCCAGCCCGCCACCCTTCTCCCCCTCCCACCCCCACAAACTACGAGCTCCCCCTCTCGAGAATTCTCCCCTCTGCAGATCCAAACCCCACCCCGTTTTCCAGGCCCCCATCAGCCGCATCTCCTCGAGGCAGCATTCCCTATGTACTCCCACACAGACCTCTCAGTTCTGATAACATTTATAGTCTAAGTCACACAGTTTAGCACTTGGTTTTAAATACTGTCTGGTATTATTCCCTCGTTATTTCTTAGGAGTATAAGTTTTGCCTCCCCAACGGATCTGTAGGTTTCTGTACCAGCAAAGATTGTGACTTACATTTCTTTATATTCTCCTCACCTCACCCCACATCACTTAGGACAGAGCTCAAAAAGTACTTGGGGGGTGAGCAATAATTGATCAAATCAGCTTCAACGGCTGGAGAACATCCTGACTAACCACCTGGTGAAACTGAATTAGCCAAAATCCTGGAGTTTTTAAAGGGTCAAGTCATTGTCACCCCCTTCCCTAAACCCCGCCAAAGCTCTGCATCTCACTCTGAGGAAAGACCAAACTCCTCAGCACAGTTTCAGGGCCCTCCAAGATCGGGCCTCCTCGGTGCTCCTCAGACCCACCAGGCACAGCCCGGCCCCCGAGCCCCTGCTTCTGCTCTTCCCTCTGCCCCCCGTGCCCTTGCCACCTCGCAGGCGCTTCGTCGTTACTCACGTGTCACCTTTGCAGCAAGGTCTCCCTGGGCCACCCTGTGCAAAATGACCAACTCTGCTCTTTTTAACACACCCTCTCCTATCCCTCCATTACTTAATCTTTCTAGCACTTGCCATTTATTTTACTGTCTCCCCACACAATCAAGTATAAGCTCCTTGAAGGCAGAAATCTCTGATTGCTTGTTGCTCGCTGCTTTCTATACCCACAAGCCGGGAACAGATGCTTAAGAAATATTTGCTGAAAGAAGGGACTCCAGTCCCACCCTGTGTCGGATGTGGCTGAGGCGTGTTTCTGCTCAGAGATGCGCGATGGACAGGAGAATTCTGTGGCTCCCCTCCAGGTGCGGGATTCCACCATTCCACCCCTGGGCTGACTCTGGAGAAGGATCTTCTGAAGTTCAGGGGCCTGGAGCTGTGTGAGCCCCAGCTACCTTCGTCCCACTGGGAGGTCTGTCCGGAAGTGGAAGATGGAGGGGTGGGGTGACTTCTACCTACCCCCATGCACAGCTTTTAAATTTCTAGCTTGCCCGCCAGCTGCCCCTCTGTGGTCGCTCCATCTCCTGGCATCGCCACCTCTGCCCTCCTAGGCCACAGACAGACACTTTCATCACCTGCCTTTGAACGCTCCTTTTGAGAACACTGTAGAGGAACATAACCTCTCCTGCCTTTCTTCTCTCTTCCTCCTTTTTCTTCCCCGCTGAAAGGATCAGGTAAGACAGACCCACTTTTCCTGCGAGACCCACACTGGTTGCCTAACAATCACTGCCTCTTCTTCTATATGTTTTTTCCTGAAGGATCTGCCTTGTGTGTTTGTAAATATGAATGATTGGACTTGTTCTTCCCAAGACACATGAGGCTGCCTTGTTAGAGACACCCCACTGCACCAATCCCAAACCATCCCCACCTAATGTGCTGAATCTGGGGTCCGTGCCCATCCTCACATCTCCCAGAAGTCACTGCTGCATTGGGTCCACCACTGTGATCGTGGGGACTGACTCTTAGGGTCCAGCTTCTCTGAGGCCACTGGCTCCATGTGGCCCCCGAAGCACTTAGTTGAAGCTGATGGAAACAGAGTTGGCTTTTGAGGAGCTGTGACCTGTGGGAGCAGGAGGAAGAGGGGACACCGTCTCTGAAGGTCCCCAAAAGGGGACAGAACCCTGGCTTGGACATAACTTGGACAGTACTTGGGGAGCTTCTGACTGTAGGGAGGGAGGAGAATGGGCTAGATGACCCCAGAGCACCCTCCAGGCCCAGGGACCGCTAGATTCTGGGGGTGGTTAAAAAGCAGGAACCCTCGGGTCAGAAGGAAGGTCAAATTTTTTCTAGCTATATGTCTTTGAGTAAGTTACGGAACCTCTCTGAGTCTCGGTTTCCTCAAGTTTAGAGATAATGAGTACCTACCTAAGAGGGAAAATTTTGAAGATTTAATGTGATAATGTAGGTAAAGCACTTGGTACAGTGCCCCGAACATAGTAAGTGCTCAATAAATACTAGTTGCTATGATTAGTGCCATTACCATGTGGGAGGTAGAGACTGAGAAATGGTTATTGCCCCAGGAACCCTCTGCCTGCTCTTCATCTTGGAACTCACTTCAAGTCCATTAAATGCTGAGCAGCAGGGAAGGTGTAGGTGACAGAAATGTACAGAGAAAAACTGAATTCCAAGGCAGACCTGGTTTGACTCACCTAATAGGCACTTCCCTCGAACCAATAGGCACTTGTCCTCTGGCTTCTTTCACTTCCTGGGGACCCAAGAGACACCTTGGGTCCCCAGGAAGTGAAAGAAGCCAGAGGACAAGGGCTGTGGCAGCTCTGGGTTTGGAGCAGAGACTGCTTGATGGTGGCTTAGGACATTAAGGAAGTCATGGTCATGAAACCAGTCCCAGCAAGGATGCGCCAGTTCCCCTGCCCAAAGGCTGTTTCAGGCTAGAGAATATGGGAATGTGGGGACATTCTGGGAGACCTGTCAGCTGACTGGAAGCTCAGCTCTGAGCATTGGAAACAAAGAAGCAGAAGTGAGACATGTCCAAGGTGTTACTGATATCCACAGAAGGCGACATATACGCAACACAGCATTTTTTCATACACAATCCCTGTGCCCAATACCCTTGGCACCAGTGCCCCCAGGCCCACCATCTCCGCCCGATTGACTCCTTTTCAAGCCCTAGCCCAAATATCACATGCTTTCAGAACCATTTCTTAATCTGCAGACAGAGACCGTCACCTCTTTATCTGCTCATCCCTGTATTATAGCACTTGTTTCATTATTGTAAGACTGACTCTCCTATTGAATAATAATAATAATATACTTACTTTGCCAGGCACTGCACTAAGCTCGTTACATGTATTAACTCATTTAATCTTCATAACAACTCTAAGAAGTAGGCACTATTATTATCCCATTTATGCAGGAGGAAACTGAGGCACAAAGAGGTTAGATGACTTGCCCAATGTCACTTAGCTAGAAGCAGTGGAGCCTGGATTCAAACCCCAGCTGCGGCTCCAAAATCCGTATTCTTACTGTGAAGTCCTGGAAGGCGGGGGCAACACCTGATCTGTCTTTGTCTACAGCGCCTAACACAGGTCTGAGCAAACAGTGGGTGCTTAGAAAAGATGGACTGGTTGAGTAAGCAAATGCCTGCATACGGTTAACCTGGTGGCTATTCCAGCCTCCGAGTTGTGGGACGGACAGACCAAGGCTTTGGGGGAAGCAGAAGATAAAGGCATCCTTATCATGCACCTTCTCGTAACAATTCCACTGCACTGTGCTCTGTCCTGTCTGGTTGTGTCTTTTCTCACGTGTCTTGCTTTGTTTTTTGTTTTTCAGTTTATCTTCTACCTTCGTCCTCCTCCCCTTCTGTTCCTGGTCACTCTCCCTCTTTCCTGCCCCATTTTGCCTCTGTCCATTATCTTTGCCCTTCTCTGTAATTCTCGCAGGCTCGAAAGCCTCCCACCCCCACTCTTTGCCTTGGAGCTTTTATAGAGTCCAGGCTTGGCCAAGGAGGCTGAGAACACCAGTGGCATTGACTCATTAGACTGGCCATGGACCAAGCTTCTACCCGCTGACCCTTAACGAAAACAACAATTTCCCATCAACTCTACTTGGATGCAGGGTGGTGGTATGGAGCAGGAGTTGCCTACCTACAGCTTGGCACACATCTGAATAGTATCAGAAAGACCCATACCCTCCCTGCCCCCTCTCTCAAGGTCCCAACTCCTCCATGAAGCCTTCCCTGATCACTTGAGAAAGTTTATTCATGCCAGCATTCAGCAAATCTTTATATGTGCCCATATTCTGAGGGAACAAAGCACGCTCCTGAAAAATTCAATTAAAATGTAATCTTCAGATAACTGTACAACAACTTACCAGATGTCACAGACATCATAGGGGCCAAAGGAACTGCCGACAGTCAGTGATTTCGGAACTGCAGACAATCAGTGATTTCAAAACAGAGACCTATGTGACCTGAGGCAAGTGGCTGATCGTCTCTGGTCCTCTCTGGTCCTCAATTTCCACAGCTATAAAGCAAGGGATTATAATCCAGACCTTAGAAGGTTGTCAGGAGGGTTGAATAAATTTTGTAAACTTCCTGACAGACTGGGGTTTAGTATGCACTTAGTAACAAATTTGTCTTTCTCCTTCCTTTGTTTAAAGCACTGAATTTCTACTCAGCCTTTCCAGAGAACTGGCCCATCCTTTTCAGGTCAGAATATATCTTAAGGGCGGGATGGCCCTAGGTCTGTAAGCTTTGTGATACCTGCTATACCATAAGGAGATGGGCCTGTCATGTTAGAGGTCACTCAGTGTGACGACGATGACAATTCACTAGGATTGTTCACACTCCCCCACAAGCAGTGGATCTTTGAAAGAACTTGATGGGCACAGAACTAATCAGCTAGGAAGTCCAGGTACAAGTTCGGTTCTGCCCTGAGACATGGAGGTTTGTTTTATTGCTGTCTCCTCAGCTCCAAAAATAATGGCAAGTACACAGTAGGTGCTCAATAAATTGTTGAATGAAGGAATTTTCCAAAAAGCAATGGATTTTCTTTTTCCTTTCAAATAAAAAGGAGGGGGGGAGGTAGGAGGGGCAAGTGGCAGGGTACAGAAGACATGCCAGGGAAATGCAGCTGTCAGGCCCACCAGCTCCTCCTCTGCAAAAGGGACGCAGCAAAGCCAACGGCGCGTGTGTTCCCACTGTCCAGGTGTTCTGGAGCACAGAGCACATGCCTGGCTGTGGCCAGAGCTGCTGTTTGATGGAAGAGCAGGGGGGCAAAGGTGCAGACAGACACTTGGGAGTGGGGGAGGGAGAAGTCTTGGGGAGAAGGAGGAGGGTGAAGGAAGAGGAGAGCCCTGTGAGGAGAAAGGGAGATGATGAGATGCTTGAGGAAAGAGAGTGAAGAGTGAAGGAGAGCATAGGAGGGGGACCCAAGAGACACCTTGGGTCCCCAGGAAGTGAAAGAAGCCAGAGGACAAGGGCTGTGGCAGCTCTGGGTTTGGAGCAGAGACTGCTTGATGGTGGCTTAGGACATTAAGGAAGTCATGGTCATGAAACCAGTCCCAGCAAGGATGCGCCAGGTCCCCTGCCCAAAGGCTGTTTCAGGCTAGAGAATATGGGGACATTCTGGGAGACCTGTCAGCTGACTGGAAGCTCAGCTCTGAGCATTGGAAACAAAGAAGCTGAAGTGAGACATGTCCAAGGTGTTACTGATATCCACAGAAGGCGACATATACGCAACACAGCATTTTTTCATACACGATCCCTGTGCCCAATACCCTTGGCACCAGTGCCCCCAGGCCCACCATCTCCGCCCGATTGACTCCTTTTCAAGCCCTAGCCCAAATATCACATGCTTTCAGAACCATCTCTTAATCTGCAGACAGAGACCGTCACCTCTTTATCTGCTCATCCCTGTATTATAGCACTTGTTTCATTATTGTAAGACTGACTCTCCTATTGAATAATAATAATAATATACTTACTTTGCCAGGCACTGCACTAAGCTCGTTACATGTATTAACTCATTTAATCTTCATAACAACTCTAAGAAGTAGGCACTATTATTATCCCATTTATGCAGGAGGAAACTGAGGCACAAAGAGGTTAGATGACTTGCCCAATGTCACTCAGCTAGAAGCAGTGGAGCCTGGATTCAAACCCCAGCTGCGGCTCCAAAATCCGTATTCTTACTGTGAAGTCCTGGAAGGCGGGGGCAACACCTGATCTGTCTTTGTCTACAGCGCCTAACACAGGTCTGAGCAAACAGTGGGTGCTTAGAAAAGATGGACTGGTTGAGTAAGCAAATGCCTGCATACGGTTAACCTGGTGGCTATCCCAGCCTCCGAGTTGTGGGACGGACAGACCAAGGCTTTGGGGGAAGCAGAAGATAAAGGCATCCTTATCATGCACCTTCTCGTAACAATTCCACTGCACTGTGCTCTGTCCTGTCTGGTTGTGTCTTTTCTCACGTGTCTTGCTTTGTTTTTTGTTTTTCAGTTTATCTTCTACCTTCGTCCTCCTCCCCTTCTGTTCCTGGTCACTCTCCCTCTTTCCTGCCCCATTTTGCCTCTGTCCATTATCTTTGCCCTTCTCTGTAATTCTCGCAGGCTCGAAAGCCTCCCACCCCCACTCTTTGCCTTGGAGCTTTTATAGAGTCCAGGCTTGGCCAAGGAGGCTGAGAACACCAGTGGCATTGACTCATTAGACTGGCCATGGACCAAGCTTCTACCCGCTGACCCTTAACGAAAACAACAATTTCCCATCAACTCTACTTGGATGCAGGGTGGTGGTATGGAGCAGGAGTTGCCTACCTACAGCTTGGCACACATCTGAATAGTATCAGAAAGACCCATACCCTCCCTGCCCCCTCTCTCAAGGTCCCAACTCCTCCATGAAGCCTTCCCTGATCACTTGAGAAAGTTTATTCATGCCAGCATTCAGCAAATCTTTATATGTGCCCATATTCTGAGGGAACAAAGCACGCTCCTGAAAAATTCAATTAAAATGTAATCTTCAGATAACTGTACAACAACTTACCAGATGTCACAGACATCATAGGGGCCAAAGGAACTGCCGACAGTCAGTGATTTCGGAACTGCAGACAATCAGTGATTTCAAAACAGAGACCTATGTGACCTGAGGCAAGTGGCTGATCGTCTCTGGTCCTCTCTGGTCCTCAATTTCCACAGCTATAAAGCAAGGGATTATAATCCAGACCTTAGAAGGTTGTCAGGAGGGTTGAATAAATTTTGTAAACTTCCTGACAGACTGGGGTTTAGTATGCACTTAGTAACAAATTTGTCTTTCTCCTTCCTTTGTTTAAAGCACTGAATTTCTACTCAGCCTTTCCAGAGAACTGGCCCATCCTTTTCAGGTCAGAATATATCTTAAGGGCGGGATGGCCCTAGGTCTGTAAGCTTTGTGATACCTGCTATACCATAAGGAGATGGGCCTGTCATGTTAGAGGTCACTCAGTGTGACGACGATGACAATTCACTAGGATTGTTCACACTCCCCCACAAGCAGTGGATCTTTGAAAGAACTTGATGGGCACAGAACTAATCAGCTAGGAAGTCCAGGTACAAGTTCGGTTCTGCCCTGAGACATGGAGGTTTGTTTTATTGCTGTCTCCTCAGCTCCAAAAATAATGGCAAGTACACAGTAGGTGCTCAATAAATTGTTGAATGAAGGAATTTTCCAAAAAGCAATGGATTTTCTTTTTCCTTTCAAATAAAAAGGAGGGGGGGAGGTAGGAGGGGCAAGTGGCAGGGTACAGAAGACATGCCAGGGAAATGCAGCTGTCAGGCCCACCAGCTCCTCCTCTGCAAAAGGGACGCAGCAAAGCCAACGGCGCGTGTGTTCCCACTGTCCAGGTGTTCTGGAGCACAGAGCACATGCCTGGCTGTGGCCAGAGCTGCTGTTTGATGGAAGAGCAGGGGGGCAAAGGTGCAGACAGACACTTGGGAGTGGGGGAGGGAGAAGTCTTGGGGAGAAGGAGGAGGGTGAAGGAAGAGGAGAGCCCTGTGAGGAGAAAGGGAGATGATGAGATGCTTGAGGAAAGAGAGTGAAGAGTGAAGGAGAGCATAGGAGAGGGGGAGGAAGGAGGGAGGCACAGGGGGTAAAAAAATGGGGAGTGGAGAGTTACAGAGGAAACTGCTGTCTCAGCCGGGGTGGAATTTGTCCTAGTAGACCTCTGGGTTCCCACCGCCTTTTAGTACCTCCTTCAGGTTAGTCCGTGCCAGGGGGAAGGTGTGGATTTGGGGGTGCTCCTAGATACAGGGTGTATGCCAGACCCTGGGCTTGTCTCAATCCCTGGAGCACCCAGTCCTTTAGTTCCATCCTTCCCAAATAATGACATCCCATCCCAGGTCCAGAGGAATCCCCTGGGCAGGAAGAAGGAGACTCTGTGTGAGCCAGTTCAGGGGAAGGCAAAGGGCCTAGAAGGCTCAGACCCCTGCTTGTGCCCTTCTCTTTCCATTTCCCCACAAGGGCACCTAGGCCAGCCAGGGAAATGGGTCAGGCCACCCACATGAGACTTTTTTTCTGATAACAACAGGGCCCACAGGCAAAGGGGTCTCAGTGCCCTGCACACAGCCTTGCCCACCCCATGTCCAGCATTCTTTGTTGGAGGGATCTTTAAGGAGCGGTAGGCAGTGGGAGGGAGGGGACCCCGGCCTTCTCCTGCAGGAAGAGGACACTGGGCTAGAGCCCATCCCCGGCTGGCAGGGAAGACGGACGCTGCCTTGAGTCTGGGTGCATGGAAGGACCCAGAGTCCCTGATGATTGTGACTAAGCTGGCAGGGAGCCACCTCCACGCTTCTGACCAGGGGAGGCTGTTCTCTCTAACACCAGCCTCCCGGGGTCTTCAAGAAGAGCGCTTGTCCGGTCCATCTCTGCCACTGAGTGCTGCGCCCGGTCCACCCCCTCCCGACCCTGCCATTAGAAACTGCGTTGGCTCCAACAGATGGGAGCTGCGACAGGCTGAGGAACAGAGCACAAAGCACAGCTGACATTTTCCTTCCTGTTCGTTTGGTGGGGGAGGAAGGACAGGGACGGGGGTGGGGGAGGAGCACAGCAACACCCCTAGGCCCGCCCCCAGGGTCAAGTCTCTAGCACCTTTAGCTTCTCAGCTGAGCCCCATCACCCGCAGCTCCTCTCCGGCTAGGCAGCCAGAGCCTGTGGCGCCCTTCGCGGCAAGACAGACGGACCACCTGTGGCTGGCTAACCCTGGGTGCTGCTGTCTTCCCGATTCCGCTCCCCACTCCCAGACTCCCCAGGATGGGATCAAGGCCGGCCCATCCCCCACCCCAAATGTCCCATCCTAGTCTGCGGACAGACCTCTGCCGGTCCGGGAGGAGCCTGGCTCCTGGTTCCAGATACTTCGGACAGACACCAAGGCCACCTTGTTCCTCCACACGGACACTCGAGCTCCAAGGAAGGAGAAGTCCCCGCGGCTCTGGAGCTCTGCTTGCTACCCGCTGTCCACTGCTGTCACGCCCTCCCTAACCTCTCTGCCACCTCTCGGTTCCCGGACATCTCAGAGCTCCGCTCTCCCCAGCAACAGTTTGGGGGCGGATCGAGCCTCTCATGGTTGATTACGGTCCAGACGCCCCCTCGCCCGTCGCCTGGGGTCCAGCCGGCGCAGTCGGCTGCCTTCTTTACATTTTCCAGCCCGCCTTCTCTCTGCTCTCGCGGCCGCCTCCCTCAGCGAGTCACCAGCTCCCCTGCAGGCGGCTCGGCGGCACCCGCGGCCGTCCCTCCCCCAGCCCCCGCTGCGTCCCGGCGGCCACGCCAGCGGCCCTGGTGCCAACTGGGGTCAGCCCAGAGCCGCGCACTTACCCTGTGCCCGCCGTCCGGGTCCCGGAGCCGCCACGGCGCTCGGCTGCAGCCCAGGTTGGGCTGGGGAGCCTGGTCCGCGCCCTTCTTCCGCGCGCCGCGCGCCCAGGCCGGGGAGGTTCGTGGGCACCTTCGCGTCGTGGAGTTGTCCTGGGAGTGGTGCTGGGGCAGAGCCCGGGAGGGCGACGGCAGAACAACGATCCGCCCCGCCCGCCCGCGCCCCGCACCCCGCACCCCGGGCTCCGCACCGCCCCCTGCGCTCCCGGCCCGAGGCTGCGGGCTTGAGCGGGGCGCTCCCTCCGCGCGCGGCGCGGCCAAGTGCACCCAGCAGGCCCCCGCGGCGCCCTGCGCCCCTCCGCGCGCCTCCTCCCGGCTTCTTGCTCGTCCTCTTCACCCGCTTCGCCGCCGCTCTCCCAACCTTCCCAGCCCACTCCGGTCGCCGCCTCGCCGTCCGCAAGCCACGCCACCCCCCTCCAGTCCCGCTGCCATTTTAACTCCTGAGTGGCCAGAGGCCCCCTCTTCCTAACAAACAACCTCTCCCCAGAGGGAGGAGTTGGGTGGAGCCAGATGCTAAAGCTTGAGGGTCTGGGGCCAGTGATGGTCAGATGCAAGGCTTGCGTGAAAGAAGGGGGCACAGCGACTGGGTCTGAGAGGAGACGGGGATGGCTCTTCTGATGTTGCCTTTTACCCTCTTGCAAAGTCCAGTAGGTTCTACCCTTCCTAAGTTGACAGCGCACTAAGGAATGCCGTGGGCTGGAATTTGTTCATGGACACAGACATCTCTATTCTAAAGATTGCAAACCCTCTGAGTTCTCATGCCCTTGCAGCATCGCCCCCTGATCAAGGCAGTTCTGACGTCTTGGAAGATCCCACCCTGGCCCTTAGCAAAGGATGTCAGTCTACCTGGGTTTTAGGCAGGAACTGGCGAGCCCAGTCAGGGGCTTGGCTTTGGCGGTGCCTACCCTGCAGGCTGGGAGGTTATGAATACTGGAAAGGAGAGTATTCATGGAGCTGATCCATGCTGAAGGTGGATGCTGGGCTGCTGCCTGGTGGCTTGGGTCCCTGCCACCAGTGTGGGCTTGGGAGAGTGGGTCTCCTGCCTTAGTGGGACCTTCCTCTAGAACCACTCAGAGTGGACACAGCAAACTCAGCTCCAGAACAGGCCACATCTGCTGATGGGTCTTGACCAGAGCCTGCAGAACCAACAGGAGAGTAGGTGGGGTGGAGTCCAAGGTATAGGGAGTTCTGTGAGAAGGGCATCCATTATGTCTTCCTTCATCCAGAGCTCCCCTCAGTGCCTCCTGTGAGGTGAGCTCTGGGCAGAACACGGACAGAGCTTTCTGGCTCTGTCTTTTCCAAGGGCACAGACAGTGGTACCTCCACACACGGAGGCTTTTATAAAGTTGGCTTGAAGACCTGTGTGTTCTGTATGCACAGAGGCTGTTCTCACCTTTGTATATTCAATAAGTACATATTAAGTTACCAGTGCACCGCCGAAACAACCCCCATGCCCCCACCCTCCACCCCTGCTGTGAGACAGAATGGCCTCAAGGAGCTTGGAAGAAGGAACAAGTTGGGACCATATGAAACAAATTTTTAACATTTCAAGGCAATGGAAGTGCCATTGAAATACAGAAAGAAAAAGCCTTCATGGGCTAGAGTTATTCATAGAAGGTTTTGTGGAAGATTTGAGATTCAAGCTGAGTCCAGATGGAGGGACAGAAAAACAGAGACAAGCAGAGTAGAATGGTTTGTCTGGAGGGGAGGGAAAAAGGAGAGAATTTATAGAGCTACTTGTGGATGCCAGGCCTTTTCACATCTCTCTCATTTTATCCTTTAAGTTGACTCTTACCCCACTGAACAGACAGGAAAATGGAGGTTCAGGGAGCTTAACATCTACAGGCAGAATTTGAACTCTCTTTGAACCCACAGTGTCCTGGCTATAACACCACATTGCGTATACAGAGTGGAGCAGCTGATGAAGAATCTGAATTGCCAGGCTGAGCAGTTTAGCTCGACTACGCGCTCGTGGTTTGGGATGAAAGAGGCAGGGAGCTTGGAGACTAGTGAGGAGGCTGTTGTAGGAAGGAGGGCGAGGGGAGCAGTGAGAATAGAGAGCAATGGGTCTTTGTAAGGAAGACCTGGCAGAACTTTGACACTGATTGAGTGAAAGGGGTCAAAACTTGACTCTAAGCTTTTGAGCGTGTTTGGGTCCATTGTCAATTCAGTGGAGCCACCTCAGCATCCAGAGGGCCAATGTCATTGTATACAGTATTGATTGCGCAAAAGAGGAAATGCTACCAATCCTTTACTAGCTTAAGGGCATGAGCTCTCTCACGCTCCAGTGCCCCAGCCTCCCAGCATCTATGTATGCTGCCTAGTGCATCTTAGCTCCCAACCAGACCGGAAGCTTCTGGAGGGCTAAGACTGTCCCACACAACACCAAGTCAAGACTAGTATCTTATAGTAGGTGCTCAATAACTGACTATTGAAAAATAAATGGAGTAAAAGCAAGTCATATTTGCCAGGTGGCTGGTACCTAAGTGGCAGACTCTGTAAGACCCATGTTGGGTAAGAGAATTGCATTGCCCATGGGGAGAGAATGGGGAAATCTTCTCTTAAGCTGACTCCAAATCTCTTACAACCCAATGGGACTGAGGGAAGAGCATAGGTTTGAGAGCCAGAGGTTTGAAACTGCTTATCACTTCCTCTGTGTTGCTTCAGGAAAAGTGCTTAAATTCTCTGAGTCTAATTCTTTCTTATGTAAAAATATTAATTCAAGTAATAGCAGTTAATAGTTGTTAAATACCTACTACATGTAAGGCATGGTAAAGCACATTTATGCATGAGCTCATTGAAAATTCCACCAACCCCAGGACCTGAGATAGGAGAAAAAAGACGTTTGACATTAACATAACTGGTATGTAATGGAGCTAAGATCTGAACCCAGGGCTATCTGATTGTGCAGTCTAAGTACCACACTACCCTGTGACACTTCCTTAAGTCAGATACTTTCCTAGAAAAAGGTAGGAATTCAATTCAGTCTTTTGGAAGCTCTTAGGTAATTACCCAGAGATTTTAATGGCCCTGTTACTGACCTTGTGCCCTCCAAGTTAGATCTCTAGGTTTAGCCACGTCAGGAAGCCTGGGAGGGACTCTGTAACACTAGAGTTCCTCCGGAGAAGGATGCTGGGATTATATGCCTCTGTAAATGATGCTCGATTCAACTCCACTTGGTTCTTTAACACAAGGTCACATACTGGGCTAGTAGGCATGCTATTTGTGTGGTGGAGGGCAGTGAGAGAGGAGGGCTCTGGAACCCGGCAGATGAGCCAAGTCAGAGAAAGGAGGTTGGGGATGTCTACCACCTTTAGTGGACTTTCCTCTGCCAGGGCCCCACCTCAGGAGGCTCTGGATGGGGTCTTTGGAGTCACTGAGGACTGTTGTCCCCCAAGTGACACAGCTAGGTAGAGAGTGTGGCCCTAGAGCAGTGGTCCTCAGGCTTAAGCATCGCCTAGAGCATGTGTACAAATGCAGACAAACAAGTCCTACAGCAGAAACAGATTCTGCAGTTCTTGAAATCTGCATTTTGGCAAACTCTCCTGATTCAGATGATTCCGATTTAGGTGCCTGGATGAGCCCTGCTTTGAGACACGCTGGCTTGTGGTGCCCATTGCTCTCTGACCTTTCCTGTCTGGGCTCAGTGACAGCAGAGCCCTGTACTCTAGCTATTAGGGAACAACAGTGAAAGAACACAGAATTCCTGCTAGAGGCAGGTTCATGGTGAAGCTGATGAAGCTTAAGCTTTAGGGTCACTCGCCTGAGGGGCAGGTTGGCTATGAGATCTGGGAGTTGTAAAGTGTTCTATATAGGGAGGGGAGGCCAGTTTTCAAACAGGAAGCATTTTTATGTAAGCATTTCTGGTAAACTGAATAAAGAGATGTCAGAAGAAAGGGATTTGAGTTTCCGAGGCTCACATAAACTGTTGTGATTGCTTCACTTCTAAAAAAAATATTACCATTGGACCTAATTTTGTATTTGTTCTTTTTCTTCAATGGGCCTCTCAAAATCTAGATCTTCCCCTGGCCTCTCAGATAGCTCCCAGGATCCACAGACACCCTTGGATCGCAGAGAACCGGAAAGGCAGGAGGACATTGCAGATGGCAGAGCTGCATGGAACTGCAGGGAGTCCTCACATTCTTGGAAAAGGCACTGCAGGTAAAAATGATGTAGGTCGAATCTGTTTTTGCCAGAAACAATGTGAGAATGGAAATTACATTCCTCACCAAGGTCCTGGTGCCCAGGTTTTTGTAGGAATAAATGTAAACACCATAAACACCATATTTAATCAACTGTAAATGATACACCTGTACTCATATGTGTTAAATTGAATTTGAGTATATAAAACAGCTAAACTGGGCAATATGTTAACCAAATACCATTCTATTTAATTTAATGTATTCAAAGATTCCTTGGAGACATGTTGTTTGGGGAGTGGGTGGAGGGAGCCACGGAGAGGATTGGAGACTCCCACTCCCCTCCACACAAAACCCGTGTAGGCGAGAGGGAGACTCCCAAAGGTCCGAGCTGGGGGACAAGGGTTTCGTGCCCCATAGCACCTCCAAAACAGACAAACCAGGCAGTATCATATGTGGATACAACTGGCTGACTCTGAGGTGCATGTATCTGAAGTCAAAGGCTGCATACACACCAATAATGGGGGCCATTGGGGAGGGCTTGGAGGACTTGGAGTTTAATCAGGCTGATCTAGAATGGCTTTCTGGAGGAGGAAAGTTTTGAGAAGATCTTTGAAGGCAGGTTTCTTGAGAGATCATCAGTCCCAGGAACCCTCAAGGACCTTTTCACTTGACTTTTGACCCACCTCACTGTAACCCACAGGCTGTCAAGAAGACTTTGTTCTCAAGTGCTCATCACCCACCTTCCATCTACTTCAATGTTTTTCATACTAGAGGTGGAGACCCATTAGCGAGTTATAATAAAAACTTTTTAAAAAAATGAAATAGAATAGGGTAGAAATATTTTATTAGTACTTTTGTTGTAGTTTCATATTAACATGGGATGTGCTGAGCTGTGGTGTTCGGTGTGTTTCTTACTATGGTACTATGGATCTCCATCAAACTTTGGCTATTTATTTCCAAAGCCTGAAAATAAGATACACACGGGGTATCTCACATGTTAAAAATAAAGTATTTAACCAAATCCAGTCTTTCTACTTTGCGTGACTTCTGTTGATTGTCTTTTTTTCCAATCAGACTCTATTCATTTCTGAAGATTACATTTCAGAAATGATTCGCAAGGCAGAGAAACGAGTTCCACATACCCTAATCCCATCCTTTTCTCTTTGCACTGTCTCTGACCCCTGTATTTTCCTTCTTATTTCCTCTCAGAGAAGGAAGTCTTTATGGTCATGCTTCCAATATCTGAATTAATTCCAGCAAAGATCCTACAGCTCACAGGGCTCTCCAAAGATCACTCCTAAAGTCTCTCTCAGCAGCCGCCACCTGAGGCTATTTTTGCTTTCTAAACCTGTGCTTCTGAAACTGCATGTACAAAAGAACCACCTGGGGAACTGACTAAAATGCAGCTTCCTGGATCCCATGCAGTGGATCCTAAGTGGGGTTCCCGGACTGCAATTCTGATCAGCTCCCCAAGAGGTTCTGAGGACCACACTTCTCCCTTCTGCAGGAATAGTCTTGGTTCAGGCCACTTTATATTTATTTGCCATCGTTTGCACTTTGTCTGAAAAGTTACCTTGTCTGGGTATCTCATCTTCCTACTTAAATTATAAACTCCAAGGAACTGTATCACTCATTATTATTTCCCCAGGGTGCCCTGCAGACGACCTTGCTCATGGTAGACTTCCTATAAGCTCTCTGTGCATAAGACAGAACCCTCCCAAATATCTCCCTACCCCTCCCAGCCCCTAGCCCCTGGGTGGGGGTTCCCACTGAGGAGCGCTCAGGGCAGGGCTAAGTGTCTGAGTTGCTCCCTGGATCGAACAGTATTATTGATTTGGTGATTCGGGCTCTGTCTGACTTTGTCCTTTCCATCCAACCTCCACAGGTTTAGGGAGAAGTGAATCGGTAAAAACTAATGAGTCCAGATGACCCCCCTGGGATTGTAGCTTCATGAAGGGCTCTTATGTTCTTCCCATGCAAAACACATTGAACAGCTATGGCAGAGGGCTGAGCAGCAAGGCTAGAACTAGAACAAGGCACGCTAGTCTAACGCAGCCTAAAGCAAGCATCCTGGACCCTAAATCCTGACACTTAGACCTTAACATGGATAGAAGGAGAGAGGGCTGAGGGAGACATGGTCTGCACAGTCTTGTTCCTAGATCAAATGGTTCTTCAGGCAGAGGTCAGCTTGGTCCATTCTCCTGTCCTGAGGAGCTGTCCTGCATGATAGGCAATTTGGGTAAAATTGCCACTGAGCCCCCTGATTCTGTGCTGGAGCTCCAGGGTGTCTCATTTAGTCCTTATGAGGTTCACAGTGGCTCGTCTCCAAAACCAGACTCAGCGCATGTCCTCTGGTCAAAGTCCACTGGGGTTTGTTTTTTTCTTTTTTTCCCTACACATCTCCCCTGCCTCTTATAAAAACCCCACAATCCCCGAGAGCCAGCTGTCAAAGGGACTAAAATCTTCACAGTCGGAAATCTCACCCTTATGTTTTATCCTTCCTGCTCTTCCTCCTACAATTCACATTTGTTCCTATTTTAACCTCAAGGGAGGTGGAGAACAGCCTGTCACTGGTCACCAGCCTCTGTATGTAGGACCCCGAGCCTTTTGGTTCATGAAATCTTTTCTGTCTTCTTTTCTTCAGGCACTATAAACCCATCTCCTTTGCTGGAGGGTTTCTCTTCTGGAAAAAAAAAGAAAAAGAAAAAGTTGTAAGGAGAGGAGGGACGAAAGTAGGGGAGGATGAGAGCTGAGGAAATAAATGAACGCTCTCTCTCTCTGAGCTGAGGGAGACTGATCTGCCTGAAGGCAGGACATGCGAGGGCGACCCCCAAATGCTGGGCTCCTTACAGACCAAGAGCCTGGGCAGAAAGTACAGGCATTCGGGTCACTTCTGTGTATTTCTGCATAAATGGCTAATGGTCCAAATCCCTTCATGGATCCCAGGCCGCTGGCTCTGATAGGCAGGTCCCACCCTGGAAGGGAAGATGGGTGAAACAGCCCTTTCCGGCCTTACTCACCTGCATACCAGACCAGCGGAATTTTCACACTCCAGTTGGGAGAACAAAAAGCTGAGGGCTGGGGTCAGGCACCGAGCCCCTCCTCTTCCCTGCCTCCACTGCGATTCATAAATGATCGCCCCATACATCGAGTAGGGTGGCTGGAGCCGATGACTAATGCATGCCATTTTCAAGATGCTCCCTCTGCACAGGAAAGTACATTCAGATCCAGGTTTTAATTGTGTGTGATTTTAGCTGAGATGGCGTTAATTTATTTCCTTTGCTACTTCAGCGGTTCTTCCTCTTTCATCACGGTGTAATTATCTGGAATGTATCTTTTTTTTCTTAAGGACAAAGAGAAGAAGCTGATCTTGCTCCTTTTCCACTGATTGAGGTTTAGAACATTCTAGGGGCCGCCAGATGCTGTTCAATGGGTTCTTCAGGATGGAGACCCTATGGTTTTCCCCTCCCTAGTCTCCCTGCCCTCCCACCTACAACCAGACTTGTCAAAGGAAATGCTGAGTGCCTCAGGACCCTTACTAACCAGGCAGGCCCTCTGACCAGAGGAGATTTTTCAGCCAGGGCTGGCTCCAGTGAGTTTCCAAAATAAGGGGTGCTTTCTTCCTTCTACAACCTTCAGAGAAAGGAGGAACGAAGGGCTTCTTGGAAGAAAGTGACAGAGTTAATCAAAGAAAGATGGGGTACAGGACATCTAAGGCCCCTGAGTAGTGCTCTGAAGCTCATGCATTCTGACTCTGGTCACAAGAGAGTCTATCATTTAAGAAAGTGAGTAGGGCCAGAGTGAATATGATAACCCTTTAAAACAATGTTTTTAATTTGTTTTCTTTTAACTCGAACTCTGTGATAATCATAAAAATAGCACACACATCTTCAGAGATTCTATTGTATCTTGGCCCAGAACTTTGCCCTCTTTGGAAATTGTTTTGTTATATATCTGCACTAGCTAAGACCATTTTTATCGAGGCTGACTTACTCTAGTTTTTATTATGAAAATGAAATAAATTTTATTTTCCAAACATAGAATTATAGTAACTTGAATATGCTTTTTCAGTCTCTAGGTAAGTCCCCAGTTGGAGATTAAGCTCCTCCACCCCTCCCCTTTGGAGCACAGCTGACTCACAGACCTAATATTCAGCCCAGGAAATCAAAAGAGCATTGGCCATGCCAGACAGGGACCATTTAAAGACCCTTTTGTCTCTTGCCCACGTTGCCCTCCCCATCCCATGAAATCAGTGTCTTCTCTGGTCATTATGGCACATAGTAAGAAATTCAGTAAGTCTATGTTGCATAAACCTTGCAGTATTATTAAAAGTTATCATGTGCTGCAGTGTTGGTGCTTGGCACCTGACAAGGTGCTCCGTAAGTATTGGTTATTGTTCCTAAGGTCCCCGACACCTTGCCTCCTCCAAGGGTCCTAAGAAGCCCCAGCTGGAGGAGATGCTAGTTTTCTTGAGGTACCCTGGGATGGCTGTCAACTTCCTCTTGTTCTGCAGAACTTATGCTTCACCACCAAATGGTGACAACCTGTCCAGATATTGGCTTCTTTCGGTCAAGTCAGAAGTCTAGCACAGTGCCGTGCACATAGTAGGGCCTTGAGAAATGTTTGTTGTCCCCCCACCTGGCAGCCCCTCCAGTTAGGCAAGACAGAGTCTGGGGGAGCTGGGGCTGGACCTCACGGCTACTTAGTGAACAATTAAGCCTCTGATTGTGCTCTTTATGCACAGGGCTCTGATTTGCCTGCACATTCTTATGACTTGAAAAACATTCTTGGCAGCCCATCTTTCTAGTGTGTTTAGGGGTTTATTGGAGGCTAGTGTCACTCTGCTGTTTAAAATTTGTTTCTGAGTTCTCCCTAGGTTGCTTTGAATAGCTTTGGAGTTCGATAGCTCTTCCTTCCAATTGCTTTCGGTCATTTCCTGACTGTGTTAGCTGCAGTCTCAGTCTCTGTAGGGCAGTAAGTATCAGTTCCTTTCCCAGTCGGGCCCCGGCCAGGCTTAGTGGACATCTCTGGCCATGTGATGGAGATGCCGTGACTCCCGAATGTGCCTGTCTGTCCATTTGCCCCAACCTTCCATTTCTTAAAAGCAAAACATTTACTTACTATATGATCCTGCAATCACCTTCTAGACATATATCCCAAAGAAATGAGAACTTATGTCCACATGAAGTCTTATTCTGGATGTTCACAGCAGTTTTATTTGTAGTAGCCCCAGATTGGAAACAACCCAAATGTCATTCAATGGGCGAATGGTTAGACAAACTGTGGTCCATCCCTGTTACAGAATACGACTGAACAACAAAAAGGTGTGAACTATTGATACACACTGTGCTGGCTGGAAAATTACTGCTTGGCTATCGCCCATGGGAACATAGGCTATCACCCATGGGAACATAACATTCTAACAATAAGCTTTCTGCTTCTGTACCCCCACTTGTACAACCGACCTGTGGGTTGACAGGTACTGAATAGGAGAAAAATAGACCTTTGTGTTTAAGACAGAATGAGGAATGGGATTTAGGGCTTAAAAACCCTGTACCTCTACATTTCGGGGCTGCTTAATTTGGGGTCTGCGTACCCCTGGCAGACCCAGCTGGCTGAATAAAGAGCGTGTTTCCTATAACTCACTGATTTCTGGTGGTCCGTGTGTCTTTCAGGGGCTGGCGGCTACAACAACACAACAACTTGGATGGATCGCAGGGCCTGTGTTAAGTGAAAAAAGCCAATTTCAAAAGGTTACATACTGCATGATTCCATTTATATGACATTCTCAAAATGACAAAATTATACATATCGAGAAAGATTAGCGGTTGCCAGGGTTTGGGGAGGAGGGGTGGCTAAGGAGGAGAAGAAGGGTATGATGTGACTATAAAGGAATAGCATGAGGAGTTTTGTGAATGGAATAGTTCTGAATCTTGATTATAGTGGTGGTTACACATGATAAAATTGCATAGAAACACACACACACACACACACACACACATGCATGTAAAATCAATGAAATTTGAATAAGGTCTGTGGATTGTACCAAGATCCATTTCCTGATTTCCAAAAAAGAGAACCTCCAGCATTTGTTTGCACTGTCTGTCAGCCCCTGATCTGCCTTTGGTCTCTGGCATGATATTCAGGTATGTTTAGAAGGACCAGACTCTGCTGGCATTCTCAAATATTAGAAATATAGCTAAAATACTTAGTTCTCCTTCTACAGTACGATGAATCCATTTTCCCAGAATCATTATAATCTTGTTTGGGAGCTCTACATATTTCCAGCCTATACTTTTTCTTGTGGTATTGTACTCTAAGTGGATTATCTACCCTGTGAAGGAGGACTATAAACTTATTTTGTTTATTTGATAAGTCTAAGCCTAATCAGCTGCACCTTCAAGTTTAAGGAGGATTCTGAATTTGATTACCATAGGACTCAGATTCTGCTGCTAATTTATTTTGTCTATTCTCTGAACCCCTGGCGTGTTCCTGGTGGTTCGAGGCTCTGCCCTAAGGTTGTCGTGGGGTACGCAGTGTTATCTGCCCTTACCCTGATCTTTATGAGAACCCTGTAAGTAAGGCATTGGTCCCTCTGTTTTAGATATGAGAAAACTAAGATTCAGACATGGTGGGTGACTTTTTACAGGTCACATGGCTAAAAATGTCAGAACCAGGAGTCCAGCCCAGATCTGTCTGACACCAATCTATATATATTATAATAAATTCTGGAATGAGTACCGAAGTCTAGCGCATTTTGTCACTGATTTGCTCTGCGACATTGAACAAGTCACTAAACCCTTCCCAGTTTCCTCACAATGAGGTGGTTTGGCCAGGTGGTCTTTGACATCATAGCTGACTATCATGCCATGTTTTCCTATTTGACTGCGAGCTCCTCAAGGGCAGGGACTAGAAAGCCATCGAGGCCCCTTCCCCAGCATCTCTCATTCTCCTTACATGAAGAAGACCCATACGAGTTGTTGAAGAATATTCGGCTAACCGGGGCTGTGTGAATGGGTAGGCAGGGTGCCAGAGCGATGCTGGTTAGGAGTGAAGGGCTGCGACAGAGGGAGCCAGTGGAACTAAGTGCTGCTCTCAGCAGAGGGAGGCCTGGCCTGGCGAGGAGGAGGGATGGTTCTGATGTCTGGTTATGCCGGGGTAAAGCATGCAGACAGAAGCGTGGCTGAGGCTGTCAGTTCTAAGGTCAGCACTTTCTGAATGGGTCTAGGTGAGCTTGTTGGTTTTGGTGGTTTTAGAGGAGAGAGGTGGTCTTGACTCAGAGCTATGGCTGGACCTGGTTATCCAGGCTAAACCTGGTTAAGCACGCAGGATTCAGCAACTGAGTAACCATGACCCACTCAGCTTTCCGTGGCTTGAAATAGCTGTCTCTTCTTCTCTAGCCAGGAAAGTCAGTCTTCAATGCTCAGCTCTGTGACATGTTCCTGGACGTCCTGGGAGAAGTGATCCCTCTCTTCTGCTCCTCCAGGGCAATTATGCGAGTCCATACCTTGACATTTATCACTGCAGAGGAGACCATTTGGGGCTCTTAACATCTGACCAAACACATGATTGTTCAAGACCCACTGCAGAAGCATGGCTGTCAGACATGGCTAGCTCCCTGGCCCTCCTCCCCGGGTTCCAGCGGGAGTAACCACAGTGGCTCTCAGTCCTCCTTGGTGGTCCTCACACTTAACCCTCATGCCTGCCTGCTACCTCCCTCATGTGCTCTTACCTCCTCTTCCCCCCTCCCTCCCCAGTTTGCACTGTTTAATCTTTCTCACGTATATCAATCACCTGCCCACTCTGGGTCCAGCCCAGAAATAACGAGAAGGGGGCACCAAAGCATTTTGTAGAAGACACTGCTCCTACAAGAAGATAGCACCACACAACCAAGGGCTGATCTGAGGCCATTGGCTATGAACCATGAGGGCTGTGCAGGGGCAGAGTGACGGTGGGGCTGTCCCTGGGGCAGAGTGACCCATGGGGCCATGTCTTCACAGCCTTCCTTCTGCTAAACATCGTCCTTGGCTCTTCTCCGTTCAGTAGCCCCAGGGAGAAACTGGCGCGGTAGCCACATGCAGGGCTGGAAGTCTCAGGCAGATGGCAGCTGGTTTGGGGCATCTTCGTTTCTGGGGAGAGGTGGTGGGGACCTTTCCACTGAGATGTCCCAACATGGTGAACCAGCTTTAGTTTTCCCATTGCCTTTCTCAAACTTGTTTCCCACCCTCGCAGGGACCTGAGGGAGTCACTTTGGCAGGTACATCACAGAGGACCTCAGCTCCCAGGCCTCAACAGATGCTCTGACACAGCAAGACAGGCTGGGAGGGCCCAGGCAGAGGGAGGACATTGTTCCTCTGGCTGCTTTATTTCTTTGGTTTGTGGCTGTTTGACAACAGCAGTAAAAACAGCTTATAAATTAGGCGCCGGGCTGTAAACCAGACACAGGTGCGGTGCAGGGAGCGCAGGGGCTCTCTTCCCTGAGTCCCTGCACGCTCCCCCTGCAGGGCAGGACGGTTCTCTCCCGCACCCCAGGCCTGGGGCGGGGAGGGGAGAGGGGCCCATGGCTTTCACCCCTGGTATTTTCTCTGATCGCAGAAGGGCAGGGCAGCCACTATCAGCCCCTCAGAGGCTCTTCAAACAGAGAGATGTTTATGTCTTTTCAGCGTGGTCCAAATCACAAGCAGGAAACTGGAGCTTAGGGAACATAAACCAAGGGATACGAGGTAGGGATTTTTTTTAAATCAACCTCTAGAAGATCTCAAATGAGGCCAGTGGGAAGGCAGGAGGCAGGCAGGCCTGGCAGTTCAGTGTGACCTGATGCAAAAATCTTTCATGTTTCCCCCTCCATGCAGTGGCCTCTCTCCCAGCTAGTTCAGAAAGCCAGCTATTCTAATGGAGGAGAAGCCTGACAGAGCTGGGGACAGGGTCTCGGTGCAGCTTTGAGGAACTGCCAGGACAGACCTAGTCTTCTGGCAGCTGTGTACACTGCTTCTCTGGCCACAGGAGGTGACCGGCCCAGCTCTCTATGAAGCACTGGACCTTCCTTCTCCAGACCCTATGGGAGCGTCAGAGCCTGGGATGGGGGCACCTAAGCATCTAAGCATCCACCCAATTGTGCTCAGTGCACGCTGTGTGTGGAGGGGCCTCAGGACTTACGTATTAGAGCTGACCCTAAGAGTTAGTTCCTGAACACGGAAAACAGCTGTTTGGTCTCAGCACCCCCAGTTCTGTTCCTCTAGTCTTTCCATCCGCCCCCTGGCATGGCTGTGTAAAGCTCCTACAGCTGAGTCGTTCTCTGCTTTTGTTGATGTGTTTTCTTTGCCTGAGTCAAGTCATTGTGTGTGCCCTGCCCACATGAGGAGAGGGCGAGGGCAGGGACGGAGTCGCTTCTCTTCCAGATTGGAATTGTCCTTTGGGAGCAGGCCTGGACACAAGGAC
>NW_011888998.1:1593483-1604866 GCF_000151845.1 Pteropus vampyrus | reverse complement strand
GCAGAATAGGAATTAAAGGACCTTTTTAATGACAACTTTAGTTTTAATTCTGGAGAAAGTCTTCCCAACCAGCCTGTCTACAGCAGCAGACGTTCAGACTGACCCACGTCCTCTCTCCCCGTCCCAGCTCTAAGGCCGTTTGGCACATAGGCCTGGCGTGGCTGTTTCTGCACCTCTGGGAGCTCCCAGAGCAGGAACCCAGGTCTCTTCCCGCTCCCCGCGTTCATATTCATCCACACAGGACTCTGTGCCCAGGGGCTTTCTGTTGGTTTTGGCCAAACTCCGAATACAGATTACCTAGGATTTCTGTGGGGCCGGACCCAAAACGAACCACACTTAGGAAAGTTCCAGTCTCTCCTTGGCTCTGGAATCACAGTTGGCTGCAGTGCGGTGGCGCAGGAGAGGGGGCTGGGTGCGGCCCTCTCTCCTCCCCTGAGTTTCGACCTCCTGCCAGGAGTTGGGGTGGGGGCTGCGAGTGCCGGCGCGGGGTGCAGGGTGACCCGTGTCCCCTTGGTCATGCCTCTCCAGATCTCAGCTCTGGTTCTACTGCAGCAGGAAGGAAAGGGCCGAACACTAAAGCCTTCTTCCCTGCTGTCCCCAGCGCGGTATTTTTCCACCTACTCCTCTGGCTTCCTATCGACTTAAATAGAGAGAAGGCAGGTGCGGGGAGAGAGGAGAGCCACCGAGGGAACGAGAGGCCGACTGAAGCAGAGAAGGGAAGAGGAAGAGGGATGAGCAGGATGGGGGGAGGGAGAGAAGAGAGGTGAGTAGGAACGAGAATCAGAGCTGAAAGAGAAGATAAGCAGAGGACATGGGAGCAAGAAGATGAAAAACGAGGGAGACAAAGGAGAGGAGTGAGGGGAAGAGACCCCGCCCAGGCCGCCCCTCCCCCAGCCAGCCGAAGGGATTGGCCTGCGCGGGAGCCAGCAGAGCGCAGCGCAGCCCACCCCGGGGGGACAGAGCAGAACCGTCCTTCGCAGACCCCCAGGAGCCCCGGGTTTCACGGGATGTGCAGCGGCAGAGCTGCACCCTGTTCTGTGCCCACCTGACCCTTCCCATGCTCTCCTCGCCCCCACCGGTCCTGGTGCACATACTACACCATAAGATCCCTTTCTGTAGATGAAGCACTTTGCATGTGGGGCTTCCCTCTGTCTGCTCCAAGGTGAGAGGTGACCTCTCTGAAAGGAGCCCCTGGCGGGTGGTTCTGCCCCATGCAGTGCTCAGCCATCCCAAGAGCAGGCTCTTTGGGGGTCATCTCTGCACTCCACCCGGGGCTCTCCTGTCCCATTCTATTCTGTCCTGGGGCTTTGGCTTAGCAAAAGACTCACACAGTGGTGTTTACAGGCACAGTTGGATTTGTCTGTGTTGCCATGACAACAGTGAGAGCTGCCCCTGTTCTCTCTCCCACCCATCCTCTGCTCCTTTCACAGGCTAAAAACCTCTCTGTCTCTCTTTCTCAGTTCTTCCTCCACCCCCTGCACACACCATTATTCCTAATTTCCATGGGACTTAAATCTCCCTCCCCTATAGCTCTCTGCTTGGAAGAAGTACAGCTGTGAATATTTCTCTTCGGTCCTTCTAAGATTGTAGGGTCCCAAGAGCTGGTCCTAAGCACTGAGAGTAGAGGAGTGTCCTATGTTGTGAGTGGGGGCAGAGGGGTGAAGGACCCTGGACAAGGTTTGTGGGCATGGTAGGACCTCTAGCATCCTCCGAGAAACTGTCTTCTCCTTTCTCAGAGTGCCCCTCAACGTACCCATCCCAGCCTCCAGGCATCCCCAGGACCTCCAGTCTTCTCTGCCCCAAATACTTGTTGCCCCCTTTCTTCCAATTCCATCAAGCTTCCCCACCCCCTGTGAGCTTTTCCTGTTTAACTCCACCCGACCTCAAACCCCAGGATGCCGCTCAGCATTTAAGTGCACTCTGGAGTATTGATCTGCACTTGCTTCTCTTGTACGTGCCCCACATCTTCGTTCTGGGCTGGATTTGTGTCCAGCTTCCTCAGCAGCCTGAGGCAGCATGTTTTCTGTCCAGCACAACTTGCCATCCTCCCATCCCAGTACCAGAATCCTTTCCTATGGCAAACCCATTCTGTGTAGATTGGAAGGGTTGACCAGCTGCCTTTCTTTCACCCTGCCCCATCGGCCTGAGGGATGGGCACCTGGCCAGGCCACATGGCACTTTCTCTGAGACCTGCTATCAGGACATGGGACTCTTCTTCTTCTGGACAGTGAACTGTAGGACAGTTTAGCTTTGGGCTTTCAGGAGGGTCACCTTTCGCATAACATAAAAAGGAATCAGTAAATGGCAAGAAGCAGTGTCATGGCAAATAAATTATATTTACCTATCACTCTGGAAACTTCCTGAGACCAAGGGAGGTGTCTCCCCTGTCAAACTGGAGCTCCCCAGGGGCAGGAGCTGGGTTCCGCCATCACACTGAGAGCTCCCCACGGTAGGACGGTTCCTTAAGCAGATTAGGTGCTAAAGTCTTGGTAGTTTAGCTGGTAAACTATCAGGCATTTAAGGCTTATCACCAGGGTTTAATTCCTTATTTGAATAACTTTATAAAAGTTACATTTGACTGTAAGCTCTGTCTTGTTCACCATGTGAGGTGCAATCTTTGTCCTTGGGGATTTCCAGTCTGGCAGAAACACTCGTCTGTGTGATGACAGAAGTTCATACAGTGTCTACTTGGAGTGTAGGAAGGGATGGCAATACCGTCAGAGTCTGGAAAATCTTCAGAGAAAAGGCTCCAGAGCCAAGTCCCCAAAGAGGCATAGGCACTTGTCATCTGGTGGAGAATGGCATTCTGGACTGAGGAGCAGCCGCAGCAAAGGCATGAGGTGGGAAGCAGCCTGTGGGCGTGGGAGCTGAGGGTGGGTGCAAGGTGTGGCAGGAGGGTGAAGCTGGACTGCCCCTTGTGCTCTGGGCTTTCTTCCCTCCCCTCCTCTCCTGGACCCTCCCTGGCAGCAGGCCTTCACAGAATCATCTTTAGCCGCTTGGATGCTACAGTCTTTCAGGGCAGGGTAAAGATGCTGGGCCATACACTGTGCTTAAAAGGGCCTCCTTCAGCCCTGCCCCTAGGTGACCATTAGAACTCTGAGTCGCAGGTACCAGTAACCACCTATCTCTGTTAGAGGCATAAATAAAATATGACATTTATTGAAAGACAACCAATGGGATATGCTTCATCAGCTTAGGGTACAAATCAGGTCACAGATCTTTTTAGTACTTCAATTATCCTTTAAGCATCCATCAGCCCAATTTAGCAGGAAGTCCAGTATCTTTTCCTTGATGTCCCTCTCCTCTTCCCCAACGCTTGCCCCTTGTAATTGATAGGAAAGTCCCAGGCCTTGTAAAATGGGAAGGGGCCAGTGAATAGAAAATTAAAGGGCTTGGCCAGTCTGCGCTCCCGTCACTGCCTCATGAAACGATGCTCCACATTCCAGAGGGGTTTCTGTTTCTGCCTTGATGCCCTTGCTGATCAGGTTCTCAAACAGATGCACACAGGGATGTGCCACTCTGGGGCCCCTGACGTACTGCAAATTAATGTATACTCAACGTGCTCAGCCACTGTCTCCGAAGGTCGCCAGCTAAGTAGCTGGATCAGGGAGTGTCTAGTGCTAGAAAACAAAATCCGACCGAGTAAATTTGAAGATCTAATTGGATTTATTAAGTGATTCATGAATCAGGCTGCATCTTACCTAGCAAGGAGAAGGGCAAACTGGAAGGTTTTATAGGAAGGAGGGTGGGCAAGTGAAAAGAAAAAGATTATCTGGGGGCTGGGAAGGATTTTTTCATGCAGATTCCATCTTATTTCTAGGGGGTTTGGGGACGGAGAGGGTCCAAGTGACAGATTACCTCACTGGTGGTGACCAAAAACTTTCAGACTGTTTGATTAAGATTATGTTTCTAGGAGAGGTTGAAACTGAAATTAGATCAAGTATTAAACCTAGGTTTGGTATCAGGGGCTTTTACCAACGCCATTTTGGGCCTATGATTTCCTCTTTAACAATTGCCTGTGCCAAACTCTGCACCAAGATAATCTAGGCTCCAGCACTAAGGCCACATGGTCAGTCTAGGCCAGTGCTTCCCAAGTTTTATTGTTTATTAGAATTACCTGCAGAGCATGTTCTAGCACAGATTTGGGGCCACACCCTAAGAGATTCTGATTGAGCAGGTCTTGAGTGGGGCCAAATAATTTGTATTTCTTAAAGCTCCCACAGAATGCTGACGCTGGCTATCTTCCCCATTCAGGGACCACAGTGCAAAGCCCTGTCTAGATTGCCTTTTCCTCAGGGTGAATTCTTCCTTGGGGCCCTTGGTGTTTATCGTTACCAGCAATGTGTAGCTATCTCACATACACAGCTCTCTCAGTCTATGTGGACTCACTGAATTTGAATAAATAAAAGATCAGTGTCTTGATCCTTTTCCTTTCAAGAGGCTCTTTGGCTCTTATGCAAATTGGTCGATTCCTTCCCCAGTTGCCTTTGAACCATCTATACAGATAGTTCTCAAAGTGGGTTCCCCGGAAGCAGTAGCATCAGCATCATCTGGGAACTTCTTAGAAATTCAAAATCTTAGGCTTCACCCCAGACTTACTATACTGTGTGTTCTTTTATATGATGGTTATTTAGGTGTGGCCACAAGAAGAGACATAGGCGAGGCTCAAGAAAATAAAGTTTATTATACTCACAGCTTCTAGAAACAGGAGGTATGCTACGTAGGCACATGGGGAGACACTGGCATTGTCAAGAGGCTGAAAGAACAGGAAGGAGGGAAGAGCTTAGGCCAGGCCTTTATTGGGTGTGTCCTCAGGAAAGGCAAGGCAGGGCAAGCTAAACAGTGTAGGCTGGCTCATTCAAATAATTCCCATGGGCTCTAAGTGATAGGAGTAGCTCCTAGGTACCTGGTCTTGGGATGCTAAAGGCAAAGGACTATTGCTTCTTGGGGTGTACTGGATACTGGAGAAGGGGGAGCCACATAGAGGAGGTTTGGCTCAGGACTGGTTAGTTTGCACATCAAAGGCATGCTCCCAGGTGGGCCTTTGGCTATTTCTAAGAATTGGTTAGTCCAGAGAGGGGCAGTCTCTCTTCTCAGGTAGAAAGGTTTTTAAGATGTCAAAGCATCATAATATACAAAAAATAAAAAATATGAACTCTTCACTTACTAATGCAGAAACTCTGGGGGGTGGGTGGCATTCAGCACTCTGTTTCAACCCCCTCCAAGAGATTCTGATTCACATGCAAGTGTAAGAACCACGACTCTACTATTTAACAGAAATATTAGAGGGCAGCCTTTATCAAGCCATAAAATAGGTCCCTTAATATTTCCACATGGGAGCCCTTTCCCCTAGCTTTGCCTAAGCAGGAGGGGCTGCTCACATGACTTTCCAAGGGTGACTTGCTGAATCAGCTCTGTGCGCCCCAGAGGGAAGGAGAGCTGCAGGCTTCGGGAGCTGCTGGGCGCTGTAAAGCTGTTTCTGGCCGGTCTGGCCACTCCCTGGTCTCTGGGCTTGTCACTACCCTCCTTGTGTCTCCTCAGCAAAATGTGGGAACTGAACCTAATGATCTCGAAGTGCCTTCCAGTCCTGCCTTTCTTCTTGTCTCCTCATCGCTCCCAGGTCTTCATTTATAAAATAGAGATACTGCTCATTCCTGTATTATAGAGACAATTAAATGAGGTGATGTGTGTGAAGCACCCAACATATGGTAGAGGCTTGATAATGTTAGTTGAATTTTAAATTACTCTTTTATCCTCCCAGTTTTGCCATAACCTTCTTCTTAATTCTTATTTCTACCTCCACTCTACTTTCGTCTGGCCTCAGGGGCCCTGTCGCCTCTGCCCAAGACTGCCTTCTCTTTTCAGAATTAGCATCCTTACAGCTCACAAGTA
Source organism: Pteropus vampyrus (assembly GCF_000151845.1). Classification (NCBI taxonomy): domain Eukaryota; kingdom Metazoa; phylum Chordata; class Mammalia; order Chiroptera; family Pteropodidae; genus Pteropus; species Pteropus vampyrus. The sequence continues at coordinate 1,598,974 of NW_011888998.1, read as the reverse complement.
TGGTTGGGAGAGGCATCCCCCATATACTTCCTCAAGAATCAGGTGATAGAGGGAAGAATTGGGGTCGTGCAGTTTGCATCAGGCACTGAGGAAGGGAAGGTCTCGGACACAAAGACAAAGCCGGCCTGCTCCAGTCCTCTGCTCAGATGCTTCCTGCTAAAACCAAATTCCGGTTCCCCTTTTAGGACTCAACTAGCCCTTCTGAGGAGCAGCTCAGAATGTCTGCACCCAGAGCCCAGCAGAGACCCCTGAGTATCTTCCTGCCTGTTACCACCCCCTGCTCTGTCTCCTACCTGCCCCTCCCCCATCTCTACCAGGGTGCCTCTGCCAACGGCTGGTTATTTATATCCCAGAGCAGCTGCTGACAGACAGCTGGGAGCTGGGAGGCATCTGACAGGGATGAGCGAGGAAGAGATGACAGGGTGGTGGGCGGTGCTGTCACTCTTAGCAGGACTGCTGGGCAGAGCCTCCTCCCCTTCGCCCAGTGGGGTGAGACTTCCGGCAGGGCTGACAGGCGCATCTGGGAAGGCACACCCCAAAGGGAAGGGAGCAAGGGCTATGATCCTTGGCAAGGGGAGGCAACAGGAGGTGGAGGGAAGAATTTTGTCCTCGTTGACATTTTTTGGAAGGGGAGGGAGCAGCTGTGGCTTAATTATCTGGGCACTTGCCCATGGCATTAGCTGGCTCACAAGCTATATGACCTTGGGCAAGTAACTTCCTTACCCAGGGTAAAGTGAGATGGTTGGACACGAAGTTCTCGAAGTTCTCTTCCAGCCACGTTAGTGGAGAGGTTACAAACACAAACATTGGAGTCTGAATCCTGGCGCTGCCACTTGCTTACTGTGTGACCCTGGAGCACAGATTTGGGGCCACACCCTAAGAGATTCTGATTGAGCAGGTCTTGAGTGGGGCCAAATAATTTGTATTTCTTAAAGCTCCCACAGAATGCTGACGCTGGCTATCTTCCCCATTCAGGGACCACAGTGCAAAGCCCTGTCTAGATTGCCTTTTCCTCAGGGTGAATTCTCCCTTGGGGCCCTTGGTGTTTATCGTTACCAGCAATGTGTAGCTATCTCACATACACAGCTCTCTCAGTCTATGTGGACTCACTGAATTTGAATAAATAAAAGATCAGTGTCTTGATCCTTTTCCTTTCAAGAGGCTCTTTGGCTCTTATGCAAATTGGTCGATTCCTTCCCCAGTTGCCTTTGAACCATCTGTACAGATAGTTCTCAAAGTGGGTTCCCCGGAACCAGTAGCATCAGCATGATCTGGGAACTTCTTAGAAATTCAAAATCTTAGGCTTCACCCCAGACTTACTATACTGTGTGTTCTTTTATGTGATGGTTATTTAGGTGTGGCCACAAGAAGAGACATAGGCGAGGCTCAAGAAAATAAAGTTTATTATACTCACAGCTTCTAGAAACAGGAGGTATGCTACGTAGGCACATGGGGAGACACTGGCATTGTCAAGAGGCTGAAAGAACAGGAAGGAGGGAAGAGCTTAGGCCAGGCCTTTATTGGGTGTGTCCTCAGGAAAGGCAAGGCAGGGCAAGCTAAACAGTGTAGGCTGGCTCATTCGAATAATTCCCATGGGCTCTAAGTGATAGGAGTAGCTCCTAGGTACCTGGTCTTGGGATGCTAAAGGCAAAGGACTATTGCTTCTTGGGGTGTACTGGAGAAGGGGGAGCCACATAGAGGAGGTTTGGCTCAGGACTGGTTAGTTTGCACATCAAAGGCATGCTCCCAGGTGGGCCTTTGGCTATTTCTAAGAATTGGTTAGTCCAGAGAGGGGCGGTCTCTCTTCTCAGGTAGAAAGGTTTTTAAGATGTCAAAGCATCATAATATACAAAAAATAAAAAATATGAACTCTACACTTACTAATGCAGAAACTCTGGGGGGTGGGTGGCATTCAGCACTCTGTTTCAACCCCCTCCAAGAGATTCTGATTCACATGCAAGTGTAAGAACCACGACTCTACTATTTAACAGAAATATTAGAGGGCAGCCTTTATCAAGCCATAAAATAGGTCCCTTAATATTTCCACATGGGAGCCCTTTCCCCTAGCTTTGCCTAAGCAGGAGGGGCTGCTCACATGACTTTCCAAGGGTGACTTGCTGAATCAGCTCTGTGCGCCCCAGAGGGAAGGAGAGCTGCAGGCTTCGGGAGCTGCTGGGCGCTGTAAAGCTGTTTCTGGCCGGTCTGGCCACTCCCTGGTCTCTGGGCTTGTCACTACCCTCCTTGTGTCTCCTCAGCAAAATGTGGGAACTGAACCTAATGATCTCGAAGTGCCTTCCAGTCCTGCCTTTCTTCTTGTCTCCTCATCGCTCCCAGGTCTTCATTTATAAAATAGAGATACTGCTCATTCCTGTATTATAGAGACAATTAAATGAGGTGATGTGTGTGAAGCACCCAACATATGGTAGAGGCTTGATAATGTTAGTTGAATTTTAAATTACTCTTTTATCCTCCCAGTTTTGCCATAACCTTCTTCTTAATTCTTATTTCTACCTCCACTCTACTTTCGTCTGGCCTCAGGGGCCCTGTCGCCTCTGCCCAAGACTGCCTTCTCTTTTCAGAATTAGCATCCTTACAGCTCACAAGTATGGTTGGGAGAGGCATCCCCCATATACTTCCTCAAGAATCAGGTGATAGAGGGAAGAATTGGGGTCGTGCAGTTTGCATCAGGCACTGAGGAAGGGAAGGTCTCGGACACAAAGACAAAGCCGGCCTGCTCCAGTCCTCTGCTCAGATGCTTCCTGCTAAAACCAAATTCCGGTTCCCCTTTTAGGACTCAACTAGCCCTTCTGAGGAGCAGCTCAGAATGTCTGCACCCAGAGCCCAGCAGAGACCCCTGAGTATCTTCCTGCCTGTTACCACCCCCTGCTCTGTCTCCTACCTGCCCCTCCCCCATCTCTACCAGGGTGCCTCTGCCAACGGCTGGTTATTTATATCCCAGAGCAGCTGCTGACAGACAGCTGGGAGCTGGGAGGCATCTGACAGGGATGAGCGAGGAAGAGATGACAGGGTGGTGGGCGGTGCTGTCACTCTTAGCAGGACTGCTGGGCAGAGCCTCCTCCCCTTCGCCCAGTGGGGTGAGACTTCCGGCAGGGCTGACAGGCGCATCTGGGAAGGCAGACCCCAAAGGGAAGGGAGCAAGGGCTATGATCCTTGGCAAGGGGAGGCAACAGGAGGTGGAGGGAAGAATTTTGTCCTCGTTGACATTTTTTGGAAGGGGAGGGAGCAGCTGTGGCTTAATTATCTGGGCACTTGCCCATGGCATTAGCTGGCTCACAAGCTATATGACCTTGGGCAAGTAACTTCCTTACCCAGGGTAAAGTGAGATGGTTGGACATGAAGTTCTCGAAGTTCTCTTCCAGCCCCGTTAGTGGAGAGGTTACAGACACAAACATTGGAGTCTGAATCCTGGCTCTGCCACTTGCTTACTGTGTGACCTTGGACAATTTACTTAACCTCTCTGTGCCTCCCTTTCCCTCTTTGTAAAATGGAGACTTTTAATAGCACCTACATCGAAGACTTTTTGTACAGATGAAACGAGTCAATTAATACATGAGATTGCACGAGAGCTGTGCAGAGTATATGGTTATATAGTCTAAACACAACCCTAAGTCTGTGATTTGTTAGATGTGTCCCCTTGCTCTAAGAAGGTAACCGTATTGGAAAATAGTAAGAGAAAGGGGTAGGGCTTTCTTTACATATATTGCAGGAAGAAAGAGGAGATGTTATGGGTTCATATGCCTTGTGTCATCCAATTGGTAACTTGCAAATTGGGAAATGTTTGGGCTAAGGCTATATTTGGTCTGGGTCTGAGTCCTCATCTTCTGACTACTCCTCCACCTGTTATCTCTAGGGACTGTTTGGTCAAAATAGCAAAAGATCAAAAGGTTATTGTGCTCTTTTTCTAACTCTATCTGTCATTCTGCCTCTCCTTGCCTCTTCCCAGCTTCTCTTTCTTCCAACCCCTTGCCATCCTTCTATTTTAAAAACTAATACCTGCTCTTGAAGAAAACCGAATCTCAAGCGTGTAATTAAGTCCATGGGCACAGCTATGCCTACAGCACCAGCCTGGCTGTCAGGGCGGGGTCGGGGCTGAGCAGGAATCCGTGGGGGTGACCTTGGACCAGGGAGCCCATCAGTCCATCCACTAGCTCTGTCTGAGCCCAGCTGCATACAGACAGATGCTCTGGGTTTACAGCAATGCCACCTCAGCTGTGGTGTCTGGGAGCAGTTGAAGCTAGTGTGGATGGTGCCCCCTTCTCTCTTTTACTAATCTTATCCTCCTTTTAAGAAAAGGAATTTCCTCATAACAGATGAAGCAAAGAAAGCTGATAGGTTACTATGGAAACCAGCTGAACACAAACTCTTAGCTTCAGCTAATCTTGACTTGTAGAAATACTTACATAACCACAACTTGAACATACACACGCGCACGCACACCTGTAAAAGAAGAGTAATTGTTGAGTCATTCTCTAATCATAGCAGTTAGGTTTCAATGTCAGAGTCCAGATGAGAGGTGAGGAGGAGATAGATCTGTCCCTCTTTAGAGAAGACCCTTGCAATTCACTTCCCTCTTGGAAACCGAGGAAATCAGTTCTGATACCCTAACATCTCCCAGGAGTCACAAATGGAGGATTACAACCTCTCTTAATCCTCTGCTGAGTCATCCTGGTTATAGACCTAAGTTAAAATGTCTCATTTCAAAGAGTCGCCTGCCTTTGGCCAATACAGCACTGGGAAGAAGGGAGCCTTGGAAATAGTCATTCATTAAACATTTCCTGATCACTCACTATGCACCAAACTCCAGGAATTAAAAGAAATAATAAAAATCTGGTTCCTGTCATCACAAAGCTCATAACCCAGGCAGTGGGCGGTATAACACAAATGATCTGTTACTAATAATAAGGGATCCACATTTGCAAATGATTTTCACATATGCACACATATTGCATTCAAGGTGACTCTTAAGATGTCATGCGTTCTTGAGGGGTGAAAGTGGCAATTGGGGCCACCCCTAGGCCTTTCGGCTTTTCCATCTTCAGTCACCGCCTCTGCAAGTCACACGCCCTGGCTGCACAGCTGCCACCTCTTTCCCTCCTCAGAGTTAACGGCCTTCTCAACTCAGAAACTGCCTCCTGCGAAGGAGATCAACCTTGTGCCCTGCAGAAGCAACACAGGCACCGTAAGACCCATAGGGAAGGTGTCTTTCAAAAGGGCACACGGCCGGCGAGGTTAACCTCCACACACTCTTACATGGCATCTCAGTTATCAGGTGAGCTGTGGGCCTCGCGAGGTCAAATGTGCACAAGGTCGCACAGCCGGTGTGGCTAGAACCTGAACTCTCCCCCGGCAGGTTTGCAGGTCTCCAGCGCTTTCGCCCCTGAGTCGGGACAAGCAGAAAGTCTGGGTGGCTCTGCTCAAACATGCTGGAGTCGTTCTCTGTCTATCTTTTCGAAATTGTGCCATTCTTGTC
>NW_011888998.1:1588594-1593433 GCF_000151845.1 Pteropus vampyrus | reverse complement strand
CCCAGCTTCTCTTTCTTCCAACCCCTTGCCATCCTTCTATTTTAAAAACTAATACCTGCTCTTGAAGAAAACCGAATCTCAAGCGTGTAATTAAGTCCATGGGCACAGCTATGCCTACAGCACCAGCCTGGCTGTCAGGGCGGGGTCGGGGCTGAGCAGGAATCCGTGGGGGTGACCTTGGACCAGGGAGCCCATCAGTCCATCCACTAGCTCTGTCTGAGCCCAGCTGCATACAGACAGATGCTCTGGGTTTACAGCAATGCCACCTCAGCTGTGGTGTCTGGGAGCAGTTGAAGCTAGTGTGGATGGTGCCCCCTTCTCTCTTTTACTAATCTTATCCTCCTTTTAAGAAAAGGAATTTCCTCATAACAGATGAAGCAAAGAAAGCTGATAGGTTACTATGGAAACCAGCTGAACACAAACTCTTAGCTTCAGCTAATCTTGACTTGTAGAAATACTTACATAACCACAACTTGAACATACACACGCGCACGCACACCTGTAAAAGAAGAGTAATTGTTGAGTCATTCTCTAATCATAGCAGTTAGGTTTCAATGTCAGAGTCCAGATGAGAGGTGAGGAGGAGATAGATCTGTCCCTCTTTAGAGAAGACCCTTGCAATTCACTTCCCTCTTGGAAACCGAGGAAATCAGTTCTGATACCCTAACATCTCCCAGGAGTCACAAATGGAGGATTACAACCTCTCTTAATCCTCTGCTGAGTCATCCTGGTTATAGACCTAAGTTAAAATGTCTCATTTCAAAGAGTCGCCTGCCTTTGGCCAATACAGCACTGGGAAGAAGGGAGCCTTGGAAATAGTCATTCATTAAACATTTCCTGATCACTCACTATGCACCAAACTCCAGGAATTAAAAGAAATAATAAAAATCTGGTTCCTGTCATCACAAAGCTCATAACCCAGGCAGTGGGCGGTATAACACAAATGATCTGTTACTAATAATAAGGGATCCACATTTGCAAATGATTTTCACATATGCACACATATTGCATTCAAGGTGACTCTTAAGATGTCATGCGTTCTTGAGGGGTGAAAGTGGCAATTGGGGCCACCCCTAGGCCTTTCGGCTTTTCCATCTTCAGTCACCGCCTCTGCAAGTCACACGCCCTGGCTGCACAGCTGCCACCTCTTTCCCTCCTCAGAGTTAACGGCCTTCTCAACTCAGAAACTGCCTCCTGCGAAGGAGATCAACCTTGTGCCCTGCAGAAGCAACACAGGCACCGTAAGACCCATAGGGAAGGTGTCTTTCAAAAGGGCACACGGCCGGCGAGGTTAACCTCCACACACTCTTACATGGCATCTCAGTTATCAGGTGAGCTGTGGGCCTCGCGAGGTCAAATGTGCACAAGGTCGCACAGCCGGTGTGGCTAGAACCTGAACTCTCCCCCGGCAGGTTTGCAGGTCTCCAGCGCTTTCGCCCCTGAGTCGGGACAAGCAGAAAGTCTGGGTGGCTCTGCTCAAACATGCTGGAGTCGTTCTCTGTCTATCTTTTCGAAATTGTGCCATTCTTGTCGCTCTTTATCCTCTTCATCTTTTTTGTTTTTTCTTAAAACTCACCAGACCTAATATATCTGTTTGTTTGTGTATTGTCTATCTCTCTGCATCAGATCGGAAACTCATGTCTAATTTGTTCACTGTGGTAGTCCCTGCACATAGAATGTTGCCTGGCACATAGGAGGCACTCATTGTGTTTGTTGAATGAATAAATGAACAAATGGGACCTCAAACGGAACCTCCCTGCCTTCTGCTCTTCCCACTTTGAGGAAGGCGCTAAGAGTCACCGGAAGCTGGCAGCTGAGGAAGTGGTCCTGAACCATGCCAGGGGCAGGCAGTGAGCTGGCACCTCTGAGGGACCCGGGAAGCTCACACTCCACAGCCAAGGCTGCCAGAGAGGCCTGGGAACTTTCAGTAAGACGAAATAACAAATGTAATGGTTTGGGGTTTGCTGCTGCTGCCCACCCCTCACCCCTCAGCTGATGAGTGCAGCTTCTCTGGCCGCAAAGGGGCCTGTTTTCCTGCAGTCTCTGCTCCCAGTCCCAGACCAAGTTCCTCCCGCCTCACGCTGATGCTCCCAGAGCTCATCTGGAACCTTTTGATTTTCATCTCCAAAGAAATAAAATAAATTCCACTAAACGCTATTTATTTTTCCTTCTGTTTGCCCTAAAGCAGGCCTGCTGTGGCTCCTGGGATCTGGAGTTGGGTAATTAAGGCAATTCCTGAGGTTTGGGTACTGGGGACCTGAGGGCCCTTCACAGTAAAAAAAAAAAAAGAAAAGAAAAGAAAAATGCCACTGTAACTCCAATTTGTAAGGGGGTAGGTATCGAGAAAGGAGGGTGGATGAGAGAGAAACTGTCCACAAAACCTGCCTGACACCATTATAGCCACATTTGCATAACAGAGACTGAGAGCTCACTTAGAAGGAGTGGTAATTAGATTCTCTAGTGATTAGGGACACTTTCCAACATGGGAAGAGAAGGCCGAAATCCAACCTTGAAGTGGAAAAAGAATGTACAGAATTGAGGAAGGCTAGCGAGTGGCGGGACCGCAGGGTTGGACTCCAGGCTTGGCCTGACCTGGCAAGTAAAGGTTTGCAACCTTCTGCTTGTCCAAGACCTAGGGCTGGTGTGGGCGGTGGAAGACACACAAACCTGCCTTCCGGGAAATATGTTTCCCAGGCAAAGGGACCAGGAAGAGCCCGGGTCCAGCTGAAGCACACCTGGGTGTTCGGGAATAGCAAGGGGTCTTGTGGCTGGAGCAAGGGAGCCAGCAGAGCGGGACGAGAGCACATCAGAGCTCACGGATGCCTTGGGCATCAGCTGTGCTCCTGGATTTTTACTCTGAGTGAGAAAGAGGCCACTGGAGGGTGTTAAGAAAAGCAATGACATGACAGGATTTTTCATGAGGACAATTCCTGCCGCTGTTTGGCTGACTGTATGGAACAAGGCTAGAAGTAGGGAACCCAGTCAGGAGGCAAATGCAGTAGTGAGAAGGCCCAGGTGGCGGCTGTGGAGGTGGCAGGAAGTGCTTGGAGCCGGCAGAATTGATTGCTGGATCGGATGTAGAATATGAGAGGAAAAAAGGATTCAAGGATGATGCCCAGCGTTTTAGCCTGAGCAATTGGAGCTACTATTTCCTGAGGTAGGAAGAATGGGGAGGGAATAAAATTCTGTTTTGGAGATGTTAGGTTGGAGCCCGTTAAATATCCAGGTGGAGATGTAGAGAAGGAAGTTGCAAATTGGAGTCTGGAGTTCAGGGGAAGAGGTCTGGGCTAGAGATACAAATTTGCATATAGATGGCACTTAAAGTAATGAGAATGGATGAGATCACTCAAGGAGCAAGAGCTGATAGGAAGGAAAGGAGGTCTGACAATGAGCCAGAGCCTGGAGCCGTTTAGACTCTTTCTGGTGGATCGCTGTTATGAGAGCATTGGTGTGGGTAAACTGAGGCCTAGATTTCAGGCATCCTATCTCCACACCCGACTCCTACAAAACTCTCTGGCCTTGGCAGCCCAATGTCCTTAACGGAGATGGAGACAGAGGCCAGAGCTAATTGTGACTGGACAAGTCCCTTCCTTTTTCCAGGCCTCAGCTTTCTCCTCTGTAAAAGGAAGGAGAGATGCTTGGTAGATGCTTGGTCTCAGCTTGAACTCTGAGTTTAAATCCAGAAAGTCTAGCGCACTCAGGAGACATAATGTCTTCAGGGAGACTGTTGACTGATACCTTATTCCCCTCGTCTGGCTCTCATTGTCTACAATGTACAGTTGAGCCTTATTATTTGTAGATTCTGTATTTGCAAATTTGCCTACTCACTAAAATTAGTTTGTAATAACAAAATCAATACTCAGGGGGCTTCGGCATTCCTTTGCAGACGTGCAGAACAGTGAAAAATTTGAGTTGCCCGAGACGCACGTTCCCAGCTGAGGTCGAATGAGGCGCCCTTCTGCCTTCTTTCTTCAGCTCTCACACTGTAAACAAGTGTCTTCTTCATGGTCTGTTTAGTGCCACATTTTCCCATCCGTATGCTTTGTGCTGGTGATTCCGCTGTTTCAAGTGGCCCCAGATGTAGTGCCGAAGTGTCATCTGGTGTTCCTATGTGCAGAAGGTGGCGAAGTGCCTTATTGAGAAAATACAGTTAGAAAAGCTTTGTTCAGGCATGAGTGACAGTACTGTTGGCTATGAGTTCAGTAATAATGAATCAACAATGTCTATTAAATTGGGTGTCTTTATACAGAAACACACATAAAACAAGGTTATATATTGATCGATCGAATAAAACATTGTGACCAGAGGCTCAAAGGAACCTAACCCTGTATTTCCCTTAGAAACAATGGTTCAGTATTTGCTAATTCAGCGTTTGCAGTGATTTGTAGACTGCTGCTGTGAATAACAACAAAAAAAAATCAGAGTATCTAGTTGTTTGTTAAGCCCTAATACGCACACATATGAAGTAGTTTCAGAACTGCTAACTCATACCCCTGTGAGAAGCAATTTTACTGACCAGAGTATTGTGTGCAGTTCTTTTTGTCTTGACTCTTATAATATCCAGTCAAAATTGTTTTCCAAAGTTATTTAAATTAGTTCTTTTCTTTCTCATCTCCTTCAATATGGGTTTATGATTAATTTATATTTGGTTTATTTATTTGCTTTATTTCTATTTGTATTCGTTTGGGGTTCTCCTAAAATTCTGGTTATTTTTTGAAAATTTGCACACAGTAAAATTCACTTTTTGAGGTATACAATGCAATATGTCTTGACAAATGCACAGAGTTGTGTATCCATCAGTTCAGGCATGACATAGAACAATTCCATTACTCTGAAAAT
>NW_011888998.1:1578904-1587804 GCF_000151845.1 Pteropus vampyrus | reverse complement strand
TTTTAATTTTGACAATGTCTAATTTATAATTTTTTTCTTTTATGGATCATGCTTTTGATATTCTATCTAAAAACACCTTGCCTAATCAAGGTCACAAAAATTTTCTCCTATGCATCTTCCAGAAGTTTTAGTTTTGTGTTTAATATATGATCCATAGGTAAAATGATCATATGAACCATTTTAAACAAATTTTGTGTTAATTTTTGTATAAGTTGTGAAGAATAGAAGTATAGGTTGCGATTCATTTTTCTGCATATGTTTGTCCATTTTGTTCTAGCACCAACACTAAAAAGACTAACCTTTGAGTAGTCTTTTTGAGTCAGTTGAGGAAAAAGACTGAGTTTCACAATGGGTTGAAATGGTAGTCCAACTCTGACACCAATTCCGATATGTGTTTTTTCAACACCACCAAGCAATTAACTCAGTTCTGACACTATCTTTCTGGAGATAGCATCAAATCTCACAGGTTAAGGGCTCAGTCCCACAAGACTTCCCTCCTTCTCTCTTCAGATGCCAATCACACGTTCAGGTTGTCACCTGTGCTTCTGACTGGCTGGCTATAAATCAGAGGTTCCCATGACCCTGACCTCCTTTTCGGGTTTCATTAATTTGCTGGAGCAGTTCACAGAACTGGAAATTATAGAAAGTCACCCAGGAAATTATAGAAAGGTTTTGGACTTTTCACAAGTCGTTAAAGTGAAGAAGGGTTGTTAAGCCATCCTCAGGCAGATCTTTTGGGGAAGGGAAAGCCTAGCTGATGTTGGAGCCCCCTGCCTCCCACCCCTTCCCCCTCACAATGAGGTATATTTCTCTCTCTGGTTCTAGCTCCTTGGCATGCCAGGTGAGGCGGATGCTGCAGCCTGGGCGGGAGGCCAGGTGGACTCATCAGCTCAGGGTGAGCATCTAGGGGAAAGGCTGTTTTGTTTGCTCTCACAGTGAGCCTTATTGCAATCATAGCACCAAGGTGTCCTGGTGCTTTGACTGTTCTCTCCCTGGGCTCCTAATGGAGATTGACAGAATCTAGCGTTCCAGGTAATTCTATTGTCAGTTTCAGCCGCCTCCTGCACCTCGTTAGACAAAAGCAGAGAGAATGAGTAAAGAAGGAATGTCAGCCCCAGAGCAGAGGGGGCCTGTTAGAGTAAGCAGCGTTCAGGAGATGAGGAGGTAGTGAAAAACTTATCTGGGTCTTCCAACCAGCCCCTCGAGGCTCTGGGTGAGAAACTGGGACATTTACCATAAAGCTCTGCAGAATGGAGCCAGTGCGAACTGTTCAGGTTTAGCTGCAGTTCCTGCTCATTGAAGGACAGAGTGAGGGGAGGCTAAGAAACATCTTCTCTTGAATTGTCCAGCTCTTGTGTAAGAGGCTTCTCCTGGTGGTGGGACCCATCAGGAAGGTGTCTCTGGGTGGCTTGGGTGTGAGCAGCAGTGGGTAAATCATTGGGGCTCAAAGTCTTATTTGATTTATCTAGAACTTTAGGATTTCATTCAAGATGGATCAATTGTAAGGCCATAGGAGGGGATCCTGGGCCTGTAGGAAAATAGGGATCCGTTATTGTCCCACTCTAGTATCCTGTCCCCAGTCCTGGCCAGAAGAACACACAGAGTTACATAAACACATACATAACACACCCGACACTCACATACAGAATTTCATACAAGTACACACAACACTCAGTCATCTACTCATCCATATTTTTAAACACACAGGAACTCTAGATCAAACATAGATGCTAATTACATATCCATTCAACGCACACAGGTTCATGCTGAAAGCATTCGTCTACGAAGTTTTTGTCTGTGGCTGATGGCATCAGCCCCTTTGCCATCTATTTATATCTTGGAGGTATACAGTTTACACACATTCACACCCACCTAGCACTCTCACAACACACAGCACGCACTCAAGCACCCATGCCACAGACACATTCACGCACACACAAACGCACAGGCCTCTCCCATTTTCACCAAGCATGGAAGCTCCTGACCAGACCTGGCCACTCCGGTGCTGCACATGCTCTGCATATACACACCTACGTACGCACGCTTTCTCTCCTGCAGGCCTTCGGCAGGCTGGGCCAGTGTCCACACGGACCAGCGGAGCAGGAATGCTTTCCGTCTCTTTCCTGTCATTGACATGCAGCACCTGTTCCATCTTTAGTTCTTTGCAATCCGCCTTTGACTGGGTTGAATGCCAGAGTCTGCTTGGCACAGAGCCCAGAGCAGCATCTGAGAAGCAAATATCCTGTGGGAATGAACCTCCACGAGCCTGGATGGGCGCATGCCAACTCTGGAAGGGCCGTCAAGAAAAGAGGCCCTGTAGGTGACCCCTCCCTCCTCACCAGTGCTCAGGAGAGCCATGAGATGCGTCAGCATATGGCATCCTCTTTTCATCCCTCCTTTCTCCTCCTCAAAATCCGGGACATTTTGAGTATTCCAGGCCTTTCCCAAACTAGAAGAATGAGCGAGGCTTGAAAGAGAGACCAGCTTAGAGAACCTAGAGTTGGAGTCTGGGCTATTACATTTCCCATTAGTCTTTGCGTGGACATTACTATAGCCCCCAAATCCAGAACATGTCCGGAATAATTAATTTTAACTGAAAAAATATGAATGTGTATTAGCCTGTGAAATAGGACCCACAGTGCTCTGTCTCTCAGGGACCTCTGTACATTATAAGGAGAAATGCAACTCTGAGGAATTTTCACTGTTATTGTGACCAATACCAGGTAAGTAAATCATTTTCTTCCCCATTTCACATGTTTCTGGCCCTACCTACTCCTAAGCAGTAAGACTAGTTACCATTATTTGAACACTTGTTATGCGCCAGGTACTATACTAAGTATTTTACCAACATCTCATTTAATCCTGACAACATCCTCATTAAATGGATATTACTGTCCCCATTGTAGAGTCAGGGAATCTGAGTTGTGATAGGCCAAGTAGCTTTGCTCAAGTTCACCCTGTTAATAACAGCAAAGATAAGATTTCAACTCAGGTCTTTGGTTCTCGAGCCCATGCCTTCCCCTCTATGCCAAGCTTACATTTATGATCACCGTAGAAAGCAAATTCTGTTCATATATCTGTTGTCTAAGCCTAACCCCCTTTTCTGTTTACATCCATCTCTCAAACTGTAAGCCAGACTAGACTGTGAATGGCAGGAACTGAGTTTTATTGAATTCATTTCATAGTGCTCAACACTCCTCCAGGAAAATATAGTAGAGATTACTTTTTTTGAAAAAGTAATGGCTTCATAAATTCCAAATTGTGTTTGGGGTCAAGACCAAGTGCTGGCTCTGTTCTTAGAAAAGAACAAAGTTCACAGGGGCTCGGGTTTGAATCCAGCACCATTACTCACTACTGGCAATGGAACTTTGCTCTTGTCATTTCGTCTCTCTGGCCTCAGTTTCCTCATTTGTAAAATGAAGTACTACATGTGATGATCTCTTGAGTTTCTTCCAAACTTTCCAACAGCCTCCTGTGTCACATGATACAGAATAGAAGTGACGACTGAAATCATTTCGTGTGTTTCAGAGCAGACTACTTCCCAAACCCCATCTCTTGCCTCCTCCTGTGCATCTTCCCTGTTGGTCTGATCCTGAAGGAATACAAAAAGTCAAGATGCAAAAAAAACATTGTAACTATCTGTGATAGATATTAATTAAACTCGTGTGATCATTTCACAATGCATACAAATATCAAATCATTATGTTGTACACCTGAAGCTAATATAATGTTTTATGTCAATTATACCTCAATAAAAAATTGACATAGATAAATAGGAAAAAAAGAAGAAAAGAGTCAAGCTGCAAGGTCCTATTATTGGAGAACAAAGACACCCTTGACAGTTTATTTGACAAGACAGCTATCAGGAGCTTCCCAAAGCCATAGCCAGTCACCTCAGCCGTGTGCCAAACAGTTCATGTGCCAAATACTCTCCATGCTCTTAAAGAGCCTGTGTTAGGGGAAAAAAAATAGTCCAGGGAGATGACCGGAGGGCTATGAGAAAGAGGGCTGTAGTGGGACAGACAAGCTGAGAATGTGGGTGGTCAGACTCCTGGGTTGACAGGGCCTCCAGATACCTGTTGACAGAAGGGGAGGGAGGCAGATCTTCACCAACTGGAAGACAGCAGCAGCCATGCAGGTGCACCCCACATATCCCTTTCCTGTCATCAGCAGGTGCTTCGTAAAACAGCATCACTGTTGTGCAAAGAGCTAGTTTGAAGGAGTCAGGATTCTAGATCTGGCTTTGATGCACTAGTTGACTCCAGCCAAGTCATGCACCTCTCTGAGCCTCAGTGTCCCCCTCTTTATGCAACCAGATTCTTTCAGGCCTCACCATTCTGGAGATGTCACCAAAGGATGCAGATCGGAGTAATGAGTTTGCAGATCGGTAGGCTCTAAAGTTCCCTAGGAAAAGTGCTCAGTTCCTAAATAATCCTCTTATGGTTCAAAGCCTTCTTGGGGCAAGAAAAAACTGGCCATGACGCTCTTCTTCTATACTCATGAAGTCCCCGCTCTGTCCTCTGTCATTCTCCACTTACTTGCAAACTCTCTCCTTTGTGAATCGCCTATAACTGGACGCATGCAGGTAAATATTTAACCACGATCTTTGAGGTGAGAGGAATGCCTGATTTGTTGGGTTTGCAAACTGCCAAGGTGTAATACTCCCACCATAGCTAATTTCAAGATACAAATGTGATGTCATTGAAAGCAAAGCTAGGAAGAGATTCATAGCAACACACGCTATATAATATTCTCCCCATACAGACACAGCAGACACAAATAACTTTAAGAGTATAGATAATAATAAATCATAGTAAAATAATTAGGAAGTGATCAATTTTGAGTATTTATTACCTTTGCTTTTATAATTTAATTGTAGCTTTATGTAATTTATTTTTTAATAATGGCTGTATTTAACAACTATCTTACAATATTCCTGAAAAATGCATGGTCCTTCCCATTCAGTCCTTCTTAGACAAATGCCAATATTTGAAGGGGTATATAGTTGATGCCCTGGTTGCAGGAGCCTTGTGGGTTAACTGGGGGTACTGACTTTTGCACGCTTGTTTTATCTTCCTCTTTTACCTCTATTTCCCCATCTGTCATATAAGATATTCCTCCCAGATTCCGCTTCCTTTGTTAGAGCAGTATCGAGAGAAATAAGATCAAGGCGGTAGTAACACATTGCTTCTTACGGAGCCCTACAGTTTACTAAGCCCAAATCTCATATTAATTCTCAGCAGTTCAGTGCAGTGAAGCTGGTGGAGCAGTAAAGTTAGTGGATGGACCATTTCCCCCCAGGTCAGCAAACTTTTTCCATAGAAGACTAAGAGAGTAAACATTTTGGGCTTTGCAGGCCTTATAGTCTCTATTGCAATGACTTGATTCTGCTATTGAGGTTAAAAGCAGTAATAGACAATGCATAAAAATCTGAGAGCAACTATGTTCCAATAAACTTTACTTATAGACAACGAAATCCGAATTTCATATAATTTTCAGGTATTTCAAAATGTTATTCTTTTTTTGACTTTTTTTTTTTTTAACATTTAAAAATACGAAAATCACTCTCAACTTGCAGGCCAAATAAAAACAAACCATGGGCAGATTTTGACCTGAAGGCACCAGTTTAGCAATCTTCACAGAAGAGGAAATTAAGCTCCAAAGAGAACAATGACTTGTTCAAGTTGATATAAATAAACAGAGTTGGGACTGGCTTGGTTCCTATTCTACTGAACTTTTCACTAAACCAAGCTGCCACTGAGAAGAGCCACTTATGCTCTTTAATACACCTTAAGGGACCCACAGATGAATTCTCCACTGCGGGTCCTCCGTTATTCCGGGGGCTTGTGGGTCACTGCTCATTTCTGGCCATTTAGCTGTAGTGGGACTTCCTATGCACTAAAGTCAATCAGAAGAGACTTTTAGACAATGTGTAGTTACAAACAATTTGTAACCCTGCTCCTCTTCTGTTAAGACAGAAAATAAAGCTCCCAAAGTCTTTACGACAGTTGGTTTTATGACTCTGTCCTATTTTCTCCAGGTATCCTAAATTTTCACAAAGCAGGGACTGCTTATCTGTTCATTATTCTGTATTCTCAAGTGTCTAGCCCAGAACTCTTACTGCGGGAAGAACTTGGTGACTGATGACCAAGCTCTCTCGAACCGTGGTGATGTGCGACAAGAGGTGGGTGTGACAAGAGGTGAGTGCGACCCACCTGTGTGATTTATTTTCCCTCCAATATATTATTATGAAAAATTTAAACCTACAGAAGAATGTAAAGAATTGCATAGTGAACACTCAAATGCCTACCATCTAGATTCTATAACTAACACTTTGCTCTATTTGATTTATCACGTATCTGTCCATCTATCCATTCATCTGTCCATTCTTAGGTTTTTGACAAATTTCAAAATAAGTTGCAGACATCAGCACATTTACCCTCTAAACACATCAGCATCTTATTATTAACTAGAATTCAGTATTTGTTTATGCTTCTTTTTTATGTATTTATTTTTTGACCTGCATAAATTTGAGAGGCTCTGGAGGCTGTCTCAGGAAATAGCTTCCCATGACACTGGCCCTTAAAAACTTGAGCATTTCTTTCTTTGGCTTTGCCAAGGCTTTGTTAGTACAAATACTTTTGGTGGAGAGAATTTAAGTCCACCCAGTGGTGGCTGGAGTAGTGGAAACAGCTGCTGGCCAGGCCTGGGTTTGAATCCCACTTCAAATTGTGTGTCCTTAAACAAGTTTGTTGTTGTTGTTAT
Organism: Pteropus vampyrus; assembly: GCF_000151845.1. Taxonomy (NCBI): domain Eukaryota; kingdom Metazoa; phylum Chordata; class Mammalia; order Chiroptera; family Pteropodidae; genus Pteropus; species Pteropus vampyrus. The sequence continues at coordinate 1,581,039 of NW_011888998.1, read as the reverse complement.
TGTTGTTGTTGTTGTTGTTTAAAAAAAAAACCTCTCTGTGCCTCTTCTCAAAGCCAATGTTGTTAACAATAACTACCTTGAAATGATGATAGTGATAACAAATTGTGTTGGTGCCTTATCTGATAAGTGGCAGTGTGGTAGGATAACCAGACCGAGAAATTAACTGTCTGTTTTCCAGACTACAGGCATGTCATGAAAGATTGAGAGCTTTTTTTCAAGTTCACCCCAACTCCACTTGGGAAGGCCATCTGCAGTTCAGCCTCTTCCTACACCTGGGGGCAGTTAAGAGCGTCATTGTGTTTCCACTCTAATTTAAAAAGACGAAACAAAGGAAAACCTACCTTAGCAAAACCTCTGCTGAGAAAGAGTTGGCTCCACAGGGAGGGGAGGAAAGAAGGGAAGTTGCTGCTGGGAGAGGAACTGGGGAGTGCTCTGAACCCCAGGGGAGAGTGAGGAGGATGAGGAAGGGTGGATTCTGTGGGCGGAGGCCTGCCCTCCACACCCACGAGCCATGTTGGACACATCTGAAGCTCTCACAGGGTCTGGGGAGCTTGGGCCTGTGAACAGCTCTCACCTCCTTGAAAGGACCCTACAGATTTCAGCCCCAAGCTTTTTGAATTGTGTGACTGTCCTGAAGACTCAAACCACCTGAGAGGGAAAGGGTTATCCCAGGCATAGTGGAATGTCCGACCAGCTAAGTAGGTGGCATCTCAGAGTCATATTTAATTTAGAAAATTAGCAGTTCATCCTTGCACTGTTTCCTCCTTTTTTTCTTTCCTTGCGACAAGTTGGTGTCTTGAGAGATGTGTCGGTGGGAAGGGGTTACATGGAGGAGTCTCTTTGGAGAGGTTCTTTCCCTTCCGGCGGGTTTCTGGTCAGAGACAGACCTGAGAGTCCTCGGCAAGAGAGGTCTGACTTAAGAGTGCGCACCTCCCACCCGTGGGGAGGAATGGAGCCCCTGGAAAGGGCCTAGGGGAGATGAGGGGAGCAAGCCAGCAAACCCCATCTGGATTCCCCTAACCTTTTATCCCAGAACCAAGACAGGTTCTGCTCCCGCACATCTCCCCAGGTTCTTTTTCCTGTAGCTGGCCTGCTGGAGAGTAGAAGACAAATGGAGTGTGAAAAAAATCAGCAAAAATAATTACAGGTTACAACAAATCAGTCAAAACTATGTAAATAGCCTCAGGCAGGTAGCCGAGTCAGATTCTTCAGTTTAACTCCCGTCCTCCCCTGGCAGCTCCAGCGTGAGACAGGAGACTGGCAGAGCCCTGATGTGACATCTGAAGGTCTGGTTGTCCCCAGCCTGTCCTAACCAGCTATCAGATGGGCAGTGGATTCCACCCTTCCCAGCCTCAGTTACAGCACCTACACTGAGATAATAAAAATATCTACTTGTTGAGGGACACAGATCTCGAAGAACACAGTAAAGTCAAAAGTGCTTTGGAAATTGTACAGTGCTAGACAAACGGATCATCTTTTTACCTTCTAGTTGTCTCTTGAATCTAAATACTTCTCTCCATCTCTGCTGGAGGCTCCTTAAGCCAACTCCCACAGTCTCCCATCTGGTCCGCTGCATGGCCTCTTCTGACTGGCCTGTATCCACTCTACCCCCATTTCTAATCTCTTCAGTAGGCTTGCAGCTGGCACGATCTTCTAAAATCCAAAGTCTGGTCATGTACCCAGAGTTATCTAATTCCTGAGGACTGGAAGGAAAAATGATATTGAGCGTTGAAAGGCTGACGGTAGTTTGGATTAAAAGAAGGAGAGAGAGCTGGAGAGAAGCAGGGAAACAAGTTTAGCGGCTCGGTGTCCTGAGGGCTTCTCTCACTATTGTGTCTTGCCCTTGTGTTTCTTAACAACTGCGAGGGAGGACAGAGTTTGCAAATGCGAAACAAATGGAGTGCCATTAAATGCAAAGCTGTGTGCCTCTAATTGTGAAATACTTCTGTCTTCAACAGAAGCCCAGGGAAGCTCATGGCGAACGCTGGGTTTAGATGGGATCTTGAAGAGCAAGATGGGTTACAACAAAGAGAGAAGGAGGGACTTCTGGACAGAGAATCAGACTGGGCTACGATTTAGGGGTCAGGGGACAGTAGCGTGGGCCTATGGGGACGAGATGGCTGAACTATCAGACA
>NW_011888998.1:1577187-1578134 GCF_000151845.1 Pteropus vampyrus | reverse complement strand
CAGGAGTGGAAAATGGGATGGCGTTACAAGGCTCATTACAGAATGCCCAAGGGAGTCCATGAGGACAGGGATTTCCCTTGCCCTCAGCCTCTTCAGAGATTCTGCACCTCTCTGCCTCAACTCCGCCCCAGCCAGCAGGCCCAGTCCCTCACGGGCCCCAGCCCCTGGCTCCCTCCCAGCCCTCCTTCCACTCTGTACCAGGTCCCTGGCCATGCCCACCCTCTCTGGGTCCTAGTTCAGCTTCCTGATCTGAGACAGGTCCTGTGCGTCGTGCTTTTTGGAGAAGAAGAAGGTAGAAGAACCAGGTGACAGGGAAGTGGGGCCTAGAGAGCATCTCACACCAACCACTCCACCTGCCACCAGCGTTAGACCAAGACCGCTCACCAGGAAGCAGGGGCAGCGTTCTCGCCCCCTCTCCACACACACTTACACACGCCATTGTAAAGTGTCTTCTTGCCACTCAAGTGCAGCCCTGTTATGGGGTGGGCAGGTCAAGTTTGGGTGAATGAGTGGATGTTTGGAGAACTTACCGCGTGCTTGCCCTGTGCCAGGCAATACTCCCGGCGCTTGGGATACGTCAATGAACCAAAGTGACAAGAATTCCTGCAACGGTCAAGCTTCCATTCTAAGGAGGGGAGAAGGGCAATAGCAACAAGCATAATAAACAAATGAATTAGGTAGTATATCAGAAGGTGGTGCGGTAGGAAAATATAGAGCACAGTAAAAGGGGTGGGGAGGGTCGGGGGCTGCAATTTTAAACAGGGTGGTCAGGGCAGGTCTGGTTGGAAGGTGACGTTTAGGCAAAAGTTTGAAGAGGTGAAGGAGTAGAAGCATTGCAGACGGTGGAAACAACCAGAACAGAGGTCCTGGGTGGGAGGGGCTGGGCTCTTTGACAAGACGGCATGAAGCAGAGAGGAACTCGGGCTGGGCAGAGCATGCGCACTTGC
>NW_011888998.1:1571984-1575646 GCF_000151845.1 Pteropus vampyrus | reverse complement strand
CCCCCCCACCCCCGTTGCTGCATCCCCTGGGGCAATTAAAAGTTCCACCTTCATGCAGCTGGACGTGGCTTCCTGAATCCCTCTCTCACTTTCTGCCTCTCAGGCCAGGCCCTACCTGCCATGTCCTGGCCGTGAATAGGACCTGATAAACATAAGGTTTCTTGATTTTAGCAAGAATTGGACAAAGGTTCCTATAACTATCTTTGTGGACAAACTAGAGTAATAAGTTGGATGAAACTAGAGGAATAAGTTGGATCTCGTTGGTTTAATAGCCAAAGAGTGTTGATTAATTCTGTTCCATCATAGAGGTACACACAGGGCTTTTTCATTGACCTTGACTTTTCAATATTTTAATCAGTGACTTGGATAAAGACTAAATGGCATAAATCTTAGAGAAAAAGATAATACAAAAATCGGATCTTTAAAGATGAAAAGAGACAAGCCAGGTCATGTGCTAGATACCTCTGGACGTTCTCCCATGAGCAGCCCAGCAGAAGGAGAGCTTCAAGAACTCAAGTTGGAACCAGTGCTGACATGTAAACTCCTCATATAACTTGCATTGGGAAATAGGATATTTTTCATGCCAACGAGGTGGTAATCCAGGTCGCAAAGCTCAGAATCTATCCTCTTACCTTCATCATGAATATGCAAGGCAATGGGGCACTGGCTTCCCTCTCCTGGATCACATATGCACACACATGGCACTCCAAGCCTTGTTTGGCCCAAGCACACCACTCCATGTGTGGCGAGGGTCTGGGAGGACTGTGTCCATTCTGCCAGCCATATGCCCGAGAACCTCTACTTAGAATCTGTATAGTATGTCACTTGTAGTGTTTATCTTTGCCTCTTACTCTACAAGTTAAAAAACTAATAAATAAAGTATTACATAAGTATATATGTTGCACGTAGGATAAAAAATAAAATCAATTATATGAGTCTACAAATGGGGAGACGTGGCTCACAGCTTGGACTAAGTGTGAGGGAAGTGACCTAGCAGGTGATAAACCCATGTGCTCTGTGGCTTTATTAAGCATCTGGATTTCAGGAGAGGACATTGTGCCCATCTTGCCAGCCTACCTGCAGACAGCTGTGCTTAGTGCTGCCCACTCTAGGCTCAGGGAGAAGAAGGGCTGACGGCTCTCACTGATGTACAGGCAGACTACTTACAAGGCTAGTGGAGCAGCCAAGAGAACCAGACTGGAGCAGCTTAATTGGCTAAGGCGGATAGATTCTGAGATGAGCTGGCCTAGGCTTATGTCTAGGATTCTAAAGCAGAAGGGAGGGTCAAGAGAGACAGGGAATGGACCTGGATGACTGAGAGAACCAAGCAGAGAAGCCAAAGCATACCATACTGAGGCGGACAGGAGCAGGTGGTTTGGGAGCTACATGAATTACTGAGGAGGGAAGCAGATGAGGGATGAAGTGGAGGAGGAGAGCGTGGCATGCTGTAGCTGAGGGCTCCTCAGAAAAGACTGCCGCTTGCTCTGAGGAAACTCCAGTGTCACTATCTGCCTTATTTTAAAAACTATTTATTATGTTTTAAGAAGTCAAACTCATGCATGAGTACATTTTAAAAAATTCAGTAGTAACACTAAGTCTACAATGAAGAAAACTGCAATTCTTTTCTCCACTTTCTTGAATTCCTGCTTTCTAGGACAATCTTCTTTCAACTTTCCTCTCTGTTTCTTCTGTTTCTCTCCACCCCCTTCTTTCTAAATAGCAAGATTATACTGCTATGTCTCAGTTTTTCAGTTTTTTTTTTTTTTTTTTTTTGCTCCTTTATGGAAGATGAGGATTGTACTCTCTTATACCAATCTTTCCTACTCTCCTGCCAGCTATGGAAGATGAGGATTGAACTCTCATATATCAGCCTTTCCTGCTCTCCTGCCACCCAATAAACTCACACATTCACTTCTCTCATCCTCCTATATAGTATTGTCACTTGTGGGTGAAATCAATGTTCAGTGTTTACGACGTCATGGAAATGTAATTCACTGATCTAGGGGATATAATACAACTATTTTATTTTTTGGACAACTTTATGTTTTGCCTGGTGTTAATTGTTTGTTTGTTTGCTTAGATTTCCATGTACCTATCACGAGTTCATTGCAAATTCTCTGGCTAAATAAGAATCGCCTCAATATGTGCAAACCCTATTCCTTCTCTCATTGAATTGTCTTGAAATCCTTGTTGAAAATCAGTTGACCATAAATGTGAGGGTTTGTTTCTGGACTCTTAATTCTGTTCCATCAATCTACGTTTCGATCTTTATGCAGGTACTACATCACATTGATTACTACATCATCGTAATAGGTTTTGAATTGGGAAGTATAAGTCTTCAGGTTTACTCTTCTTTTTCAATATTGTTTTGGTAATTCTGGATGACTTTAATATTTTTTCCTGACCAGTTGACCTAGCAAGAACCTCTAGTATAATACTGAATAGAAGTGATGAGGGCAGACTTCCTTGTCTTGTTTCTGATCCTGGGGGAAAGTATTCAGTCTTTCACCATTAAATATGATGTTAGCTGTGGGTTTTATAGATGTCCTTTATAAGATTAAGGAACTTCCCTTCGATTCCTAGGTCGTTGAGTGTTTTTATCATGAAAGAGTGTTGAATTTTTCAAATGCTTTTTTTTAGTCTATTAAGATGATCATATGATTTTTATCCTTTATTCTATTAATATGGTTTATTACATTGATTGATTTAGTAGGTTAAATTAACTTTGCATTTCTGGGACAAATTTCATTCTGTCACAGCGTATAATCCTTTTTATATGTTCCTGAATTTGATTTGCTAGTATTTGTTCAGCTTTTTTGCATTTATAGTCATAACAGATATTGGCCTGTAGTTTTCTAATGATGTCTGGTTTGGCATCAGAGTAATACTAGTCTCATAGAATGATTTGGGAAGTGTGCTTTATGTATCCTTATACTCATTTAATAGTTTGGTTGGATTGAAATAAATTTTCTTTTAGGACGGGATAGCAAACTTCTATAAAGAAGCAGATAGTAAATACTTTAGATTGTAGGGGCCACGCATGGTCTCTGTCACATATTCTTTGATTTTGTTTTATTTTATTTTATTTTTTAAATAACTTTTAAGCCTTTAAAAATCATTCTCAGGTCAGGGGAAAAACAGGCTGTGGCCTGGATTTAGCCCACAGGCACAGTTGGCCAATGCCTGCTTTAAAATTTTGAAGGCATTGCTCCATTCTCTTTCAGTCTCTTTCCTCATACTAAGTAAACTTTGTTGTTGTTTTGCTTTTTTTTTTTTTTCTCTGAAAGCGTTTATATTCTTCTTTTAATCTCTGATTTCAGGAAATTTTTCAAGGATGTATTCTGGTTTAGGTCTTTTTTGTTCATTATACTAGGAAATCTGTCAATATGGAGACTATAATCATGGAGATACATGTCTCTTTAATTTTGGAAAAGTTCTTTTTTTTTAGTGTTATTTCTTTGCTAGTTTCTCCTTTATTTTGCTCTTCTCTTCTTCTTGAATCCTTGTTATTCATAAATTATTCTAGTTTTCTTAACTCTTCTCCATTGTCCCCCTCTTCTTCCCCTTCCCTCTATCATTTGTCTTTTTAATCTGACTCCTACGAGATTTCAACTTAATTTTTCAATTTTTTAAAATTTTTGAAATTTCTGCCATATATAATT
>NW_011888998.1:1524438-1571159 GCF_000151845.1 Pteropus vampyrus | reverse complement strand
TTCTTATTGGCTTTTTAAGATTTGCTTTTCCTCGTCTGCTAAGTTAGTTACCATTTGCACACCAGCATGTCAGGTTATAAGTCTTTTTAAACATTTCTCTTCTATCTTTGACTCTTATCCTTTTTGAACTCGAGAGGTTAAATTATTTTACTCAAACTTCAGAGAGATGTTGAAAAGAAGCTCAGATAAGTATGTGTGATTGATCTGTCATGTATTAATGGGAGTTATTACCTCCTTTTTAGAGAAGATGGTTCTACATACTTTGGCAGTATCCTCTCTCCCTGTCAAATCCTGTGGATAGTTGGGGTCCCTACTGCTGGCTCTTATAGATTCTGGGCCGCCCCCCCCAACCATGAAAGAATTATCAAATTAATAATCTAAGTTCTCACCTCAAAAACCTAGAAAACAGAAGAAAAATAAACCCAAAGCAAGCAGGAGGAAGGAAATAACAAAGATAACAATGGAAATCAATAAAATTGAAAACAGTAAAACAATAGAGAAAATCAATGATCTGGCTCTTTGAAAGATCAGTAGAATTGATAGACCTCTAGCAAGACTGACAAAAAAGAGAGGACAAAAAATACACATATCAGAAATGCAACAGGGGGTAACACTGAAAATCTTGCAGACATCAAAAGGATAATAAAGAAATGCTACAAAAAACTCTACACATGTACATTTGACAACTTAGATAAAATGGACCACTTCATGGAAAAAACAAACCATCGCAACTCAATATGAAATAGATAATTTGAATAGCTCTGTAATTATTAAAGAAATTGAATTCATAGTTAAAACATCTCCCCAAAAGAAATTTCAGGCCCTACATCCTTGCCAATTTTTTGTCTAATTGTACTATCAATTGTTGCAAGAGGGATGTTGATGTCTCCAACTATAATTGTGGTCTATTTCTCCCCTGAGTTGTGTCAGGTTTTGCTCACTCTGCCAATCTCTGTCTTTTAATTGGTATATTTAGACCATTTATATTAAATGTAATTATTGCTATATTAGGGCTTAAGTCTGCCATTTTAATTCTGTTTTCTGCTTGGCTCCTGTTTTTCATTTGTTTTATTTTTTCTGTCTTCCTGTGGACTACTCAAACACTTTTTAGAATGCCATTTTGACTTGTCAATAGTGTTCTTGAGTATATCCCTTTGTACCATTTTCAGTGGTTGCTCTAGGCATTTCTTTATATGCAATAACTTAACATTGTCTACTGGTATTATCATTTTATCAGTTTGAATGGAGTATAGAAATCTCAGTACTTTTTACACCCCTTTACTCTCCCTGTTTGCAATATAATTTTTTAAATATATTTCTTCTACAAACATTTAGAACCATATTAGATATTATAATTTTTCCTTCAACTGTTAAATATAATTTAGAAAACTTAAGAAGGAACACTTATTATAGCAATCTATATTTTTACTCTTTCTATTGTTTTTTTACCTCCCTGATGTTCCAAGATTTCATCTTTCATATTTCCTTTCTGTTTCAAAAGTTTCCTTTTGCCACTCTTTCGAGGTAGATCTGGTAGTGACAAATTCTCTTAGTTTTCCTTCATCTGAGAATGTTTTAAGCTTTCTTCAATCCTGATTGATGTTTTCATTGGGTATAGGATTCTAGGTTGACAGTTCTTTTTTTTCAGCACTTGAAAAATATCATGCCACTTCCCATTGGCATCCATAGCTTTTGATGAGAAATCTGTTGTAATTCAAATTATTTTTCTCCTATAGGTAGTGCCATTTTTTCTCTGAACTGTATCAAGTTTTTTGTTTGTCTTTAGTTTTCAGAAGTTTAGTTATGATGTGCTTTGGCATGGATTTCTTTTAGCTTGTCTTGTTTCGGGTTCATGCTGATTCCTGAATCTGTAGGTTTATGTGTCTTGTCAAATTTGGGGGTTTTTCAATCATTATTTCTTTAAGTACTTTTTCAGTCCTACCCTCTATCTCTTCTCTTTCTGGGACTTTGATGATATGGATGTTAGACCTTTTGTTGTAATCCTTTGTGGGACTATGTTATAGTCCTTGAGGCTCTGTTCATATTTTCTTTAGCCTATTTTCTCTCAGTTATTTAGATTTAGTCATTTCTGTTATTGTAGCCTCAAGTTCACTGATTTTTTTTCTGTCTCCTCCATTCTACTGTTAAGCCCATCCACTTAGCTTTTGATTTTGAGTATTATATTCTTAAGTTATAAAACTTTCATTTGGTTTTCCTTCATGTCTTCTATTTCTTTGCTGGGAATTCTTTTTTCATTTTTTTCAACCATGTTCATAATTGCTTGTTGAAGTATTTTATTATGGCTGCTTTAAAATCACAGAAAATTATAACATCTTTGTCATTTTGGTGTTGACATCTATTCTTGGTGTTGACAACTATTGATTGTCTTTTTTTTTTTTTTTCATTCAGTTTGAGATCTTCCTGGGTCTTGATATGAAAAATGTTTTATAAGAACATGGACAATTTTTATATTATTTTATGAGACTATAGACCTTATTTAAATCTTCCATTTTATCAAATTTTCTCTGACAAAGCTCTAGCAGGTGAATAGGGTAGATTGGAGCAGATACCTTACTATTGCTAGCTAAAAGTAGAAGTCCAGTTACCCACTTGGCCTCTGTGGACAGCCAAAGAAGGAAGATTCCTCATTGATATTGGTTAGGGATAGGAATTATAGCTCCCTACATGGTCTCCTCTGGCACTGTGGTGAGGAGGCTTTGTCATCACTCATTGTCGGTGAAAATCCTGACTTTCCATTAGGTCTCTTCTGACACCACTTCAGTGACAAAGGGGAGGGGAGCCTCATTACTGCCAGTTGGGGGTGGAAGTCCAGGCTTCACTTGTGATCTCCACTGACACTGAAGTGGGGCTATATTATTATTAGCTACCTAGATAAAAGTCCCAGCTCCCTATGGCCTTCTTTGACAACACCCTGGCAGGTATGTAGGGACACCTCATTACAGCTTTGCAAGGGTAGAAAGCTAAGCTTCCCATTCAACCTTTGCTGGGATGGGTGGGAGTGGGGGCCATGGTCTTTTCTGTGGTGTTTGGCTGGAGTAGATCAGTTACTGTCAGAACATTTTTTTTTTTTTGTCTTACTAGGCTGCCCCTTTCCTTGTTCTTTAGCTCAACCAGAATTTAAGAGAAAATTTTTCTTTCTTTTTCTGTGCCTATTGGTTTTCTTGGGCTGATGGCTTCCTCAGCTCTAAGTCTGAGATATACAAGCCAAAAGAAACCCAAGAACTTCACTACCATGTCATTCCTCAGGTCTCAAGTTTCCTAGCAAGTCTGCCTTCAGCTCTCCACATTTCAAAGTCTTCTTAGGTTTGTGTTATACATACTGTCCAGGGTTTTTAGATGTCTTTAGCAGGAGGAACAGGGGGGAAAAGTACATCTATTTCATTGTCCCATCAGCAGAAGTTCCCAATACATTATTGTTTCCATTTCATAAATGAGAAAACAAATTTATTTATGTGTGGCCCAAATCACAAAATTCGGAGAGAATACAGACTAATTGCCAGGGGTCCAGCAGGCAAAAACCAGAACTGGAATATACAACCCTACATTTGTGTGACTCTATAACTGGTACTCTTCTGTGCCACATAAGCCCATGGGGCCTAGTTCCAAATACAAGAATAGTCATATGAGAAAAAGATTAGACTTTCTTCTCATGGTTTCAGAGAGAAGAGCTGTCCAATCAGAGAGCATCCATCAGAGATGCTATCAAATAAGGTCCCTAAGGTATGGTTCATGGAACACCTGCATAAGAATGTTAACCATTTTTATTAGAAATGCAAATATTGAGGTGATTTGATTATGTGTGTATGTGTGTGTGCCTTTTGAAAATTAACCATTGCTACAGAGGAAAAGATGGGAAAAATTCCATGACCTCTTGGAGCTCCTCAAACTGAGACTATGATTCTCCCGAGGGAATTGCCCCAGTCATCCTGCATGAGTGACGGTCCATGCTGCTCTTTCAATTCCTGGTAAAGCTAGTCTGATGAGCAAGGCCAACCCAGTCCTGGCTTACTGAAATATGTCATGAGCCTTGGGTGTCAGGGAGATTCCTCCAGGGGAAGGACGACTGGGGGGAAAGGGGGAGAAGGGCAGACCTAGTCAGAAGTGGCAGACGGTAAGAGACTAATGGAATTAATACTTGACATTCATTAGCCAAGGATTTTGGAACTTTGCCAGCCCTCTCCAGCAAAAGGCCCAAAATGCCCTCTTAATAGCATTAAATGAAATTACAAATCAGAGATGCTGGCTGATCAATCTCCTTGGGGTTTCTCTGTAGACACTATGCGGTGGGGGTGGGGTGATCCTTCAGTGGGTCTGCCACTGCTTTTCTGCCAGCAGCTGTAGCACTTGGTCCACTTGGTCAGTTTCCTTCTCCTCCGGTCTGGGGAGAAGGAGCCAAACAAGAAGGTCTGGTCATGGTCAAAGCTTATTTCTTACACTATCCCACCCACCCCGCCCCATAGCACAAAACCACCTTTCAAGGGGAGCTAGAAGGAGGCAAAGTGCTTTGTGCCAGCAATTTCCATGGCTACAAAATTTATTTATTTATTTATTAAATTCCTTTTTAATTATAGTTGACATACAATATTATATTAGTTTCAGGTGTACGACATAGTGATTAGACATTTATATACTTTATGATGTTATCACCCCAATAAGTCTAGTATCCACCTGGCATCATACATAGCTATTACAATATTATTGACTATATTCCCTGTGCTGTACTTTACATCCCCATAACTATTTTTATGACTGGCAATTTGTACTTCTTAATCCCTTTCACCTGTTTTGCTCATCCCCCAACTCTCTCCCATCTGGCAACCATCATTTTGTTCTCTGTATCTATGAGTCTGTTTCTCTTTTGTTTGTTCATTTATTTTGTTTTTTAGATCACACATATAAGTGAAAACATGGCATTTGTCTTTCTCTGTCTGACTTATTTCACTCAGCATAATACTCTCTAGGTCCATCCATGTTGTTTCAAATGTCAAGATTTCATTTTTTTTTTTTTTTGTGGCTGAGTAATATTCCATTGTATATATGTACCATATCTTCTTTATCTAGTTCTCTATCAATGGACACCTAGGTTATTTCCATATCTCGGCAATAGTAAATAATGCTGCAACGAACATAGGGGTGCATATATCTTATTGAATTCGTGTTTCGTATTTCTTCAGATAAATATCCGGAGGTGGAATTGCTAGGTTGCACAGTAGTTCCACTTTTAATGTTTTGAGGAACCTCCATACTGTTTTTCCATGGCCACGAAATTTAGGTTGGCTTCTCCTGGGCAGAGAAGCCATTGTGGAATTGTACCAAGAGAGACTTTTCTTTTTTTCAACGTAGCCTGAGCCTAGGTTCCGGAGAATCCCAGAGGCTTCAGTTTGAGAAGAGGGAGCCCTCATCTGTTGGGTGCCACTTCAATTTCCAAGGCCAGGCTCTTGGGCAAGGAACCTACTCAGAAGCCCATCTGGGGCTTAGAGACTTAAGAGATTTGGTGACCTAGGTTACTTCCCATCTCTTTCAGCATGTAGTTCATCACAGCTCTTGCCTCTGCCTGACAGAACATTCTTGGACTCTCCAGCAGAGGCCCTGCTGCCTCATCAGACCACTTGCTCACGTTCTCCACTGCCTTGGCTTAGCCAATGGGGTTTAATGGTGAGTCGTCATCCTCTGCTCCTCATGACAAGCCTTGATTACCTTGTCACCCACACCTTTTCTTTCTCCTAGGAAGAGGGGTGGGGAAGATACCAAGATAGGTCAGGAAGTGAAAGCAGACGGTTAAGCAATGAGGTCTCTTGTGGAGCAGCTGAGACTCCCAGAGGACCAGAGATGGTGTGCCAAATGGGGAGCACCTCAGCTCTCAGGATGCTTTTGTGTTGGCAACAACCATCAACTCTGCCTGCCAGAATCTCATTGGCCAGGCCTTGTCTCCTGCCAGGAACAGAGTCTTTGCCTCTCACCAAAACCAATCAGCAGCACAGTCAGCAGCAGAGTGGGCCAAAAGCAATTTCTTCATGACATTTCTGAAGGAGGGTGGGATTTAGCACATTGTACATTTCTCTGGGCTCCCTGAGGGTCTGATGGCATCTGAACCCACAGCCAGCCAGAACCTCAAAAGTGGGAGTGGGTGGTGAGCAAGTGCATGTGTCTGCGTATGTCAGTGTGTAGGCCTGCTGAGGCTTTCCACAAACGGTTTTGAGTGCACCAGTAAGCACAGGTGTTTCCAGATGCCCGATGAATAATCATGACTGTACTACATCAAAATGGGAAATCAATTCTGGTAATTACCCTATTTCCTCGATTCTAATATGCCATTGATTATAAGATGCACCATTGATTTAATAACTGCTTCAGAAAAAAGTTTTACAATAAACATGTACGTCTATCTTAAGACATAACCCTATTTCAGAAATGTTAAAATATGTGTAGGGGAAGGGGAAAGATGCACATTATAATTAAGAGAAAATGGTAATTGGGAGATAGTCAAACCAATTACCTGATTGAATTCACCAGTAAATGCAGTTGGTATGTTTTATTGGTCTGTACTGTGAGAGAGAACCTTTTTAGATGAAAAATTTTTGTGTGTCTGTGGTTACCCTGACCAATGACTCAACCACCTTGAGTTCAATTATTGTGCCCCATTCTTTGCCAGTTCTCAAGGGCCCTTCCTTCCCAAAGAGTGTCTCTTCATATTCACTGCCATGTTAAGCATCTGAGTCTAACTAGGTGACTCTCAGAATTACAGAGAAGAAGGGACCCTCATCTCCTTTCATCTAGTTCTGTCTTCTGAGCTCAGTTCCTCCGCTCAGCTCTCCAGAGATTCAGATCTCCCTCCTAAGGTGTCACCATCGTGAAAGGGTTGCATAGTCTCCTCCCAATCATCCAAATGAGGACTGAGTGAGACCATTATCATTTGCCTGCAGCCCGTCTCTCCCACCTTCTCACCCAGCACCCTCCAAAGCCTGCAGTCAAACTGCGTCACTGTCTCACCAACGCTCCAGGCTTCCTCCTGACTGCAGCCTTTGCTATACTGTTCTCCTAATCTGGGTGGGCCTCAGATGCCCCTGCTTAACTCTACAATCTGCTGCTTTGAAGAGAGAATAAGGTGGGCTTTAAACACACCCTAGATTGTGTGATGGCCCTAATAACAAGCCAGCAGGACATGTGGGTGGTCTGAGGTCTGATGTGGGAAGTGATGGTGGTGGGGGGACCATCTTTGAGAAAACAAAAATCAGAAAATTTTTGGTTTACACTGGAGAGTGGGAGAAACTGGCTAGTAAACTGGTTGAGTAAATAAGGGGGATGGGATGGTCCAGGGAAAAGACAGTCAAGAACAAATTTAAGAGGAAGACAGTCTTTACAAAGGTGCTAGAGAAGGATCCTGCTAGGAAGAAGGCAAGAACGATTTTAGGGTCCCTTATAAATCTTCTCCATATCTCTAAATCTTCTACTTTCGCCTGGTTTTTCTACCTTTTATTCAGTCATTCTCAACCTGGGGAATAGGGTACTTCTCTACCTAGGAGTGTTTGGGAATGTCTGGGAGAGTTTTAGTTGTCAGAATGAATGGGCCCATGGATGCTAAGAATCATGAAGTTCATGTGCAAGAATGAATTATCTGCCCCAAATACCAAGATACCCAGACTGAGGGACGCTAATCCCTGCAAGAAGGTACCCTCTGGGCCTCTGGGGGCTACCCTTAATCTGCCCTGACTCCTATTCCCTATCAGACTGACATTCTGCTTTGGAATTTTAAAATAAAACTTTCTTAAGAAACTAAGAGAAGACAGATGGGAAATTATCAAAGAAAGCAACAAAGCATAAAAACAGATGAGCACCAAAAGATTTCTGAGTCTCATGAAGAGCAAGTCTATTCAGTCTAGTCACAGAAGCACTATTTTTTTAACTCACAGTTTTCCTGATTGAAACAATTTACTAGGTGCAGAGATATCATTTCTCTCCTTACGCTAAGGACACCACAGTCCGTTTTAGTTCAGTCGTATGAGCCTTTCGTGATGGTGACACCACAGGAGGGAGATCTGAATCCCTGGAGAGCTGAGGGGAGGAACTGAGTTCAGAAGACAGAGCCCGATGAAAGGATATGAGAGTATCTTCTTGTCTGTAATTCTGAGAGTCACCTAGTTAGACTCAGATGCTTGAGGTGGCAGAGAATATAAAGATGCTATCTCATTTAAGCTTTCCAGAGGCCACTTCCCAGACTTTTCTCTGGGTGTGACCCAGAAGAACCATGGGCCCAAATCCACTCTAGTCTCAAGATGGCCTGGCCTTCTGGAGTCTTCCCAGTCTCTGGTTCATCACTAGCCCTGAGCATCAGGTCTGTCTGAGCAAGTCGTCATCTTCCTTTTTGCCTCTTAGGGTGAGGATAAGGTACTGCTAGCAGCTGTAATGGAATACTCATAAACTTCCATGGTTTAACACAATAAAAGTTTGTTTCTCATTCATTTGAAGTCTAAAACAAATATTCCTAATTGGCAGCAACTCTCCTCCAAGTGGTAATTCGGGAACCTTAGCTCCTCCCATCTGGTCGTTCCTCCATCTTTGATATGTGGTTTCTGAAGTCAGCATGTGCTTGTCTTCATCGAGCTGGCAGAAGAGGAAAGAGAATGGAAGAATGCTTGTGTGTGGGCTTCACGGGCCCACCTGGATTGCCACATGTTATTTCTGTTTATACTCTCTTGGCAGGAACAGACACATGGCCTCACCCAGTTGCAAAAAAAACTGGGATGTGTGTCTGGGAAGACAAATAATTGAGTTTGGTGATTAGCCAGCAGTATATGCTGAAATCCCTCCATGTATGGGATTTTGTAAGTCTTATTGTCATTTTTCTCTACCATTTTTGGCTAGTTAAGAAGAAAAAGCTCATTTTTCAAAGAGTAAAACAGAATTACCAAATGACCCTGCAATTCTACTCTTAGGTATGTACCCCCAAAGAATTTAAAACAGTACTCAAACAAATACTTATACCTATATAATCATAGTAGTGCTGTTTGCAATTGCCAAAAAGTGGAAACAACCCAAATGTCCATCAGTGGAATGAATGGATAAACAAATTGTGATCTATACATACAACAGGGTATTAGTCAACTATAAAAAGGAGTGAAGTACTGATACATGTTACAATGTGAATGAATTTCGAAAACATTATGCTAAGTGAAAAAAAAAAAAAGACACAAAAGGTCACATATGATTCCATTTATATAAAATGTCCAGATGGGGACATCCAGAGAGGCAGAAAGCAGACTAGTGGTTGCCAGGGACTCAGGGGTGTATAGGTGGGGAGCGTAGAGTGACCGCTTACGAGGCAGACAGGGTCTCTTTTGGAGATGATGGAATTATTTTGGAAGTTGATAGAGGTGGTGGTTGTACAACATTGTGAACATTCGATGCCACTGTATTGTTGATTTTCAAATGGTTAATTTTATGTTATGTGAATTTCGCCTCATTAAAAATTCTTTATAATTATAAAAAAAAAGAGTAAGTGGATGAGTTTTTAAATTTTTGTTTTTAGTGATGCCATTGTTTACCTATTATTCCTTGTTAATATTTTTGGTCTGTATCACATAAGATGATGCATATCGTCTTGGCCTGGTCCAGCAATTTACGTCATCCTGTATTCCCTTTAAAGATATTGGGGAATTAACTGACTTATTTTTCTTTAATTCCTTGGACTCTTCCCTTGGGTTTAGTTTCTGAAGTAGAAAATGATTCTCTGTCAGAGTTCATTTTCTAAACAATGATAATTGACATACCCTGAAACTTGATTATTTTTACTTAGCTAATATTCTCACTTCCATTCCCTTATGAGGCTTCTCAGTTTTCTTCCCACCATGCCTTCACTCACCCACTAGCTGCTCCTCCACCCTCGTCCCCTAGGTGTTGTCTAGGAGGTTGGGACCTAGGTATTTTCAAGGCTTTCCAGGACCTTGTTCCAATCTTTTCTGTGTGCATGATCTTAGTCAAATATCCCTTAAATAATAAAAAATAATTTTTAAAAATCATATTCTGCTCATGCTTCAAATAAAATAGTATCTACTGTGTTGCTTTGTGCTTTTTGTGTTATAGGACTTTTTATTCCTCTAGACTGTGAGCCCTTTGAGGGTAAGAGCCATGCCTTGATTGTCTCTCTATTCTTAGCGCTTAACTTAGTACCTAATATACAATAGTGCTCAACAAATAGGAATTAAGTGAACGAAATGTAATCACATACAGCTAAGAGAAAGGTTGTTTTCTCTTAGGAATAAACAACTTGATTGAAGCCATTCTCTTGTAGAGAGAGCAGCTGTTACCTGAAATTAATGGATTGTTCATTCCTGGGAACCAGCACAAAAGAACCATTATCCAGGGCTGGCATGAAATATAAGCAGGCAGGCTCAGGGAAAGAAACAAGCTGTGTTATAAGTGGGAATCTAGAACTCAGGAAACAGTGGAAGGGAGCAGACCAGAAGCAGTCAGAATAGAGAAAAACGTTCTACTCATTGGTGGTGGGGGATGGGGGGGAGCAGATTAGAGGGTGGGCAGGTCCTGCCAGAAGCAGTGGGGGAATCCAGCCAGGCAGTGCGCTCTTGAGTGTGTGCGGATGGGCATAGGTGATGGCGTAGGTGGTGGTCTTAGCAAAGCTTATCAAAGGGAAAAAGAGAGGACCCCAGCATTATTGGACCATGATAAGAGGCAGGGGCCGTGCTATGAGCAGGAACCATGGGCCAGTCAAATGGGTAAGTGGTCAGGCTGGGCTCTGGGCAAGGTTTCTGGACAAAATGATAGAATTAAGAATTCTAGGAGGATGGATGGGAGTAAGGCTGGGTCTTGGTTTTGGGGGATTTGGGTTTTTGCCAAGTTTCCTTGGTGGATAGTCCCACCTAGGTAGGATTGTTTGGTGAGAGCCTGGGCACAGATGAGGCCCAAGAACTAGGTCGTGTGGTCAGAGCAGGACTGGGTGACTTATGCCTGAGCTCTTGAATTACACTGGGCTCCTTAAACTCCCCTGACTGAGGCCAGCATTTATTTCTGAGTTTGAGGCAGGATCGAGCATGCAGACAGACATTAAGTGCTAGAGTCTAGGATTTAGAGTCTCTTGCAGCCCCATTAGAGTGTGGAGAAGGGAGGCCTTCAGGGAGCAAGGAGCCATTAAGAGTTAAACCTGCAAAAAGCAGACTTATGTCGTTGCCAAGCTGGGTCAGGTGATCAGGCTGGGTATCTATAAATTACTCCACTGGATTTAATGCATATACATTTTAAAGAGTTTCTTTACCTGTAGCAAAGTAGATTTATAGCCTGAATGACTGAGCTTATTAATTCTAATAACCTTCTCTAGAACAGAGAATGGGAAATAAGGGCCTGTGTCCTGAGGTATGAGAAGAGAGAGGAGCCCTCCCCAAAACCCACAGCTATGGTGGGAACAGGGTGTCTTCTGGTGACCATGACCTGAGAGGTTTCTCATGCCTCCTTTCCCCACCTATCCAGGTGACATGCCTCCTTCCCTGAGGACTCCAGACTTAATAGAACGGTCTGTTCTCTTACTCAATAGTTGCGTTGTTCAATTCTTCCTGGATGTGTTCACCCAGGCTCTCAGTAGCGCTTCCCCTGGACAGAACCTGGGAGACCCATAGTAAATTCTGGGTGCAGGGTTGGCATGGCTGAGGTCTGGCTGCCTTTTTTTCCTGCCTGTTATCTGAGCATGGTTCTCCAGTCTTCTCAGAAATTTTATGAGTTATCTAGTATTTTTCAATAAATTCTCTTTTCAGAATATATCAGTCTAAGTCAGTCCTGATGTTTACAATCAGGAATCCAGACAGATATAAAAACTGCTATCTTAAGTGGTGGCAAAAAACAAACCGTCAGAGAAATGAGGGATTTGTAATCTGTCTGGTTGGAGCTGAAGACAGTGAAAATTCATAGCCAGGGACTCCAGCAGCCTGTGGCTCAAGTGACAAAAGAGCTCCTTCAGAATCACTAGTGGTCCCTGGGGTGAAGTGCCCACTGCCAACAAAGATCTGGAGCCTCTGTAGTAGGTACTCTTTGTGCCCATGGCACATCCCTGCCCTCTTGATTTCAGAGCAGCTGTGGGACGGTCACACGCAAGTGTGTGCCAGTGTCTCTGCCTCGAGGCTTTCTCCAAAGCCACAGAAGAGCACGCAGCTTGTGATCAGTGCAGCCAGCCCCCAAGTGTAGGGGCAATGAACACTCTTGAGGGGAAACCTCAACCCAAAGGGGATGGAGCCGGTGGATAAGTGGTCTCCATTTATTTTTTTCTGAGGACAATTCGGAGGTGCCTTCTTCAATGTGCTTCTTCTGAAGCCCCCCGGTAGGAGTGATCCCACCACATTTAGCAACTCAGTCATGTGTCCTTCATTGACTTTTCTCCCTTTTCTGTCTCACTCTCCCTGCTCCCTCATCTGCTTCCTGGTGGAAACCCAGATAAACCACTGGTACCCAAGTCCGAGTCTCCAGCTTGCTTATAGGAGAGCCCAAACTAAGACAGGCAACAGTGTGAACAGAGGAGGAATTGAAGGACAGGAGGCAGGAGGGGACATGGAAGGGGTGGCTGTAGGGTTGCTTCTGCCAGCCCTGGATGCTTAAGGAGAGAATGGAAAACTCAAACTCATAAATTTCAGCCCAAGGCATGGACGGAAACCCAGGGAATTTCTATGACCTTACTAAAAGGATTTCTTAGAGCTCACAGTTACAGGACTGATAGTCAAAAACAACCCAGCTTGATCCTACAGGTGGTCCAACTGCAAATGAAGTTAAAAATCATAGCTTTCCTACATTTCTAATATAAAAGGCAGGGAATTAGCCAGCAAAGAGTGGGATCACAACAGCTGGAATGATATATGGGAAGATTTGGGGGACTCAGAGTACCCTTAACCTCTTATCCCCACTGAGCCTTTCTTGCCAGAAACAATAGCTCCTCCCCCTCCATCTGATGTTCCTGTTTTTCCCTAGTGTGGAAGCCCTATATGGACCCACCTTATGGAGTTACCTTGCAAGGGGAGAAGTCACTATCCTTATTATCTCTACACCAAAAAAAAAAAAAAAGAGCCAAGGCAGATCTCAGCATGATGGTAGTTGTGGTGGTGGTTACCTACACAGTAAGACTCAGGAGGAGAAATTGAGCACACCAAAAGGATTGCATAACATTATCATTTGAATTGCCAAAAATCCAGAAAATCCATGTGAGAATGAATTATGAGAGAATAAGACCAAGAAAGAGAAGAATATAGTTTTAGATTGTTTGAATTTGAAGATTCTAGGTTGAATGTCTAGCCTAAGGCACTAATTCTAAGTTCTAATTCATTGTTTGGTTGACTGAAGCATGAATTTCACATTGGTTCTCATTAAATGCAATTGAGAAACCAGAAGTTTCTTCGACATAGAAAAGGAATGCATAGAATTGGGGACAGAAATGTGGATATGAATGTATGAGACCTATTCACTTGCTCTGAGAGGATCCAGAGACATTTCTTTCCCCTATAGTCTTGAGAAATATATTTTTATCAAGATGTCTAATGGGTCATGATCTGTTGTCCTGGAATAATGATTAAGGCCAAAGAATAGAATAGAAGATGCTAAGAATCACACATTCTAAATCCAGAGTGATCAGCCCACCTCTCTGCAGGGCACACTGAGGGACAGGTACCACCACCACCACTACTAACACCCTACCTGCCCCCACAGTGTGTGGTGATACCTGAGAGAGATCTGCTAGCCTTCAGAGGGTGCAGTGTTCACAATGAGAAGGTAAAAGAGGAGGGGGTACTCTAAGACAGCAGTCCCCAATCTTTTTGGCACCAGGGATGGGTGCTGCTATGAGAATCTAATGCCTGATGCTCTGAGGTGGAGCTGAGGCGGTGATGCTAGCGCCGGGGAGCGGCTGCAAATATAGATGAAGCTTCGCTCGCTCACCTCCTACTGTGTGGCCATGGAATGGTACCAGTCCATGGCTGGGGGATGGGGACCCCTCTTCTAAGAGAATCATGTGTAAAGAAAGAAACAGAGAAGATTGCCATTTCATGTCCCGGTTGTGATGCAAGACAAGGCAAATTTCTCCAAGTTTGAGGAGGGGGAGACCAAGCCCTGCCCCGAGAGAAGAGGGTCTTTTGGAGGAGAATGAAGAATTCCACACGCACACCAAAGTTAGAGTCCAAGGAAAGTTTGTTAGAAAAAGAATAACACTCCACAGAGTGTGGTCTCCTCTCAGAGGCAGAGAGTGAGAGGGACAGTGAGAGACAGTAAAGGCACTGAGCGGGACCCTGAGGGTTCAGGGAATTCAGTTTATATGTTATTCTTTAGTTCCGTTTCCTTTGATATGGACATACAGTGAGGAAGGAGAAGAGTATGTAGTGTGAAAAGGTAAGAATATGTAGCATGAAAGGCCTGCTGACAGTTTCTAGCCTTTAATCCTTAGGTTCCCCATGGTTTCAGCCAGAGGGAATGACTCTTGGTTCCTGTTTCCCCTTCACAAGTGTGGGGAATGGGTTGTTAGCAATCCCAGCAGAAATCTTCCTTTGTGGTGAAGGTGTCCTCCTGGCCTGGCTGCAGGGCTATTCAGCGTGTTGCAGTCTCTGAACATGGTTTATTAACATTTTAATTCTCTTACCTCCTTCCCACATTAGTTGGTTGTCTGCTTAGCTGATCTGTGCAAGGGAAAGGAAACAAGGAAGGATGGTGGGGTAAGGCGTATGTATTGCAGGGGTTATGGACGGGGCACATGCAGTAAGCCTATACTCCCACCTTTTGGCATGGTAAAGACCCATGAGTTTCCAAGTGGTTGGGTGGACATAGCAAAAGGGAGCTCGTCTTGAATCGTTTTGTCAGTGACTCCATGCAAGGACGGCCTGCCAGCCAAGGTCATCCCAGCTGATGGAGGCCCAGTGGAATTACGTGGTGGTTGGGAAATGAGGCAATCCAGAGTCAGTCTCCTGAGTCAGGAAAATGTGCAGTGAAGGTCTTCACAGGGCCCCCCAAGAGCTCACAGGTGGGACAGAGCCCAGAATTTGGTGCCCGCCCCACACAGGGCTC
Organism: Pteropus vampyrus; assembly: GCF_000151845.1. Lineage (NCBI taxonomy): Eukaryota > Metazoa > Chordata > Mammalia > Chiroptera > Pteropodidae > Pteropus > Pteropus vampyrus. The sequence goes on along the minus strand of NW_011888998.1, from coordinate 1,556,102 downwards.
GACGACTGCCAGAGAAGCAGCAACGGCTGACAGAAGGAAGACCGCAACCTCACTCAGCGAGGAAAGGAGATGTTTGCCTTTTTCCTTCTTGGTCTTCTTTGCCTAATTGTGTAATTGCCAAACCTCCAGGACCGAGGAATAGAGGCCTGATTAAGCTATTATAGAGATCATTGCCCCTTGCCTCTGTCCCATTCCTGAATCAGTTCACAGAGGTCATTGGAAGGTCAAGTACTCTTGAGGGAAGATCTTGCAAGACATCAAGAGAATGCATTACGAATCTTTTTCTAGCCTTCTCTGAATGGATCTGTGGCCATTTACCAGGACAACTATTGATCAGAGTAACAGGATTACCCACATCTTTCAAGGATTATTGGACACTGCCTATGATATAACATTAATTCTTGGGGACCCAGGACACCACTTTATCCACTGGTCAATATGAGGCTTGGGGGCCAGGTGATTAATGAATTTTTACCTGTGTCTGCCTCATGGTAAACACAATAGGGCACTTAGCCCATCGCGTGGTTATTTTCTCAGTTCCTGACTAAACAATTGGAATAGATAACCTCAGTAATCAACAGTATCCCTGTCCTGGCTCCTGATCCCTGGAGGAAGAGCTGTTGCCATAGGAAGAACAAGTGGAGTCTCTGGACTCCACCCACAGCCATGCAGGAGTTACAGAGATTACTGCAACCATCACCAGCCTCCCGCTTCGAGAGGTGCCCGGAGCAAGAGAAGTTGTGGGTCCAGGTAGCAATGTAAGGGGCTCTGCCCTGTGCCTCTTTTGACCTACCGGATCCAGTGATGATCAATGTCTGCGGTAGATCAGGCTTCCATATGGAGCCACTGGAGAACATCAATTGGAGGATCAGAGTGGGGGCCCCTGGGGTTTTGGAAAATGAGGTCACCGCTTTGCTCAGTAATTATTCGTATGAGAAACAGCTCTTGAGTTTCTACCAGACCTCATAGACTGAACACCAGAATACAGGGCACCAAGCAACTGTGCAGCCCACATTGCTCACCACGAACTGGGTCTGATCTGACCAACAAGCCTAGAAGGCTGTGCCCAGCACCACCCCACCATCAGGCGAACGCAGTATGTTGGGACTGGGTCCAGCCAGGCCTAAAAACATGAGCAAGTTGCACATGACTCACGCTCCAACCTGCCTGCTCCTGTCATATGGCCACTCCACCCTCAGCACACACCTATGACCCCAGGGAAAGTTCCCCTGACCAGTTGACTGTGGAGAAAAAATTGGAGCCTGATTTACAGGTTGCTCTGCGCAATATGCTGTCATCACACAGTAAGGAACCGCTGTGGCATTTGAATAGCCCACAGGGCCAGCCTTGAAGGACATCAGAGAAGGCAAATCACCCTGAGGATAGAACTTCCAGCTGTATATTCTGACCACTCTTCCCGAGAGAAGAGAGGAACCGAGGGAAGCATCCAAAGTAATTCATGAGCAGTAGCTAATGGTTTGGACAGATGGCCAGGGATTTGGAAGAAACTAGATAGGAGAATTAGTGACAAGGAGGTTAAGAGAATTAGTGACAAAGAGGTCTGTGAGTAGACCCAGACCCCCAAATTACAATACCCTCTGGTCTCCCTCTCACTTCCCATGCATCCCTACCCTGCCCTCCAAGTAATCTTGCTAGCAGGCTGATCTGATCATGTCGTTCCCCTGACAAGAATTTTAATGACTCCCTGTTTCTTACAAGGAAAAATATAAGCCCTTTACATAACCTGTCCCTTGTCTATTTGTCCAACCTCACCTCTTACCACTTCCTTCCCTCACACTTTATGCTCCAGGCTGATCCTCAAAAGATGTCTTTCTTTCTCAGGCTGCCATATGTCCGCACATGTTTTTCCCTCTTCCCAGAAGGATTTTCCCATCTTCATCCTCCAGGCCTCAGGTCAGAGGTCAGCTCCTCCAAGAAGGCTGCCCAGATGTCCCCTGGTAAATCTAGACCAGCTACTACAGTCAACTTTGAAGCTACACGGCTTGGGCTTCAATTATGGCTCTTTCACTTAAACTTGGGCATGAGACTTAGCCTTTCTGTGCCTCGATTTCCTTGCTTGTAAAATGGGCAAGGTTGTTGTGAGGATTAATATATTAGTATAAATAATAATAAGTAATAATTACATTTATAAAAATAAAACATAAATAGATAAGTAAATAACACAGAAGTAGAAATGTAAAAGCAGAATTGGGCCTGGTAGAGAGTGCTAATTAGTGCTAACAGGCTGTGCTAATTATTGCTGCGAAGTACTGTTTCATTCCCAATACTTTGTGCACAAGCCCAAGCAGACAGGGTCAGGGTGCACTTCCTTCTTGGTGTATTTAATACCCAGCAAGTTCATGGCATTTAGCAGGCTCCCAGTAAATACTTGCAGAATGAAGAAATGATGATGTCTGGAATCAGAATCAGAGATACAGTTCCAGTTCCATCATTTACTAAAAAACCATGGACAAGTCACAAGGCGAGTAGAAGCTTCAGTTTCCTCATCTGAAAAAGGAGGATGATTGTTCAAATATTAACCTGAAATTGTAGGAAGGTCAAAAACAATTAAATATCAGCAATTTCATGTACTTCAGCACAATTCTTACATCTTAGGACTGAAAGGAGGCCCAAAGGAGGAAATGGAAGTGAGAGTGATTTACAAGCTATAAAGTACCGTATAAATGTTGGTATTGATTATTATCAGATATGTGTGGCCGGCTGGAGTTGATACGTTACAGTAGAAGAATCATTTCATTGAATTCTGTTCATATAACAAATGGCAATTTGGAGAAACAAATTAAAATTTTAAATTCACATACACGTGGCATCAGGCTGGAATTGAACTCGGGACTCTGAGCAGAAGGACCTTGGGCTCAGGTGGGGCCCCAAGCGAGGGGAGGAGCACAGGGACACCTGGCAGAGGGCTATGGAACTGAAAGAGGCAGTGGCCTGTCTTCCAGCCTGTTTGCATTTAGCATTCCGCAGCTCTCAGAACCCCTTGGAGATCTTTCCCGCACTCTGGTTCCTCCAAGAACACACATTGCATTTGTTCACACTCACTACGCCTCTCCCAGACTCCCAAGGTGACAGCCTCCCCAGAATTCCTGATTCAGTAGGAGCTTGACTGGTGAATGTCAATACACACGGGTCCATGGGAGCCCACAGCTGCCAGTTTGGACAGCCCTCTCCAACTCTGCGACTCTGCTGAAAGAGATCTCTTTATAGATTCAGGCTTCTCTCAGCGAATGTCATTCTTGCTGTCCTATCACCAACATGTGATCATGTCAGATATGATGCGAGGAGGGGGATGGGCTTAATGACTTCTGAGATCCAGGCAGGCCAAGTAGGGTTGGCAACTAGCAGAATTAACACCAAGCTTGCCTTATATCAGAGCCCTCCAGTGACCTTGTGTATTTTTTGCCCTCTTTTCTTTCCTGTATAAAAAAGACTCTCAATCACCTAAACTTGGTGTGAGCTTAAGTCATAGAATCATCCACCACTAGAGCCAGAAGAGTCCTTGGCGATCAATTTATAGCTGAGGAAACTGAGGCCCAGCCAGAGATAAGAGGCCTGATTAGAATCTAAACCTGTGGAATCCCAGGTTAGTACTCAGATGCCTTGTGATGTGTTCTAAACAATGGACTAATTTGCCTCTTATCAGCCGTGTGACCTTGGGAGCATCCCCTGACCTCTGTAAGCCTCAGTTTTCTTATCTGTAACAAATTTCTCATCATTGTATATAATCAAATAACATATAAAGTGCCCAACGTGCTCCTTAAAAATAAGTTTTGTTCACTGTGGAATAAAAGACAAACTTTGTTGAAGGATCAATAAATAAGATTTTTGGCAAGACTGGTTGGGGGGGAGGAGAGGAGAGTAGTGTACCCCAACATATCTGGTACTACACTATTTTACCCAGCTTTGTATAAGACTGGTGGTTTTTTCCTAATTTGATTAAATTCAAGAAACAGTTGTTGAACATTTATGTGCCAGACTAGGTTAAGGTTTGCAGGTACAGAATATACTAAAACAATGTCCCCTACATTCTGTCCCCTTTAGCTTAGTTTGACTGACAGGCAAACAAGGACCTGTGACGTTGTTCTGCCTCAGAGATGCACCAACAGAGGAGTGTACCAGGAAAGGCCATTCCAGGCAGAAGGGACAGTTTGAACTAGCGCCTGGAGGCATGAAAGTCAATTTGGAGAATGTATCAGGTAGGCATAGGCTTGGCAGCCAACAATGAAAAACTCAAAATAGCAGGGGCTTAAGCAAGTTCAAGGTTTATTTCTCTCTCACGTTAAAGAAATGCAGAGCTAGGCGGCCCAGGGCTGATATGGCAGCTCCTTGTCCATAAAGAACCCAAGCAGTGCAAGGTGGCTGCTTAGACTATGGACTCCAGAGTCACATGGTCTGGGTTTTAATTCTTTCTCAAGCCATGAGACTGTGAAGAAGTTACCCTTCCTCTTTCTTTCCTCATCTGTAAAGTGAGGATAATAAAAGTATCTGTCTCATAGGATTTCTGTGAAGATTAAATGATTTCATACAGGAAATATGTTTTGGACAGATTTTGGTGCATAATAGTGCCATATATTTTTTTAAATTCTGTTTTTCCGCTTTATCTTCCTTAGCACATGGCTTTCACTCTCAAGGTCACCTTATGGTCCAGAATGGCTGCTGGATCCCCAGCCATTACATCTCAATTCTAGGCAGCAGAAATAAAAAAAGGGAGGAGAACAAAGACCCTTCCCTACAGTTGAGTCTGCTTCCTTTAAATAGTTTTCCAGAATTCTCACACATAGCTTCTGCTTATGTCACTGGCCTGAATTTAGTCAGATGGCCTTATATAGTTCCAAAGAAAACTTGGAACTCTGATCGATTAGCTGGGTTCTCTTAGAAAGAAAAAAGGGATATGGATTTTGATTGGCAACTTGCAGTCACCAACACAGGAAACAACAGCTAAGCTCCAGCAGATAGGCTTCAACGTAGGGGTTTAGGGTCAGGTGATAGGAGATGAGGCTTAGTCTTGACTGTCATATCAATGGCTGGTTAGATGCATGAAATCTAAACCTCAGTAAGGAACTGGGTTTGGAGATATTTTCTGGGAGTCATCAGAATACAGGTGGTATTTGGAGCAATGGGGAGTTTGAGATCCCTTACATATCACAGGTAGAGTAGAAGAGGGTTGAGAAAAGAGGCGTATTCAGGTTCTAACATCGCTCCTGACTGTGGACAGGGATTAGATTGATGGTTGATTAAAGGCAAGGAAGAAAGTTGAAAAAGTTCCACCCTTTGACAACTGTCTCTCCACATCTCATCTTATGGTGCTATTTTCACACTGCTTCCTCTTCTAACAGATTTTCATCAGTTTTTACAGTGGTCATGCAATATCATTGCCTTGAAAAATGAAAGGTGCCATTTTTCAGAAATGCGCTTGCCTGCACCCCCTCCCCACTGCAGACAGAACACCAACATCTAGGGAAGAGGAAAGGGAAAAAGGGGAGTCCATGTGTCTGGTTAGGACTCTGAGCACCAAGCTTACTCGTAACTTTTACTGTACAAACCTCTAGTCTGCATAAACGAGTTTGCCACGCGTAGACGTGGAGTGGGCCAGGTTGTTTCTCAGAGGAATAGAGGGGCTAAGACATGGTGTTCTAGTGTTCATCCCAACTGTGGCTGGTGGCAGAGCAGTCATCCAATCGGAGACACTTCTGGAAACCAGACCTGCTTTGGAAGCTCTGCTTTCATGCTCCAGGTCCCATAACCCTCCCCATCCTTTGAGGAGAGGCAGCCTCTCAGCTGAGCCCCTTGCAAGATAAAAGTTGGGCCCAGCTTTTCTCCAGGAGCCCAAATTATTTGTTCTCAAAGCTCTGTTTCTACCCAGCCAGCCCCTGCTACCTTCCCCCAGGACAGCAGACAGACTGGGATACGAAAGCAGGGTCCCCAGGCTGTAATTTACTTCAGGGAGATGGAGTGTATTTGTTATCTATTGGTGCGGGTCTACTTACCCCAAAACTTAGTAGCTTAACACAGTAATAAAAACACACATTAAAACACACACACACACACAATAACCAACATAGTTTCTGTGGGTCAAGAATCTGGGAGCGTTGGCCTGGCAGTCCTGGCTCCAAATCTCCCTGAGATTTCAGTCAAGATATTGGCAGGGGCTGCGGGCATCTGAAGGCTCGCCTGGGGCTAGAGGAGCCATATCCAATATGGTTCACCCACATGACTAACAAGATGGCCCCGGGCATTGGCAAGAAACCTCAGTTCTTCTTCCCATAGGCCTCTTCTGGGGATGCTCGAGTGTCTCATGCATGGCAGCTGACTTCCCCCAGAGTGAGAGAGTCAGGGGACAGTGCAGGCAGAGGCTGCCCCTTTGATGGCCTTGCCTCAAGGTCACAGTGCTTGGCTTCCACTACATTTTATTATTTAGAACTGAGTTACTAAGTTTGCCTCACAGTCAAGGGGGTGGGGGAATTTGGCCCCACCTTTTGAAGGAAGATCAAAGAATGTGCAGAAATATTTTAAAACCACACAGAGGGTTTAGGCCTTGGGGATCCTGAGAAGGAGGCCAGATATATAATCAGAGGCAGACTTATGAACCTCACCCTCAAGCCTCTAGAAATGTAAAGGTGGCTGTAGAAAATTATGTTGGGTTAGGTTACCACTGGAAAATTCTGTGACCTAATCCAGAAATTTCCAAATGTCGTTGTCTCCAATGTTGTCTCAGAGATGCCTCTATTTAGTTTATGCTGATACCTAAGAGGCCCCCAAACTGCAAATCAGTATTGCTATCAAGCCCATTGTCTCCTCCCCAGAAAGCACTTTTTGTGGTATGAGAAGGGAAACTGAGGCCAGGAGAGGCTGAGAAATTTGTCTTCTAGTCCCCCAGTAAGGCATAGGCAGTGGTGGGGAGGATTCTGAGAAAGTCCTATGTATCCAGCTCTCCATGCCATAGCATCTCCCTCCTGACGTTCCAGGAAGCTAGCACTCATGGGAAACTCCCAACAGGCCAGCAGTGTGCTAAGAGTTTTCATGTCATTTTCTCCGCCTCCCAATTCACTAGGGTGAACATGGATTCCCTCATTTTACTGATGAAGAAACTAAGGCACAGATACAAAAAGTTATGTTGTAGACGCAGCTCAAGATTACTCAGCCACGAACAGATACTGTGATTCTAATTCAGCCGGAATGACTCCAAAACCAGTGCTCTGAATCCCTACATTCTCCCACCTCCCAGATGTCTGACTTCTGAAATTACATCTGTTCTGCTGTCTCCATGGCACCAGAACATCTCTTAATTTCCTGCACAAAGCTGGGGGTCTCCAAGATGTGGGAGCCAAAGGTCCAGGTTTCCTTTGCAGGAAAGTGGTGTCCAGGGCCACTGCCCTTGCCCCCATGTTCCCTCCCTTTCGCAGCAGGCAATAGTATCTCCCAACTCCTGGAAACAAGAGCCAGATATCTGCCCCCTCTGTTTACCCAGAGCTCCCATATCACCAACCCCCTTAATGGTACCAGGATCACGCATAACATGGTCAGCTCAGTCTCGAGTTCTGGCACCAACTGCAGTCAAGGTCAACAGCTATGGGGGCCAGATTGTTTCTTACTCACCCTCAAAGGCCACAGCCCACGCTCCCCACTCCTTCCTCCTCCCTCTGCAGCAGTGGACACGAGGGAGGCCAGAACCCTTCTCCCTGAGTGCTGCGGCCACTTGTGGTGGGCGCAGAGTCTCCCTCCCTCCCCACCCCGCTTCACAACCAGGAAGTTGGCTCAGTTGGCTCAGCCTGGAGAGGGGATAGGGCAGTGCGTTATTGGGGGCGGGGGCGGGGGCGGAGCGGGGGCAGCTTCACACCCACACCAGCCTCTAAAAGGTGGACAAAAGCTACTCATTTACGAAAGGCCACGTTTCTAGACATTGAGCACTGTCAGCTCTCTCCAGGAGAAGAAAGATAATCTGAAAAACTCTCCCTGTGTACTGGAGACTTAATGAGCCTGCCTCCCTCACCAAAGGCCAATTTGTAGTCTGAAAGATCATCAAGAAAAGGGGCAATTCCAAGCCTAGAGAAAAGACTCTGCTTTTTTGCCATTGAGGCATCAATGTGGGCAGCATTGCACAGCTCAGATCCCACCATAGCCAGCCATCTGGCCTCGGCGAGCTCAGGCTCCCCTGCGTGGAGGGAGTTTAGCAGCTGCCTCAGAAAAGGCACATAGCTGATGCCCGTAGAGGTAGCCTCTCCCAGCCCCCTCGCTTCTCCCACCCCTCACATTCTCTGCTTCCCTTCAGCCAGCTGTGTTTGATCCAAAATCTGTACATGCCAGTTGTACTCTCTTGTAATTACATACCTTTAATTAAATACTATATGAACTGATAAAATATGAGCCCCCCAAAAGAGTTGTTTCTATGAAAATTAAGTTGGAAAGAGCCCGTAAAAGCAATTTACATTTTTTAAGAAAGGGAATAAGAAGAACACTATCCAGGCATGGTTGAGTTGTCGATAAAAGATTAGCAGGGGGAGGTTTGGGGAAGGAAATTATGAAAATCCCAAGGACTCTGCGTTCAAGTTGCTATACAAATGTTTTCAGGTCCTTGGGTCAAACAGAAATCTTCACTGATGCCTCATGGGTGTCACTCAACGGAAGAGAGATGAGGGGGAAAAAATCCAGTAGATCTATACTTATAAAAAAGGTCATGGTCTTACATCAAAAAATTAGCAAATGTTCATTATAATTTTCAAGGTAAAGCATTGGTCGAGGTAGGAATATTTGGGCCGAGTCCCCACTTTGCCCTGTCTAGGTGGCAGCCTGTGCTTACAGAGCCTAACAAGGGAAGAGACCAGGCACACACCAAAGGCTAATTAGAAAATCAATGTATCCAGGCCTAATTGACAATGCTAATCATCTCTCGAAACTGAAGAGTCCTGGCTGCTCTGGGGTCAGTGGAGCCTATCAGGGAGAGAGGCCTTCAGATTTCCAGGAGAAAGCTGCTGTTTCACTCACGGACCTGGACTTAATCAATACCTCCAATATCAGGATCCCTGACCTCAGTCCAAATACAAATGCTTAGGCTTCGTAACAGGCTTCAGCCCCGCATTTTCCAGAGGCTGTCCCTGCAGTGAAGCTGTTTCCCTCTTGGTCCTTCCCCATATGTGTCCATTTTTGTGCCTGCGCCTGAGCAGCGCAATGTCACTGGAAGAAAACCTTACCTTTGAGCCTACTTGTCCTTTAAGGTCATGACCTCAGCCCTCAAATTGGCACCCCGTTCTGCTCAGTGATTCCAATGCTTTTTTTCTGGTGAAACGTTTCCACTATTGGAGATGCCTATTTGATACCTTTTCTTCTCAAGGTCTCAAGCCTCTCACACCTGATCCTTCACCTCTTACTTTACTGGGAGAATAGAAACCATCTGATGTATACTCCTTCATCTTTCTAAAACCTCTTCTCCCTTTCCGTTTCTTCTCCTCCTGTGCTCTGGTTATAATCAAGAGAGTTCCATGGGGTAATGAACTAGGTCTGTTTTGTCGTCAGCACCTAGCACAGTGCCTGGCACGTAGTGGGCCTTCAAACTGATTATGAATGCATCTCCATCCTTTCCTGAGCTGTCAGGGCAGTCCTCATTGTCTATAATCTTCTGAAGGGGAGGGAGGAAGAGCCCATCACATTGGCTTAGGCATCTGAAATAATAAACATGAAATCCTTGCCGTCTTCTTCCTTCACAGATAAGGTACTAAGCCCACCTTTCCAGGCTCATCTCAGTCTCATTTCCACGTCATTTGCATTTGTGCACGCTTTGCCCAGAAGTTTATACTTCTCGTGTCTGAATCCTCAGTGTGTAGCAGCACATCGCTTAATATATATGTGAGGCTCAATAAAAAGGTGATGAATTATTTAGTGACCCCAAATGTAAAAGTCCCTCTGGATTCCCCCCTTTCTTACTCTTCCTACATCCAATCCACTAGCAGACAGAAGCCTTTAGTTTTTACCTCTCTTAAACGGAGCAGCAAACTTTTTCTGTAAAGGGTCAGACAGTAAATGTTGCAGGCATATGGGCCATATGGTCTCCCTTGTAACTACTCAGCTCTATCATTATGGCATGAAACCAGCCATAGACAGTACAAAAATGAATGGACATGGCTGTGTTACAATAAAGCTTTATTTACAAAAACAGTTGTGGGTAGGATTTGGCCCAGTTTGCAGAATCTTGCTCTGTAATGTATCTCAAAACTGTTCTTGGCAAAACACAATAATGCTGAGAAAAGGAGCCATCTTTGGTGCTTTCTATCTTCTTCCAGAAGTGATTTGAGAAGGGTTAGTGCAGCCTTATATGGTCATGTGCGTGTGTTACATACAGAGGCGAAGCTCCTTTCACCAGCTCAACTGAGCTCTTTTCCTGGCTCTGGGATATGTCTCTCACTTCACTCTTCTTTTCCGACAGACTCATGTTTTCTAGACACAAAAGCTGGTGCCCCAGCACTGCCACTTAGTACCTTGGTGACCTTTTTCAAGTCACGTTCTTAACCATTGAGAATCTCTCTTGTCTCATTTACAAAACTAGAGTAACATTGCTACTTTCCTCATGGAGTTAAATATAATCATGTATCTAAAATGCTTAGTACAGTCCCTGGCATAGAGTAAATGTTCAATAGCAATTATTATTGTTATTGTTGATATTACTATTCTTATATATTGATAGGTATCTCCATATATAAATGCAACAGTTCTTCGTGTTTAAGAACATTGGCACTTGAGTTAATCTGCTAAGATTTGAATCCCAGCTCCATCACTTACTATGTAACCATGAGGAAGTGCCTCAGTTTACCTAACTTGCAAAGTTGTTGTGAGGAGTAAATGAGTTACATGTAAAGTACCTCAAAGAGTGCCTGGCATAGAGTGAATACTGTGCAAGTGTTATCATTATCATTATCACCATCATCAGGACCAGAGGCATCCTAAGGCTCCCCAGCATAAAGAATAAGTGGACCCACCTCACTGCTTTGACAGAGGCTGAACCCCCACCCCTTGCACAGCAGGATTCAAAAGCTTCTGTCATTCTCCCCTCTATCCCCAAGAAAACATTTTTAGCATTCCAGCCTGCTTTAAGCCAGTGGGTGAGGACCCTTCTTTCCCTTTCTTCTCCACACACCCCTTTCCTTTAGGGATATTTGTGTCCCTGGTACTTATTTAGCTCCCATAATCAGGCTGCTTGTGCTGTGGTGATTGGAGTCATACGAACTGGTTAAGAATAGAATTCACAGTCATTAGCTCCCGTAAAGACCTCACTTACTACTACTGCTCACAGCCTCATGGGGAAGGGGGATGGGAGGGCAGAATGTGGAGTTCATCCCTCCCCTTACTTTTCCAGTATCTGATGAAGTAGCTCACCTGCCTCTTTTCCCTTTGTTTGTATTAGATGGACTCCATCCCTACTGGTTTACATCTCTATGGTCATATCCGTGATGTTCCTTTCATTCAAGGGACCTCTTTGTGTCCTACAGATTTCTAGAGACTAACCCCCACGTGATCAGTGTTGCCTGGTTAAGGTAAGCACAAAACAGTGGTTGGACTACTTTGGACAGGGATGATAGAAAAAGAGGAATACACTGGATACATTCTCTTGTTTTCCATTTTAAAACATGTATTTAATTAGCTAGTGCCATGGAAACTCTTCCACGAAGCTATGAAATACTCCAGTTAGAGAAGGGTTAAAAGAAATAAAACCTCTACAGTACAAATTGAATGCTTTGCCATTAACAAAACTGTTATAAATTCTTTTTCTCTGAAATTTGCTTGTTTATCTTTTTTTCCCACCTCCAGGCAGCCTCCTGCCTTTTCACAGGTCTAATGCAGTTTCTGCTTAAATTACTGATGTTAATTATCTCTTCAGCACCTCTGTCTCTTAGTTCAGAGCTCCAAGCCTCAGAGATTGGCTCCATTTCCCTAATCTCCAACTTTCCCCAAGTAGCTCTGACCTTCTTTTTAAAAGAGGCACTCCTGCTAGTGCCTTCCCTGGGCTTTTTCTAACTTGCTTACTTCCTTCCTTCTAATGAGAGAAAGTGTCATTTTATCATCTGAATTCTGAGGCAATCAGACTTTTATTCCTTTGAGCAGCCATCAAACAAAATGGAACATGAATTAAGTGAGTCTCTCCCCACTGCCAAAGAAGGAGCCATGCATTGTAAAATCAGGACTGGGCATTTCTGGTCAATGTGGTACACTGAGCCTATAGAAAATAACTACCTCCACAGCCCCTTCTGCTCTGCAAACATATGGGAAAGCTGGATAAAATATAACGAAAGAAAATTCAAAAGATAACCAAGCTCAAAGTTAAGGGGAAGAAATCTCCAATGCTAGATTAACAAAGAGGAGACTCAAAGTCAGGGTGTTAGTGGCTACTGAACAAAGTAGCTTGTGGAATTATCAATCAGCTGGGGCTGGAGTTCTGATACCTGACTGGGGAGGGTGTCTTAGCTGCAGGCCCCATGTAGTAGAGCTGAGCTGTCATAAAGGTAGGGATGGTGAAGGGCTGGCCTATCCATGGAACAACAAGAATAAAAACTTCACCAACCATCTTGGAATTTGATGATGAAAGCTTGATGTCCACTCTGGCCATTAGTGTACAAAGAGCTATGCTCAAGAAATTGGCATCCTAAAACAACTTGACAGGCTTGAGTTCTAAGTTCCCACTACTTACATGGTACAGGGACCGCAGCTGAGAAATTAACATAAAAACCAGCCAGAAACTATTGAAACCTATGGGACCCTGCAGATGCCTTGCAAGAAGGGGCACTTCCACAGCCCAGGACACATGGGAATCCCATGGGAAATAATCCTCACTGAAGAGAAAGAAGCTCACTGTTAAATGTTATACTCACAAAAGAAAACAAACTACCATAAGGGATAGTTAGCAGATACATTAAATCAAATAATTATACCCCAATATCTAGATATAATAAAACAACTTGAAAATTTTTAATAAGTATCCTTAAAGTGTTAAAATATTAAAGAAAGACTTCACATCAAGACAATATGAATAAGACCATATAACAAAAATGTAATTGTCAAAAAGAACATATGAAAATTCTGGGAATAGAAAAATATAATAGTCGAAACATAAAATTTTAGTGTACGTTTTAGTAAGCAGCCTTTTCAAGGCCAAAGAGGGCATGAGAGAATTTTTTAAAAGCTAGATCTGAGGTAATAATGTAGAATGAAGCTCAGAAAGATAAAGATGAAAATTAGGTTAAGAGGTATGGAGAATATAATGAGAAGGTAAACATACATTTAATAAAAGTTATAAAAAGAGAGAAAGAGAGAAAGACAAAATGCTTAGGATGAAGAACTGCCGACCTAGAATTCTATACCCAGTTCAACTGTCATACAAGAATGAATATGAAATTAAAGTGTTTTAGATATTTAAAGATTAAGTTTATTACTCATAGATCTACATTGAAAAAATCTTTTAATGAAAAACCAAATATAAAGAAGTAGGTGTCAAAAATTAACAGTGCTATTAAAAACTCATGTGATTCTAATGCAAACTCCTGGCTAAGACCCACAGATTCAAGCCAAAACCTTAATTTTACTTAAGTGAAAATCGAAACTCAGAGAGGTGAAAATGTCTTACCTAAGATCAAATACACTGGTTATTACATAAGAGGCAGAGATACTTAAATGTTCTTATATAATTTTGCAACCAGGTGTCTCAGAGTTTGTTCATCTTGAATGAAGAGGACTTAGACCAGGGACAATTATAGAAAGGGAGATGAAAGAACAGGGTGTGTTGCTCTAGCGCAGGATTTGTTCAGTTAAATCTGGTGTAATATTCACTGAGCTGATTCCCACTGGCTTTTCTTTTTGTAATTAAGTAAATAAACTCTGTGTTTAAAAGAACAAAACTAAAATCTAATAGTGAGTAAAGAAATATGTGTATATGATGGTAAATCTAAGTATCAAATGTTTTAAATGTTTAATTTGGGGGAGTTGAAATATAAGATGTACTTAAAATATTGTTTCATCAGAAATAGTGTGTATAAAATTGTCATTTTTATAAGTTAATATTTTTTGAATATTGGTAATTTCATGTGGCTCAACTGACAGCAGTAGCACGAGAGATCAGACACCGAGCACCATGAAGACCTTGTAAAGCTCAGGAGAAAGAAAAGTCGCCGTAGACTTTAAGTGTTAAAATTCTAAGGGTGTAGAATTCAATAAAAATGCTTATTAAAAAAATTAAGTGTAATTTCTAAAAGGAAAAAAAATAGACTATTTTACTACCTAACCAAAGAAAAACATGAATTTAAAAATCCTGGATTAATCCAATGGTAAGCAGGAAAGGGAAAAAAAGAGACAAAGAGAAGGCTTAGTTCTGAATTTAGTCAGACTTGAGTTGAAAACATGGCTTTGCCACTTTCTAGCTCTTTGGTCAATGCCAAGGGCAAGTTATTTATTTGTCTTTCTTCTTGAGCCTCATTTTCCTCAATTATACAATGGGGGCAATGAAATTTCTGCAGGATGGTTATGAACATCATGTGAGATACACATATAAAACGAATGGCTGTGGTAAACAGCAGGTGCTCAGGGAATGTCAGCTCTCCCCTCTCCCCTCGTGCTGCACAACCCTCGCCCTCACCAATCTGCCTTAAACTAAATACATGTTAAAGAAGGTCTCCCTTCCTCCTAACAGCACCCATCATGGTATCATTTAAGCCTGGCTTCCTTGTCCTGTGCTTGGTGAGGTTACTAGTAGTAGGATACTATACAGTGTCCTGGCCTGCAGTTCTTCGTCAAAGGAATTGAGTCAGGTGTCTGTACTTTAATAGCTGCATGATATTGGGCAAATGATGGATTTATCTGAACCTCAATTTTTTTCTTATGTAAAATAAGTTAACAAAAGTGATATCTATCTTAGGGCTTTTTTTTTACATCAGAATTCAAAAAGGAAGAAAGACAAAAGCTTTGTAAACTACAAAGTGCTATATATATTGTTATAGGAGAATGTTGACCCTATTGGATACCTTAGAATCCATTTCCAGGTCTAATAAACCTTGGCTCTCATTCTAGTTGCTTCTGCTACTTCCTGTTCACTGAATATAAGCTTTCTCTCTCTCACACACACGCATTTATTTATGCATTCATTCTTTCAACACATTTTTGCTGAGTGTTTACTATTTGCCAGATACTGAGGGTGGTCCTTGCCTTCAAAGAGCTCATATGATTTTTAACACTACCAGACATTAGAATTGCTCTAGAGTAGCTTGTTAAAAAAAAAAAAATGCCAGTTCCCCCAAAGATTCAGAATCAGTGGTGAGGATTCCAGGAATGTGCATTTTTAAATTAGTATGTTAGGTTATTCTGACATGAGTGATTCTTGGCTCAAACTTTGAGAAACGCTGGCCTGGTCTTTCCCTGGAATCAGAGGGGCTCATCATTCATCCCCTTTGTGCCTGCCAGAGTCTTCACCTGCCAAAGCTTTCTGTTGAAACTTCAGAGCTGAGAGAGAGGGTGTGTGTCTCTGCATGGTGGCTCTGTCCTCAGAAATGTGGGCCTCCTTTACCTCCCACCTTCCTCCTTAGAGAAAATCAGCCCAATATACTGCAGCCTGACAGACCATAGGTAGAGAACTCTGTGTTAGGACAAGCACCTGTGAAAGGTATTAGTAAGGAATGATCCAAGACAGCCTCCAGGGCTGCCAGCTGCACTTGTTCTTTGAGCCTTATGCTAATGGACTCTGAAGCTCTTGTCCACCCTTCTCAGACATCATGCCTCTAGCCATGTTAACACAGCATCTGGCCCTGGGCTGCCTGCATCATGAAGTTCTGCCTTCACTGTGCTCTGAGGAGATCAGCAATTCTGCATCTTGGTTTCATTGGACTGCAGAGAGAGGATGAAGCCAGACTTTCTAAAGTCCAAGAAACCCTGCTGGACCGCATGCACAGGTATATGACCCGTCTACCTGTTCGCAGGGAGACCAGCACTGGTGCGATACACAGAGGCCTGGAGTCCAGGTGCTGAGGTGCCCAGGTTCTCCGGCTGTTCAGATGATTTCCCTCAGTCCTGAGACCAGCCTGCGGTTAGTCCCTTCTATGTTCGGGACCAGTCCTTTCTCAGCTGCTTGGGAGTCTCAATTCTTTCTCTCCTCCACCTATTTTACTCTTCCCAATGTCTCACCCACTCCCTTGTGCCCACCATGTCCTTATCTTTTCACAGACATGGCCCTCAACACCCAAGTTTTTCTCTAGGGAGACAGAGTTTTTCAATCCATTGGAAGAGGCATGGAAATGTAGCATGCCACGTAAACACCAGCATCACGGGCTCCCGGCCATTACCAATACTACAATAAATCCTCAGCTCCCTGAGCTTTCTACTAACCAGAGCTCCTTGAGGACTCTTCTTTCAGAAAGAAATGATGGTGAATCAAGCTGATATCAGGAATTTATCTTTTGATAAAGTAACTTCCGTCCTGTGCAGTTCATTCAGCCCTATCACCTTTCCTTTTTTTTTTTTTTTTTAAATCTACATTATCACCTTGAGACTTGGTCTTCTGGAAATAATCACCTTGAGGGCCTTTAAGATCTCTATTCATCAAAGAAAGCATCAGCCATGCTCACTAGGCTGTGCTGATGGTGGGAAGAAAGTAGAGTCAGGATATTTAAAAGATATGTAACAAGAGTTTTCGGAATAAAACTTAGTTACTTAGGAAGCTCAATTTGCCAGAACAATTCATTTTGTGAATGTTCCGGTTAGTCAGTTATGCTGCATTGTTACCTCAAAAAGCTTTCCAATAAATGTTTGTTGAATTGGATTGAACTCCACAAACCCTGTCTTCTCACTCACTAGAGCAGGAGAAGGATGAAGAGTGGAACCCAGCCAGTGCACTCCAGCCTGTGCTTTTCTGAGCCAGCTGTCGATTCCCTTCTGCCATTGTCAAGGTTCTGACGGGTGGCATTCTAGAGCAATCCGCCACAGAGTCCTGAAACAGGCAATCATCCTGGAATATAGCAGGAGCCCAATTTCCTCTGAAACAGTCACCTTAAGTAGTTATGGAACCTCTTTCTCTGTGTGTTGGTTCAGTGACAAGAGGAGGCCCAGATGTTGTGGGGGGTGTCGGCTTCCAGCTTAACGAAAACATGGCTGTGTGTGTTCCCTTGTGGAAGCATTCCTCCCTTGGGCTCAAAACCTGTCAAGACCAAGAGAATGTACATATCAAGAAAAAATTCTAGAATTGTACTGTTAGGTATAATCATGAGGGGTGCCACATCCACCTCTTCACTTGGTTTTCAGACCTTTATATTTTGGCTTTGAGGGAAATGGCATCATTGTTTGATCAAAGGTTTATATATGACATCCTATAGGATGTCATATATGTTGGATAAGATACCATGATGATGAAAAAGATCCAATAGCTCCCCTGATGACAGTGTTGGCAGAAGAATTTTAGGCAAAAAAGGTAAATCTTCATACAGAATATGTATCTAGTCCCATGAAGAGAAAACATTACCCCTTCGAAGGTGAAAAGAATTCAATAAAATTAGGTGATTGGCTGTTTTCCAAGTGATCGGCACTGTTTCTGGTTCAGGGTCATCCTTTACTATTGGCAAAGTGGTTACTCATCAGTGGTGATTGTCAGGGAAACCTGGGTGAGGAGAAATCCCTGTTGTGATCATTTCTGCCACTATAGCCATTCCATACATGGGCCCATGGAGCAGGATAGCTGGGAGAAGTTGACCACAGCCACAAGTGGCTCATTTTGTCTACCTTATTTTTGGAAGGTTCTTCTAGGGTGAATGATCACTGGTAATCGTTTCCTTGGGTCATAAATATCTACAGTCTTCACTCATTCCAAGAGTTTTCCCAGCTCTCTCTGTTTCATCAGACTTCTACGATTAGTCTTTCCAAGCTCCTGACCGGTGAAACTAACCTGTTAGCCACTGCCCATGAGACGGTATAGATTTGTGCTTCAGCCCATTTTTCCTTCCAAGTTAATGAGATATTTTACCCAAGTGTCTGCCCACTGGGAAGTTTTTCAATATAACTGTATTTCAGGGCCATCCTTGAGTGGGGCTATAATGCACCAGCCATCCGCTTCTGGCTGGTGCCAAAAAATAGACTTATCTATAAACCAGGCCTACATTTTGTCCTTCTGTTAACTAGTCAGAGAGAAGTCCCCATGAGACCACTTATGTTTGTTGAGAAAGAGATGGTAAAACAGCAGGGGCAGATGCAATGGGAGTTTCTGTCAATTTACCTGTGCCACCCAGACATGCTCGGGCCTGGTTTTATATACAGCATCTCCATTTAATACTGGAACAATGTTGCACATGCCTAACTTTGTGATTTGGTAATAAGTAAGAGAACACCCAATTCATAATGAAGAGCTCAGGTCACATCATCTCTGGATATCCTTTAGTCAAAAGTTCAGATACTTTGAGTGTTGTTGAATCTGCTGGGTCAAAAGGCCTAAATGGTGGAACAACTTGTGCTTCAGGCTGGGCTGGATATAGAGTACGCTATTGCTCTGGGACCCACCTAAAATGTCAGCCTTATGGGCTGCTGAGTGAATGGGCCAGAGTGGAACAATCAAATGCTGCTTTAGAAATTCAAAGACCCATTAAGCACTGGGCCTTTTTCTTTGTGGTGCACAATGCAAAGGGGAACAATTTAACTTTGGAAAGGCTGTCCCAAGATGTTCTGGACCACTGGACCCCTAGGCATTTTATCAACGTGTCAGCCTCCAAAATTTTGTGTGGTTTCTATTCCTATCCTCTGTCAGGCCTGAATCTCACAAGGGCTTCAAGAGTTCTTGCTACATCCTGCTCATTATGTGTAACTGACATAATGTCATCAATATAATGGACCAGCATGAAGTACTGTGAGATATCAAGCCGCCTTTGGGTTATATGAAAGCAAGAGAGTTAACATAACCCTGAAGACCATGGTGCACTAGTCTCAGCCAGGTGAAAGCAGATGCTTCTGATTGTTCTTACTAATCCAGAAGAAGAAAAATATCATTTGCCAAGTCAACAGCTATCTACCATGTGCATTGCTCTAGTAAAGATACCACATCCGGAATAGCAGCTGCGGTCAGCAATAACTATCTGTTCTAGGGGAGCACAATCCATAGTCATTCTCCACATCATAAACAGCATTTCCCTGACCAAGTAGGTCTTAAACAGGAATTTGACTGGAACCACCATCCCTTCATCTTTCAAGGCTTTAATGGTGACTGTAATCTCTACAGTGCCCCAAGGTATGTGGTATTGCCTTTGATTTTCTCTTTTGGCAGGCAGGAGAATGGGTGGTGGTCGGCTTTCCAGAATCTTCCTTTTGGCCTCTCTCACCTAGCATTTCTTATTCCATGGATCAGGGAACCAATGTGGGAATGTTTCCATCTGCCATTTATGTCTATCTATGGGCCTGCTAGAGTTATTGTAAGACACCTTAAACCAAGATTTTATTTATCATCAGACCTTAATAAGTCCCTGCTCTGGCTGATAGACCATGATGGTTTTTAGAGTCCCCAGAAATGAGCCTCGATTCAGAGTTAGTATCCGGTAACCTCTACAAGGTCTATTGGTATTTTTTAAATACCAATAGAGGTATTTTCTAAAGGTATTTTCCTTTCTCTTGTGCCCAGTCACCCTAGCAAATGGCTCTTCAGGTATGTCTGGTGAAGGTTTAGAAGAAATTTACAGAATGCACTTTTGGTCACATTTCAGGCTTCTCCCTTAAAGGGACCTGGCCTCTGAGTTTTAAAATACCTTATCTCTGCAAACTGAGTAGAAAAGTAAGAAGTATCACTATGGCCACTTGAATCAGGTTTCTACCCACCACAACAATAACTTTCCCAATATATAGGTCTATGCTATCTAATGAGGTAGCTACTAGTCACATGTGGTTACTAAGCACTTAAAATGGTCCTAATTGAGATGTGTTTATATGCGAAATAAAAACACTGTCTGGATTTCAAAGATAGTACAAAAAAATGTAAAATATCACATTAATATTGTTTTGTATTGATTACAATTGAAATGATAACACTTTCGATGTCAGTTAAATGAAATATATTATTACAATTATAATCGCAGTTTCTTTTCACTTTTTAAATATGTGAATACTAGACAATTTAAAAGTACAAGTGTGGCTCCCATTATAATTATATTGGACTGTGCTGATATAGATCAAGCAATGAAATAGTAGGTTGCACATCTATTTCCTTATTTTGAACCCTATGATCAATTAGCCACGACCACAAATCCATGTGGGACAAAATGAATCTGATTACCATTCTATCCTTGTGGCTAGTTGGAGTAATTGAGCCCACCTTGTCTCTAATAGTCTGTCACTGGGGTTCTCATTTTTACAGTTCAGTAGAGATCCGAGTTCAATGACAGCATCTCCCACTGTCATCTCTGACCTATAGGAGATCGCCACCACAGAGATTTTCAAGGATGCTGGTGATAAATTTGTGACAAGAGTATCCTCTGGGCATCAGAAGGCAGGGTTAATCAGGTTATATATAATAGGTAGATTTCAATTTCTCATCACCCTAGGCTTGGGGTTCCTTCTACAATACGCTAGGTAAGTTCTGCACACTCAGCCTCATTAGATATAAGGTACTATTACATTCAGTATTTAATTACTCAGTCAAGCAAACTATTAGAGCCTCTCACAACTGCTTATGCTACCATATTACATCTTGAATCCCATGAGGATTCATCCATATTGACAAATTTTATCCAACAAAACTATGTTTCATCCTCCTTGGCTTAATACTCTTGGAATCTGTTCACATACGTGTGTTCTCAAGGTTCTTGACAATACAAATGGAAAGATATGGCAATTCCTTTGGAGTTTAACTATCTCCTCCTGGAGATCTTTCAAATTTTTCTCCGGGCTACCATGAGATGTA
Organism: Pteropus vampyrus; assembly: GCF_000151845.1. Classification (NCBI taxonomy): domain Eukaryota; kingdom Metazoa; phylum Chordata; class Mammalia; order Chiroptera; family Pteropodidae; genus Pteropus; species Pteropus vampyrus. The sequence goes on along the minus strand of NW_011888998.1, from coordinate 1,535,191 downwards.
ACTCTCATTATGAGCCTGGAGACAATGAGATAAAATGGACCTAGGTCTTCAGAACCATAGATATATCTCTCGCAAGGCAACTGCCCTTTGTGAAATCATAGGAAAGTCTTTATGTAAGGGCTGCTTTCTCTAGCAAGGGAGACTTGGCAGGGGCAGGGTGGGGAGGACTGGAAATTCTCTTGGTTTAATTTGTATCATTTCAAATGTCCTTATCCCAGTCTCAATGTCCAACTCCTTCCCAACCAGTGCCTAATATTAGTGTAGAGACTTGGTAAAGTTCAGGCATTGCAAATCTTTAACCCACACAATAGACTTTAGTCCTTACCCACAGCTCTGTCTTTTCGGAGGCTGCATGAAATAAGGATTCTTTTAAGGCCTGCATTGAAACTTTCTGGTTCTACATTCACAGCTTGCATTGAAAGTTCAAGGTTTAAAGCTCTTCAGTCTCAATCTCAATCTCTCTCTCCTTCCATCTCTCTCTCTCACCACTCCCATAATCTTTCCAGTGCAGTTTGAAGTAGCCAGCCTACCCTGCAATTATTGTAATTATCACTGTTGCCATAGCAATCAAGTGCAGTGGTCACTTAATCACTTAAAACCTTGCCTTCTACCTACTCTCCATTTTACACCACTATTAGTGTTAATTTAAATAATCTTAATGCTGCTTCATGCCAAGATGACCAGTCTCCTATTTCCCCCAGCAATAAAAACATTTATGCATTCATTAAATAAGTGAGAGACCTGGTCCCAGAACCTCACTTTGAAGGTTGTTTCTTGGGACCACTCCTGTTACCAACTATTGTATTAGTCAGGGTCTCAGCAGGAAACAGCATCTATGCCAGATGGTATAGATAAAGATAACTTAGAGAGAGGATGTGGCAGAGGTACAAGCAAGGTTAAGGGACCATCTGAGGGATGCTAAGGAATCAGGGCTTAGCCACTGTTCAAAGCCATTGCTATCCAGGCCTAAAAAGACAATGGAAGAAACAGGGTCACCAAAGGAAAAAGTGGAAGATGGAGTCATGGAGGAGGGGACATGTGGGGGAAGCTGCAATCCATGGCGGGTCACAGCTGCTGGCAGAGATGTGACACAAGTGCAGAAAGGGGCAGGTAAGAAATACTCCAACCGCACTGTCAACCCAATTGGAAGCCAGAGGACAAAGAAGCCCAGGTATTATAGGCCAAAAGAGGGCTAGTATCTTGGGCCTCAAGCCAGGCAAAAGAGGGCTGAGAAGGGATTTTAGGAGGAGGGAAAAAGGAGAATAACAGCCCTCCCTGTGTCACACGTGGCATAAACAATCTCCTTCATTCTTTTAACATAATAACAGTAAGGTATGTACTATTATCTCTGTTTTGTAGATGAGGAAACAGGTTTGCTCAAGGTTATACAAATAGTAAAGACAGGGCTGCAGCTTGAACCTGGGTAATTTAAATTTGAGTTTTATGTCATGCTAAATGAGAGTAGTTAGGATGGAGTAAAGAGTTCAATTAGAGGAGAAGTGGAGACAAAGGGTGCGGCCAAAGCATGGAAAGCCTTGAAAGTTCATCTAAGGAATTCTTTAGGCTTCTCTCCAAGAGGTGGCAGAAACCACAGCTGTTCCTGCACTGCTTTGGGAATTAAGAAAGCCCTCGCCCTCTGCTTTCTCTTCTGAGTAGCCTGAAGCAGATAGCCTTGAAGAACCTGACTAGTAGTGCTCCTAAGGAGGTGGATACTGGCTGTTTGGTCTCCCGTTAAACTCGTCATTTCATGTCCTACAGCTTTGGGGGAACCTCCTTCCACTGCTCTCAGGCCGTGTGTTTTGGGTTGAGGTCCTAAGCAAGCCAGCATATTGCATTTTCCCAGTGACAATGGTTGGTTAAAAATGGGCATATGACCCCAGTCAGGCCATGGAGCCAACAACAGTCACTTCCTGGAATTTCATTAAAGGAATAAGAACCTGAGAAAAATTTGGAGTACAGCTTTTGCTGCCAGATTTCTACAAATGGAGCCAAGAAAAAAAGCCAACAGAGAGGAAGACAAATGGAAAGATGAGCAAAGTCATGTCCTTGTGAAAAGTGTGAGCCTCAAATCCAGCCATAGCCACAGCTGGCCCATCCCTAGACTTATTACATAAGTCATAAATTCACTTTTGTCCTTTTTTTTTCTTTTTGCTTAATACAGGTAAATGTTTTTGGTTTTTTTTATAATCATGAGGCAAAGTGAGAAACTTGCTCTGCCTTCTCCAGAAAGAGCTCCAACCTTTGCCCCTTATCCCGCGGGATTTTCAAAGCCTGCGAGGCTGGGCCCACGGAAGAGACCTGAGCGATAGCAGACGGTGAGAGGCCCGGGGAAGAGGGCCGTGTCCTCCAGATGAGAGACAAGATAAACGCTCGAATCCACACTCACCCCCACAGAAGTATATATATTTAGTAAACCTTTTTTCTCGCAGGGCTTGAAAGATCAAAATTGCTTTTTAAAAAATAATAAAAAGGAAACAGCCTCTCTGGTTTCTTTTGACACCAGCCCAATTTCTTGGCTGTCACAATACTGCCAAATAACACGCATAAGATGTTGCTGGGCTGTCTCTTTTCCCTAAAACCCAAGGCAAAAACAACAACAAAAGTTTGCAGTTCCAGCTGCATACTAATGTTTGGTGAAAGGCTTTCTGAGATTGGCTAACATTGCGGGATGGCTTACAGGACCTGAGGTTTTTTTCTGCAACTGCAAGATGGCTTTATGTAAATATCATATAAGTTAATAGTGTAAATCCAGCCTAACAACCTGAACCCCTGCATTCATTATGTAGCGTCCTTGGATCACCTTTGAAATCTATCCGGTCAACCTTTGCAACTATAAAAGAATACCGGCCATCACAATCTTCCTCAGGTGGGTAGAGCTATTGGGCTGTGAAGATTACAAGATCATGTTTCACTGTGGCCCTGAGACTTCTTGCTCCACCCAACCCCACTCCCACGTCTCTACCCCCACCCCCACCCCCACGTTCTCCCAGACTCTCTGTTCCCCTGCACTCTGACTTCCTTTCTTCCAGGTGAGCTCAGTGGAAAAAGTATATCTTGTTTTATTCAGGATTAGCCCTTTCATCCAATGCTATAATCCCATTTCACACTTAGGAATTAGTCTCCAGTTATTCTCTCTCTCTCCCCCATATTTTTTTTTTTAATATTTAATCAGCTTTATTGAAGTAAATTTACGTACAACGAAATGCAACCATTTTAACAAATAGGTGAGTTTTCACAAATGTGAAAGCAGTAGCACTGAAATCAAGTTAAAGAACAGCTCTGTCTCCCCAAAAGCTCCCTCTGCAGTCGTTCCTTCTCAATCCACCTCCCTCCCCAGCAACCACTGCTGAAAAGTGACAGATCTGCTTTCTGTCACTCTAGATTAGTTTCGGCTGTCATAGAATTTCATATAAATGGAATCATATAGAACACTCTCTTATGTTTGACTTCTTTGGCTCAACATAATATTTTTGAGATTGAGCATGTTGTGTATATCAGTAATTTACCCTTTTTATTGCTGAGTAGTATTTCATTATACAGATATGGTACAATAGATTTATCCATTTACCTCTTGACGGACATTTGGGTTGTTTTCAGCTTGGAGCTATTACGAATAAAATTGTTATGAACATACGTCTACAATCTTTGTGTGGACACATTCTATTTCTCTTGGGTAAATACCTAGAAGTAGAATTTTGAGTCGTATGATAAGTGTATGTTTACTTCATAAGAAACTGATAAATATTTTTCCAAGGCGGCTATACAATTTTACACTTCTGCCAAAAATATACAAGAGGTCTATTCGCTTAATATCTTTACTCATGCTTGGTATTGCAGTCTTTTTAACTTTTTTGCCATTTTAGTAGATGTGTAGTAGTGTCTCGTTGTGGTTTTAATTTTCATTTCTTCAATGACGAACGATGTCTAGCATCTTTTCATGTGCTTGTTGGCCATTTGTATCTTCTTCTCACGAAATATCCATTCAAATCGTTTGCCATTTTTTCTCTTATTATTGAGTTATAACACTTACAATTCTTACAGCTCATAGACATATGTATATCTTATATAAAAATATTACATATATCTTTTCATTTTCATAACAGTGTTTTACAAAGCTCACAACTTTTTAATTTTGCTGGAGTCCAATTTATCTCCTATATTTCTAACTTCTGCTGGCTCCTCTTCAGCATATAAACATGGTCAAGTATCTCCAACAACTACTCAAACTAAATTAAACAAAAACAAGAAAACCAACTCCCCACCACCTTCTAAAGCCCTTTAATGAATAGTAGCCTTTTAGCTACTATTGTATCCTTTTCTTCCTCTCCCAGTCAAGCAGTTCAAAAGAAAATTCTTCATTTGCTGTATCTACCTCTTCTAAAACTCAAACTTTCTTCATCTCCCCCCACTCCACTGTGAAATCAGAGTCATGGACCCAGAATCACAGTAATTTTTAACATTTAGCGAAGCAAGTTTGTAAAAATGTTACCACACTTGGTTTGCTAGCACCTGATGGGGAGCTGGGTCTGATGGAGGTGGGGCCTGTGGAATTGACTGATGGAGACTGAGAAGCCCTTGGACCACTTTCTCTGGGCTTCCTCTAGTGTCTCCGTGTTATTATCTAAACAATCATCACATTAACACATCACCCTAAAAATAATCGGTGAGTTCCCTTTGATGAGCACTTGATGAGAGAGACCTTCCCTGACCTCCACTTTGAGTCATGCTACTTCCCCCAGCCCTTTACTTCACCGTGACGCCATTCTCTTCCCACCTGCCCCATCAAGGGGACTCTTGCAGCTTATCTTCTCTGACATCCGTGCAGTGCTGGTCAGGGCCAACAGTCTCTCTTTCTTCTGTTTATTCCCCATGTGCTTAGTAAATACAAACTGAGTACCTATTGCACAATAGAACTCAATAATAAAAATTATTGACTTCAGGCTGTGAGTCAGTTGATACCCTGGCCTAGCTGGCGAGACGGCTGCATCAACCATCGCACGTGACATGTGACGTGTGAGTACAGAGAAGTGACACCCATGCCAGCTTGGGGAAAATAGAGCCAGTAGAGGAGCTCCAAGCGCTGGAACAGCACACACACACAGAGGAGTGTGAATGCATGTGTAAAGTAAGTGAGGTGTGAGCAAGCGATGCATTTACAGTGAACGGTTCAGATGGGGGGATCTTAGGGAACCTGTGGGAAGTGCCACGCGATGTAAGTATCACAGGATGCATTGCCTACATCCCAAGCTGTCCATCAAAATCCATTCTCTCTCTTAACAGAAAGGGGATTGCAGCCAAGCGGATGGCTGGACTACACTTTCCAACCTCACCTGGTGTTAGGTGGAAACATCTGACTAAGTTGTCACCAATGAACTGTGAGCAGTAGTGTATGCCACTTTGAGCTAAGGCTTTTTAAGAGTAGGTGTGCCTCTTCTATGCTTTCTTTCCCTCTTTGGGGACTGGATAAAGACAAGAACAAGGCCCTAAAGAGACAATGGAGCCACGAAAGAAAGCAGCTCAGGTATTTAACTTTCTAGAGAAGAGCCGCACTACAAATGCGAATAATCAGCCGAGATTGTTTCATGAGCAACAAATACACTTCTACACCATGGGAAATTGTGAGTCATCTTCATTGCTGCAGTATAGCCTACCCTACATAATACATTATGATTATAGTGAAAACTTCACAAAATGTACACATATGAACAGAAAAAAATGGAATGAAATATACCAAGACGTCAATAATGGTGATTATCTCTAGGTGGTAGAATTATGGGTGGATTTCATTTTCTTTGCAAGTTTCTGCCTCTTCCAAATTTGCTCAATGAGCATGTGTTATTTTGTAGTCAGGACTATTATAAATTCTCTAAATTCAGGTAGTTACAGAGATAATAACAAGTTGAGAAAGAACCTCATTACCAGGAGGCATATAGAAAGTCTATTCAAGTAGTAGAATTTAAGGTTAGGAAAATGCAGAGGAAAAAGCAAGAAAACAATTCAATTCCACATTCACTGAGGCCGTAGTCATGTAAAGAGAAAGAGCGGGGACACCGCGGAGGGAAGCCCGGCCCACGCCTGGCTGCGTTCCCGCCCCTCTCCCTCCAGTCTCCACCCACATCGGGCCCTGTGGCTGCCGGCAGCGGGGGAGGGGTGTTTAGCTTTGGCTTCTTTTTATATTATCCTTCATATAACTTAGGGAGACTGAGTATATACATGAAGTTAACCGGGAGAGGTGCTAGGACCGGAAGATAGAGTGGATGTTGGAAATGGGGCACAGAGGGACATAGATGCTGTACACACTTACTATAAATATCTGTAAAACTTACTCCTCCCTTAGTTTCCATGAGAACACGAATTCCTGATTGTCTTACTAACCCTCTGGCCTCTCTGGCCACGGGGTACTTTTTATCTGCCCACCATTTTGGTTCCTCAAGGATACATCCTTAGGCTTCTTCTCACAACAGGCTCCAATGTCTCCCCAAGTCTACCTGCCCCCGCCCCCAGTTAGCTCCAAATCCCGATGGACGACTGCCTGGCAGGTGTCTCCACAGAATTCTACCGCTTCCCACTCTGCTCCGGGACCCTCTCTCACCACCGTCCAACCGGAAGAAACCGGGATCAGCCTCATCCCTCGTGCCCCTCCTCCTTCTTCCCGTTCCCTTCATCCCCACTGCCACGGCCTCTATTCAGCCGTTGTATCTCTCTCATATTTCTAGAAGAATCCCCTAATTCACGTCCAGAACCTCAAAAATATAACGAGTTGAGAAATATAACAAGTTGTTACATTCCACAAAGCCTCAGAATGTTTTCCTCTAACTTAAAATTATGAAATTCTTCTTATATACAGAAAAGGACATTGAGAATAAATTATACAATACAATAAATATCTGTATAACCCCCTTTTTTCTTACAGATAAATATTTCTAAAACACAGATTAAGTTTTTTACAATGTCATTTTCTTGGTTAAAAAAAATAGTCTCAGTGGATGTAAATTGCACTCCACATAACTTCCAATCTTTTTGACCTGTCTTTAGAACCATCGGTGGTACTGTGCTGGTTGAGCGTGGGCTCTAGAGTCTACACCTAACAGATTACATAAGTAGTCTACAACCATACCACCCTGAACACTCCCTGTCTCGGCTGAACTCAGAAGCTAAGCAGGGTCGGGCCTGGTTAGTACTTGGATGGGCGATTACATAAGTAGCATATTAATATGTGAGCCTCGGTTTCTTCATCTGTAAAACAAGGATAATGTTTTGGGGCCGTTTGAGGATTAATTGATTTATAGATTGCCTAGCATGGTTTGTTGTTATTATGTGTGCTGAGTTGGCTTCGACTCCCAGTGATCCTATAAATGAGTGACGTCCACAATGTCCTGTCCTCAGCAGCCCTGCTCAGCTCCTGTAGACGCACGCTCTGGTTTCTGTTATGGAGTCAGTCCATCTCATATTTGGTCTTCCTCTTTTCCTGCTGCTTTCTGTTTTCCCAGCATTATTGTTTTCTCCAAAGAACCCTGCTTCCTCATGATGGGCCCAAAGTAGGACAGTTCAGTTTTGTCATTTTTGCCTCTAGTGGTATATCAGGCTTCCTTTGCTCGAGGACCTACTTGTTCGTCTTTCTGGTGGTCCAGGGCAGCGGTCCCCAACCGTTTTGGCACCAATGTCCGGTGCTCCTATCAGAATCTAATGCCTGATGCTCTGAGGTGCAGCTGAGGCAGTAATGCTGGCGCTGGGGAGCAGCTGCAAATACAGATGAAGCTAACTTCCTACTGTACAGCCCTGTTGCTAACAGGCCACAGAGCAGTACCAGTCCGTGGCCTGAGGTTTTGGGATTCCTGATCTAGAGTATCCCTACACGCTCCTCCAACACCATATTTTAAATGAATCATTTTTGCCCATATCAGCTGCCTTCTTTACTGTCCAACTTTTGCATCCGTGTATAGTAATTGGAAATACAAGGGTGCGGATGGTCTTAGTCTTGGTCTCTAATGACACATCTTTGTTCTTGATCTCTCTTAATTCTTCCATTGCTGCCCTTCCGAGTCTCAGCTTAGTACCTGGCATATAATAAACATGTTAGACTTCCACCTCTTCTAGTCTGAATTCCAAGGGGAAAGGGAAAGGTAGAAGGACGTAGAGAGAGGGTACTGTTAAAGAAAGGGGACAGGGAAAGGAAGAGAAAAAAAGTCAAGAGTTTAAGGAAAGATTTGGATAAGAGGGAAAAGAGAGGGACTGAGAAGATGAGGGATGTCTAAATGGAGGAAAAAGAAAATAATGAGGAAAAAAATGGCAAAGGAGGAGGTACCTTCCCAGGATGGAAGAGGCCTTCTCAGGATGAAAGGGGACTGTGGTGTCTGGGGGGATTTGGTATGATAATTAGGGCTGTGGAGCCAGGGCTCAGTGCCCGCAAGGTCCTGCTGGGAGTGTTCAATCCCAGGGCTGGCTCTAGCATAGCTCCACCAGGGGGCAGTGTGGAGCCCTGGCTTCTTTGCCGGTAATTCACCCCCTCCCCGGGGATGCTGGGGAAACACTGAATCAGCTGATGCCAAGTCTCTGGGATAGATTCTGCTACTTGTTATTTGAGGGATAAGACAGGCATCGAGCTTTCTGGAGATTAATTTTTGATTTATTGGTGGTAACAATGATTTATTCCAGTACACCCCCAGGGCAAAGAAAGGGCTGTAAATATTTTAAATGTTGTTAGCTAGTGACAAGAAACATCGCTGGTTGGGGATCAGGGCAGATGGGAATTTCAAATGCCTTTCCTAAATTACTTAAAGGCAAACTGTGAACACTTGCTAGTTTGTTTAAGACGAAGGCTGGGGTAGGGGAGAGAAACATATTAAATTGTTATCTTATTAACTCAGACGACATCTTATGTTTTCTCCGTAAAGTCCATTTGCTTTCCCTACAGATTGGATTGGACTGGCGCTCATCGCCTACTGAGGCGGCTTTCAGACTCCGAGAGAGAGGAGTGATCAGGGACAAGAGCCACCCTGCCCTTGCTCTCCAGCAGGACCCGGGGAGCCCGGGACTGGAAACGGGATGGGGTGATGGGGAAAGTCTTGGGCCTCGGGCGAGGCACTTTGCTCCTGGGTCTCAGTTTCTCCACTGTGACCCTTGCTAGTGTGGCAGGGTGGAGACTGTAAGGGTTTGATGTGATCATTGGAAGAAACAGCAACTCTCCCCTTGGTTCCGGTATCCGCCCTGATTGTCAGGCAGAGAGATGACTGTTGCCTCTCACATGACAAGGAAACTATGGCCGAGTGATGGAATGCGCAGACAGCCGAGAGTAGGCTGTGCGTGATGGTCAATGTCCGCTTCTCCTGAAGCAGAGACGAGGGTGAGACAAGTGAGGCACGCACTCTGGCGTGCAAAATTTAAGGGCGTGCCCAAAATCTCAGTAATCAAGATGATTAATATTTTAGTGCAATACTTTTAAAATCAAAATTAATGCAAAAATCCATAATTAACAAAATATCTAACTTTTAAATAAAGATAGAATCTATCCTTATCTCACAAATCAGGATCTTTCTTCTCCCTGAGCACAGAGGAGGATATTTCCGGGGGGAACTTGCCGGGAGGGACTCCCCACTAGGATTTTGTCCCTCTTAGTCCCTCAGCTTAGGGCAGTACTCTTTTTCCTCTCTGACCTCCAGCTTTCCCACTAGAGGCAGGAGAGCCAGGCTTCCCCTTTTTGAGCTGGATGCTAAGAGGATGGAGCTAAATAAATTTACAGCCCATCTTTAGCAAGCACATAATCCTTCGTTTCATACAAAACTCCATCTAAATGTACACTCTTATTTTCTTTCCCTTTGTCTTATTCCCCTCACTTGTTTTAATGTACTTTAAGCTGCCTTAAATCCATTTTGAAACTAGGTAGAAAAAAAATAAATACATACTATCTGTATTTAAACAGCTTCCCACTGTATATGTATAAATTCTTGTGTATCTCTTTTCCAAAAATTACTGTCTGCTGGTGCCTGCAAATGGCTGTGTTTGTGTGTGCTAATTGTGTAACTGACTGGATTTAAAACCGAGAGCTCTAATGAGTACCCAGGAAGCAGGGAAACAGAGGGTTTAGTATTCAGTATAAAAGGCAGGATTGGGTCCAGGTGTCTGCCCTAGGAAGAGTCAGTTTAAGGCAGTGGTTCTCAGCTGGGGCTGTTTTTACCTCCCAGAGGGCATTTGGCAGTATCTGGAGACTTTTTGGTTGCCACAGCTTGGGGTGGGGGCATCTGGCATTGTTATTGACATGTAGTGGGTGAGGACAAGGATTCTGCTAAACAGCCCCCAAAGCAGCCCCTACCACAAGAATAATTCAGCCCCAAATGAAGGGAGGAGAAAAAGAGGCTCATGGGTACCAAGGGTGGTCTAGACACCATGGGGGCTGCCTTCTTGGCCCGGCCCGGAGGAGGGACACCTGAGGGGGCCTGTCTCCTCGAGTAGCAGGAAGACTTGGGTCTCCTACTCAGGTCACAGGAGAAGCAGGAGCAATGTGGGGAAGAAAGGACTACTCCAGTGTCCCCGGGACGGGGGAACCTTTCATTCAACACTGGATATCCCTGCATCGCCCCTCCACTGCCCCACGAAGCGTCCAGCTCTGTTCAGCCAAGGGGAGCCCCAACAGAGGGTCAGAGGGTAGGAGGAGAACAAGGAAGGGGCCTTGGCTCCCGGCTGCTGTCCGCGGGTGGCCGCATTTCTTAGCTGAAGTAGCACTTCTCTTTGGGGTGGCCCCTCTACATGTCCCTCC
>NW_011888998.1:1510723-1523383 GCF_000151845.1 Pteropus vampyrus | reverse complement strand
GTGACCCTTGCTAGTGTGGCAGGGTGGAGACTGTAAGGGTTTGATGTGATCATTGGAAGAAACAGCAACTCTCCCCTTGGTTCCGGTATCCGCCCTGATTGTCAGGCAGAGAGATGACTGTTGCCTCTCACATGACAAGGAAACTATGGCCAAGTGATGGAATGAGCAGACAGCCGAGAGTAGGCTGTGCGTGATGGTCAATGTCCGCTTCTCCTGAAGCAGAGACGAGGGTGAGACAAGTGAGGCACGCACCTCTGGCGTGCAAAATTTAAGGGCGTGCCCAAAATCTCAGTAATCGAGATGATTAATATTTTAGTGCAATACTTTTAAAATCAAAATTAATGCAAAAATCCATAATTAACAAAATATCTAACTTTTAAATAAAGATAGAATCTATCCTTATCTCACAAATCAGGATCTTTCTTCTCCCTGAGCACAGAGGAGGATATTTCCGGGGGGAACTTGCCGGGAGGGACTCCCCACTAGGATTTTGTCCCTCTTAGTCCCTCAGCTTAGGGCAGTACTCTTTTTCCTCTCTGACCTCCAGCTTTCCCACTAGAGGCAGGAGAGCCAGGCTTCCCCTTTTTGAGCTGGATGCTAAGAGGATGGAGCTAAATAAATTTACAGCCCATCTTTAGCAAGCACATAATCCTTCGTTTCATACAAAACTCCATCTAAATGTACACTCTTATTTTCTTTCCCTTTGTCTTATTCCCCTCACTTGTTTTAATGTACTTTAAGCTGCCTTAAATCCATTTTGAAACTAGGTAGAAAAAAAATAAATACATACTATCTGTATTTAAACAGCTTCCCACTGTATATGTATAAATTCTTGTGTATCTCTTTTCCAAAAATTACTGTCTGCTGGTGCCTGCAAATGGCTGTGTTTGTGTGTGCTAATTGTGTAACTGACTGGATTTAAAACCGAGAGCTCTAATGAGTACCCAGGAAGCAGGGAAACAGAGGGTTTAGTATTCAGTATAAAAGGCAGGATTGGGTCCAGGTGTCTGCCCTAGGAAGAGTCAGTTTAAGGCAGTGGTTCTCAGCTGGGGCTGTTTTTACCTCCCAGAGGGCATTTGGCAGTATCTGGAGACTTTTTGGTTGCCACAGCTTGGGGTGGGGGCATCTGGCATTGTTATTGACATGTAGTGGGTGAGGACAAGGATTCTGCTAAACAGCCCCCAAAGCAGCCCCTACCACAAGAATAATTCAGCCCCAAATGAAGGGAGGAGAAAGAGGCTCATGGGTACCAAGGGTGGTCTAGACACCATGGGGGCTGCCTTCTTGGCCCGGCCCGGAGGAGGGACACCTGAGGGGGCCTGTCTCCTCGATTAGCAGGAAGACTTGGGTCTCCTACTCAGGTCACAGGAGAAGCAGGAGCAATTTGGGGAAGAAAGGACTACTCCAGTGTCCCCGGGACGGGGGAACCTTTCATTCAACACTGGATATCCCTGCATCGCCCCTCCACTGCCCCACGAAGCGTCCAGCTCTGTTCAGCCAAGGGGAGCCCCAACAGAGGGTCAGAGGGTAGGAGGAGAACAAGGAAGGGGCCTTGGCTCCCGGCTGCTGTCCGCGGGTGGCCGCATTTCTTAGCTGAAGTAGCACTTCTCTTTGGGGTGGCCCCTCTACATGTCCCTCCTTACAGGTTCTGCTACCAATGTGTAGGTCGCCCCCTTTTGAGCCTTTCGGGGTAGGAGCCCTGACCCAGGGCCAGTGCCCCTCTGTGCTCGTGCTGGAGCCCTACCCTGTGTCTGCGATCTCTCCGACCCTGCCCATGCCTTTGTAATAGTCCCTTTATTAAACCTTTCTCAGATTCTCCTAATTTCAGTGTGTCATCTGTTTTTTCCAGGGATCTTAGCTGTCACGCATTCAGTTATTTGTTTACTGAAAGTTCACTGAACACCTATTAAGTACTCAGGCACTGTTCTAGGTGCTTGGGCTACACAGGTAAACAAAACAAAGGTCCCCGCCGACCACCCTCTCACCTTCCAGCAGGTGCGGAGAAGTCTGCAGAAGCCTCTCCCCTGCTTGGACAGGGCGTCTGTGTCTGGCTCAGCTTCCTGCCTGTGTGTAGCTGGAGTGAGGGCTGGTCTCTGGGACGGGCTGGACAGCTTCCCGAGGCTAAACCCCGAAGGCAAGAGGCAGCAGGCTGTCACCCTGACCACCACAGCTCTGCCACTGGCCAGCTCTGCATACCTAGGCATGTCACTCAGCCTCTCTGGCTTTTATTTTCCTTGTTTGTAAGGTGAGGGTTTGTACTAGATGACCAACTTGCAGGTTTTCTGTTTTGGGAATTAAATTTCCTGGCCTGGGTTGCTGCCCAAATCCTGGATTGAGTGCAGCAGAAGCAGGAATTCTGTCTACATCCCAGGCCTTCCAGAGGGTGCCCTGGTGAGAACGCGAGACGACTGGGACCTCCAGGTCCTGCTGTTGTCTGTCCTGCTGATTTTCTGGGTGTGGAGATGGGGTGAGTTTTTCTGGATCCTCTGAGGCCCACCGACTGCCTCCCACCCTCCCCTGCCAACCACACCTTCTCTCAGGGCTGTATGTGCTCTTCCAGACCCAGGCACCGCACAGCCAGGAAGCACTAGTCCTCTCAGCACACCCAGTGCGGTCCTGCTGCTGCCAGCTGGCAGGCCTGGGCTGCTTCCTAAGCAAACATATGCACAAAGCTTCCTGGATGCTGCTGGCTGGCAAGGCCTGTCACAGGCAGAGTCCTAATGCCTCGGGGCGATATTGCATCCACTGGCCCAGACTTCTAGGCATCTCTTCTGCTTAAAAGATGAGCAAGGGGGCCCCAGGCAGTGCACAGGGCCCACGTCGGGCATGAGCAAGCAAATATTGGGTGAGTTTGCATGGAGCACAGTGCTCCGTGCCAGGAGCCTGCATAGAGACTGAGCATCTCATTCAACCTCACTGCTCCTCGGTGAGGCGGACCATTGCACAGTCCTTTCTTAATGAAGACTCTGAGCTTAGAGATGGGTGACTTTCCCAGGGTCACATGGCTACCCAAATGGCAGAGCAAGGATTTGAACCCAGGACTATGGGCTCTAACCCTGAGGGCTTCACTTCACACCACAGGCTACTCGCCTTACAGAGACCACCCTCCCCCAGCCTCTCCCCACTCCCCACTGCAGGATCTGGTCCCCAACCTCACTCACTGGCCCAATGGGAAAGGCAGGGTTACTTGGGAGCTGCCAGTGGCCAGTGTCTAGCCATAGTGCTCTCTATGGCCTTCAAGTCAGTCACTTCAAGAGGGCTGGGAGTGCGTAGGTGTAGGGTGGCCACCCCAAGAGAGCAAGACCCTTGAGCTGCCGCCCGTTGGCTGGGGCCAACCCCATCCAATGCTGGGCAGATCAGCTGTGTGGGGTATCGTCTCATGACATCTTCCAGTGGGCAGAGGGAAAGGCAATGGGGCCAGGGTCTGAGGAATCTCCCAGCAGCCTTGTCTCAGCCTGGTCTGAGGCAGTTTTTGCTAATATGTCAGCCAGGGACAAGGCCTCTTTTCCCCCTTTGAGTCTGCAAGAGGTAAAGATGTGAAAATGCCCTTTTCTCTCCATCAAACCTTTTTCTTGACTAGGATGGAGAATTCCTCGCCCCACCTTCTCTCCCACCCATGCCCTACCCTCACCCCCCAACACACACTTAGTTTGCAGCTTCCTTTGTACTTCCAAGAGCCCAGAGCATCCCTGTCACAGCCTCGCTACCCGGCCTTACAACCGCTTCTTAATGCCTGTCTCCCCGGCCTCTTTGAGCTCATATCCCTGCTCTGGCCCAATGCCTGGCAAGCTAAGAACTGCAGACAAAGGGCTCTTAGGAGAAGCCAGCGCCTCTGTTTGCCTTCTCCCACCAGGGTATGGACTGCCTGATTCGTGCCCGGCTTAGGGCTTGGCACTATGAGAGATATTCAGATTTAGAAGACTCATCTCTTCCTTCAAGGCTCCTAAACTGTGCATGAGATTAAGACAGTCCATAATCAAGAAGGGATTGTAGAGTAACCTCAAAACTACTGTCAAGACTTCCTGGAAAGAAGAGATGAGTGAGGACCGAGGTCAGCAGAGAAGTCACTGAGGAACAGGCAGGATGCTGAAGACCGTGCGGAGCTGGATTGGTGAAGAGGAGGAGAACGGTTATTGTGGGTGGGGGGACGGAAGGACGCAGCGACGGCAGGGCCCACAGAGTCAGCCCTGGCCAGATCAGAGGGGCGGGTGGGAGAGGACGTGAGGTCAGTTCCTGTTTCAACCCCTGTGTGTTGAGCACTGACTCTGTGCCACACGCTGATTGAAGCACCTCAAATGCATGCTGTCGCTCACTCCTTACAATAGCCCTGTGGAGGAGACAGGACAGCTTCTAGCTCTCCTGAAGCTCTGAGAAGTTCAGCAAATGTTCAAGGTCAAAAGACAAAGGATAGAGTCTTTCTAAACCAAGGCCTCTGCTTCTACAGCAGGGGCACTCGGGGGCCGGTGGCAGCGGCAGGGCAGAAGTTGGGTGCTCATTCATTCAACAGGTATTTCCTGAGCACCTAACAACCTAACAGCTGGGTGCTGGAGCTATGTTAGTGGGGTAGGCATAGCATCTGCCTTCATGGGGCCTGCAGTCTAGTGAGGAGACAGCCTTTCAGTTTTTAAAAGTTATATAAATATCTATATGTATGTAATTAAAATATATATTTTATCTTAAACATAAACCTCATTTTTAATACATGTATGTGTGAATTTTAAATAAAGAGCCCAGTGTGCTATGAGAGCAGGTAGCAGTGTCCCCGTGGGTCCTGATTTCTGTACAGAAGGTACTTAAGGATGGTTACTCGAGAGGACTTTTCATAAAGCTTTGTGGAACTTTGTTCTTGAATGCAGTGGTCCGTGGTAAATGTCGGCAGCTGGCTGGGGTGGGGCGCGTGATTCTCAGCGATGCTGTTTTCTCAGTCTGAACACGGCCCCCGTGGCCAGTTTCAGGCGTCGACGTGAAGTCACTGACAGCAGAGCTCATGAGCTTGTGCGAGCAGCTCCAGCAACCACTGAATTATGCTTATGGGGCGGGAGCTTTGAAGAAATTGATGGAGATGATGGGGCTCTGAAGTACCCCCAAGTCCCCCCTTAATGCTGCCCGTGAGCTACCCCACTGTGGAGAGATAGGAGAGTATTGTTCCTCGTGTCCTTTCTAGGCCATGTTTGAGGATCCCTGTGGGCAACCTGCTGACCTGTACAGGTGAGCAGAGTCCAGCCTTGCTACCCTCCCACCCTCTGTGCTTCCAATCAAGGTATCAGATCAGGCAAAATTCCTTGTAGGTTTCTGTGCTGTGCACCCACCTCACAGTGCCCCAACCCCATCTTCAAAGCTTGCCTGCAGCGGGTCACCAGGATGGGTGGCACACCTCTGCCGGCGGGACTGTGACACTGCGGTGTGCGGGGTTGATTGGGTAGGCAGTCCCATCCTAGAGAAATGAGTACTGGTCTTGCATTCAAGAACTTGAATTTGAATTGAGTTCTGCTGGTTACAGACCAGTGATGTCACCATTCTGAATCTCACTCTCCTCTGGGAGCTGGAGAAATGGCTGGTAGCAACCTCTGGGCATGTGCAGGGCGGGATGAGATGCCCTCCATAAAAGCCCTTTCTGGTGCTGGGCACATGGAACTTGAATCCCAGGCCTCTGTGTGTCATTGACTGTAAAGCACAGTGACCTCTTACATCCTGGGGAAGCACAGCACCTGGATTGGAGGGGGCTGAGGCGGGTGTAGAGTGCTCCTTCCCACCCTGTTGAGAACTCCCATTACAGTGTCCCTGACAGTGGCTACCCCATTTCTGCTTGATCCAGTCTAGAGGCTCAGGTTCACCACATGTCGGAGCCTCAGTCAGTGCACAGGGTTAGAACACTCTTCCTTTCCCTGACTTGCAATCCGCCTTCTCTGTGTCCGTCAGCAGGCCCTCCCCTGCATGCACACACACACTCTGACACATGTCAGCAGGAGCATAAATATTTATGACATGTAGCTAGTGCAGTCAGTTTGTAGGATTCCCAGCGCTTCAGATGGGAGCTTCATACACAAGAAGCCTTTTATCTGGCGAGGGGTCCTAAACAAGCAGCAGTGAATGTGAGCACCAGGGAGGAGCCTCTTGGCCTCTCTGAGTGTTCTGGAAGCCTGTCCTTCACTGCAGCAGCCTGAGTGTTTGAACTTGAAGGGGAAGCAGGCTGGCAGCTGCCCTTGGGCTCTGGGCATTGAGAATCAATTGGCCTTTGGAGGCATTTACTCAAGAAGCCCCTCCCTGGCTCTGCAGGACCCAGCCTCAAGACGAAGCTTCAAAGCTTCGGTAATCAGAGGGCCTGAAGGGCTCCTCACCTGGCTGCCGTGAGGCTGAGCCCTTTGAAAGGGGAGCACAGAAGGGTCTTACTCCCACTTTCACTGGCTGGAGATTTCCTCCAGAGCTGAGCCCAGGGAGGAAGTCCTAGATGACTGCCTCTAACCTACAAAAGATCCCCAGATAAAGTCACTCCATCACATCCCCAGCACTTAGCCCACACTTCAGAAAATGCAAATATCTCAAAGACTTCATATGGTGGAGCCAAAAGCTTGTACACACATGGGATCAGTTCATCCTGTTGCTGGGCAGCCATTGCCCTCAATGTGATCAGTCTTCTGAGCATCCGGGGACAGACAGCATATCATCCTCTGAACTCTAATGGGTGATGAGGAGTGGCGGGCAAAGGAGTGAGAGATGGGGGCAGGAGAGTATCCACTTGTGCCTGGGCCTGCCCAGAGAGCCTTTCCTGGGAGTGTCCACAGGGGTGAAGCCTGACCTGGGGAGGAGAGTGCCCCCCGGAAGGGAGTAAGATGAAGTCTAGCTGGACTCTCGACAAGGCAAGATTGAACTGTCCAGTTTCACGTCCACCCCTGGCCAGTCCTACACCCTGAGCCATGGCCTCCCCCAGCAAGGCCTTAGACCACACAGCTACTCTACCAGCACCTGATTTCATTCCATTAGTCCCTTTGGCAAGTTCAGTTTCCTTTTCCAACTCAAACAGCTCCTCTGCTAAAGGAAAAAGGGGCGAAGAGATAAAGATAAAGAGAATCAAGTCTAAAAAAGACGACCAGCTGTGAAAGCTGAGCTGGGTGCTCCAGACTCTCATTTATCATTAAGTCTGGGCTATAGAACATCCTCTTCCAAGAAACTGTTCCTCATTCCACTCGCCCCCAAGACCAGGGAACCCCCTCCTCTGTGTTCTCATAACATCCTGAGCATCTCCCTATCACTGTGCTAACGATATGCTATTAATTTTGGTCATGCGACTGTTTCCCCTCCAAAGACTGTAAACTCCTTGAGAGCAGACTCTGTGTTGTTTCTGTCTTTGAAATCAGAGTGCCCACCGCAGCATCCGACACATAACAGGCCCTTCATAAATATGTGGTAGCAGTTCTCCTGAGCCTGTGAAATTCACAGAAGAAACGTAAGCCTCAGTACATGTGTGTTAATGGTTGCGAAGGGGGGCAGGGGTGTTCAAGTGCAGTCAGAGGGGACAGAGACTTGCCTGCATGTGTACATGCTTTCTGGGCGGGGCGGGGGCGTGGCGAGAAACAGCAGCCGCCATGGCGGGAGAAGGTGCAGGGTTCTGAGCTCGTGGGGATGAGGCCAGCTGGAGGCTGCCCTCTCTGCTGCTTTGCTATTTCCATGGCGGGAAAGAACCACAGTCCTTGCAGCATAGAAAGTGATCACGCCTCTGTCCACCCAGGACCTAGTGCCAGCTAGGTGACCAGGGAAGACAACGGTGGTGTTATTCTATGGTGAAGGGCCATCCATCACCTGAGAACTCCAGACATCTTTCTGGAGCACCCGCTCTGCTCTTGGCACTGAGAAGGGCACAGAAATGAGTGGAGCCCAGGCCCCCACCTTCTAGGAGCTCCCAGTGCAGCTTAACAGAGTCGGAGGTGTGGGTGGGCCTTGAAGAAAAGAGAGCATTTAATTAGGGACAGAAGTGTGGGATAACAGGGCAGACCCAAGGACACCCCTCCTACTCCGGTCCAGACGGTAATGGGGTGCTCGGCCTGGGTCATGGAGACCTTTCTCCCTGTGCATGAATTTCTTAAAAGTTTAAAATTAATGCATTTTAAAACTGTCATTTTTTTCTAAGCTTTATTGAAGTATAATAGCTAATTAGTTGCTCATATTTACATTGTACAATTCAATGAGTTTTTCTTTTCAGTTATAGTTGGCACACAATAATATATTAGTTTCAGTCATACAGCATAGTGATTAGAGATCTATATAACTCACGAAGTGGTCACCCCACTAAATCCAGGACCCCTCTTTCCCCTTACATACTTTTTACAACATCGTTGACTATTTTCCTTATGCCACACTGTTTATCTCCACGTCTATTTTGTAACAATCTGTTTGTACTTCTTAATCTCTTTGCCCTTTTTCACCGTCCCCCCAAACCCCCTCCCATCCAGTATCCCTCAAAATATTCCCTGTATCTATGAGTTTGTTTCTGTTTTTGCTTTTGTTGTTGTTTATTTTGTTCTTTAGATTCCACATGTACGTGAAATCATGTGGTATTTGTCTTTTCCTATCCGACTTACTTCAATGCCCTCTAGGTCCATCAGTGCAATATCTTTTTCCATCCTCTTCCTTTCAGTCTGTGTGTGTCTTTTAATCTGAAGTGAGTCTCTTGTAGGCAGCACATGTAGGGGTCTTGTTTTCTTATCCATTCAACCACACTATTGACTGAAGCACTTAATTGGCTGGAGCACTTAATTCTTTTCCATTTGAGCTACTTGTTAATAAATATGTAGTTATTACCATTCTTTATTCCTGTTTTTGATACATGTTTTTTCTTCTTAAAGAAGTCCCTCCAACATTTCCAGTAATACTGGCTTGGTGTTGATAAATTCCCTCAGCTTATTTTTGTCTGGGAAGCTCTTTATCTGTCCTTCAACTCTAAATGATAGCTTTGCTGGGTAAAGTATTCTTGGTTGTAGACCCTGGGCTTTCACCACATTGAATATTTTGTGCCAAGCCCTTCTGTCCTGCGTGGTTTCTTTTGAGAAATCAGCTGTCGGTCTTATTGGTGCTCCCCTGTAGGTAACTAACTGCTTTTCTCTTACTGCTTTTAAGATTCTCTCTTTGTATTTAACCTTTGGCATTTTAATTATGATGTGTCTTGGTGTGGGCCTCTTTGGGTTCCTTTTTCTTAGGACTCTCTAAGCTTCCTGGGGTTGTATGTATGTCTATTTCCTTCAGCAGGTTAGGGAAGTTCTCCATCTTTATTTCTTCAAATAGCTCTTCAACTTCTCGTTCTCCTTCAAGTACCCCTATGACACAAATGATTTTACAGTGACTTGTGTCCCATAGGCTCCTTAAATTATTATTGTAGTCTTGGATTCTTTTTTCTTGCCATTCTGATTGAGAGTCCTTGGCTTCTCCATCTTCTATATTGGTGGTTCGATCCTCTTTATCCACTCTGTTGATTTCCTCTAATATAGTCTTCGTCTCTGACTGGTTCCTTTTTATAATTTCCATTTCCGTTTTTATGTTTTTTATCTCTTTGTTAAAGTTCTCACTGAATTCGTCTACACTTCTCCTAAGTTCATTGAGCATCTTTATAACCAGTGTTTTGAACTCTGCATCTGTTAGATTGCTTGACTCCATTATTTCTGGATTTCTGTTCTGTTCTGTTCTCTCGTATGGTTTCTACTTCTTTGTCTTCCCATTTTGGCTGCCTTTCCGTGTCTGTTTCTATGTACTAAGCAAAGCTCTTAAGTCTGCCAGTCTTATTAGTGTGGCTTCGTGTAGTAGGTGTCCAGTGGCACAGTCCTAAAAGGGCCAAGTTTAGCCCCAATCTGTGCCCCTCCAGGGCCATCTGTTAAGAGTCAGCAAGCAATCCACAGATGCTGTGCTTATAGATGCCTCAAGAAACCACACCAGAAACTGAGGTCAGTTGCCACCAGTGTGAGTCTTGGTGCTGTTCATCAAGTGGCATAGGACTCTCAGAGGACACACCTGGATGTGGCTTGGGTGTGGCGGCGAGTTGGGGGAGGCAGAGTTTCAGGGAATCCTCTGGGCAGAGCGACCTCTATTACGCAGTTTGATGACGTCACAGCTATGGCGGTGCTGAGTCCGTGCACTGGGAATGGGGAGAGTTCAACAGAGGAACAATGGATACCACCAGCACTTCTGCCTGGGAGAGAGCCTCACTGTAGCCCTCACTCTGACAACTCAGTGTCCCCTGTAAGTTCTTGGTGCCCCCCACCCCCACCCCACCCCGCCCCGTGTGGCCTAACCGGCTCTGGTGCTCAGAGCGAGCAGGTCCGTCATCGCCAAAGTCCACTCGTGGACCCGGCCCCTTTAACAGGTGGCTGCGGCTGCCGCTGCCGCTGCCGCTGCCGTTGCCGCTGTCGCTGCCGTAGCCTCTGCCCCACCCAGCCACTCTGGACCAGGCAGCCTCGCGTTCTTGCCCCATCTACCTTTTCCCGTTGTAGGGTGATTTCTTATGTCTCTCTTTAGTTATAGGGCTTGTTCTTCTAGATCCCAGGTGACTTTCCTTGCTGTTTGCTCTGTGTTTCTGTCGCAACTTTGATTTTGTCACAAGAAGGATGAATAAAGCTTCTAGTATCTATGCCATTTTGCCCAGTTCTGAAAACTGTAAATAGTTTAAAAGGGTTATTGATTGAAAAGCTAAGCTCCCTCCTACCCTGACTCTTGGTCCACAGTTCTCTTCTCAGATCCCACTGGCACTTATCATTTGTGTTATTATTCTAGAGATTTCTAAGAATATAAACGCCAATATTTTAACACAGATGGCAACATACTACAAGTAATGTCCTATGTCTTTTTAAAATTGGAGATACATAGGTGATTATTCCATTTCAGTCCTTATAGAGTTGCTTTATTATTTATGATGGCTGCATGGTATTCCATTGCATGCATGTGACAAGTTAATTAAACCAGATCTATATTGATGCACAATTAGATTATTTCCAATTTTTTGCTACTATAACTGGTGTTTTAATAATATTCTTGAATATACGTCATTTTATACATGCATATCTGTAGGAATAGCTAGGTCAGCAAGCATGTAAACTAAATTTGACAGATATTATCAATAGTTCTTCATAGAGGTGCCACTGTATGAGAGTAACAGTTTTCTCACCACAGAGTTAAATTTATTTGGTCTTTGCCGATCTAAGTGAAAATGGTTTCTTATCATTGTTCTAATTTACATTCTTCATGAGTTAAGTTGAGCATCCTTTCACATGTTTAAAAGGCCTTTATTTGCATTTCATTTCCTGTGAAATGTTTAAAGCTTTTGTTCATTTAAAAAATAAAATTGTCTTTTCTTATGGATTCATAGGAACTCCTTATTTATTAAAGTAACCTCCTGTTTATGACGTTTCAAATACTTTCCTAATCTGTCACTTGTGCTTTTACCTTTTTATAATGTGTTTTGTCATAAAAACATGTACTTTTTAATATGCCTGAGCTTATCAGTCTTTTCTTTAATGGCTTCTAAGTTTGGGACGTGCTCAGATCTTGCACACTTTAAGGTTATAAAAATATGCTCTCACATTTTCTTCTGATACTTTTAGAGTTTCCATTTTATTTTTAAATATTTGATTGATGATCTAGTACAAATTTTGATTTTAAAAATGATTTTGCTTTTTCTCTTGTAACAATGTAGCTTGGATCTCATCCTTACCGGTATATGAAAGTTATCTCATTCTTTTTACTGTGTGAATAGTCTATCATATGGCTTTATGATAATTTATTAACCAGTTCCCCAAATTGTAGATTATTATCATAAATGTGCCACTATAAAAAATAATGTGATGAATAACCTCCTCAAAGACATGTAAGGGGTAGTTTAATGCTCCTGAAACTATCATGTGCTTACAAGTCACATGGGGGTCTTGTTAAGATGAAGGTTCTGATTCTAGGTGGAACCTGAGATCCTGCATTTCTAACAAGTTCTCAGATGATACTATGATGCTGGTCCATGGACCACATTTTGAGTAGCAAGGGTTTAGTTGACTTCTGTATGATTCTTAAACTCTCTTTTATGCATCCCACCCATTAGGGAGGAAGTAGCAGTCATAAGCCATCTCATTCCATTTTCACATGGCTCCAGTTGAGATTTTACTCCATATTAAGTCAAATTTGTATTTCTTGGCCCTAGTTTTATGTCCTGGATCTAGATGGACCATCACTCACATACCAGCCCTTCAAATGCTTGCTAAGCAGTTTTCCTTCGTGTGTATCTTCTTTAGGCTAAACGTCTCCTCCTCACCTGCTCCCATTCGGCAGGGTTGTCGGGGATGGGGAGCAGACGGCGAAGTGTGCTGTCCTGCCCCAGCCCCCTTCTCTTGCACTCCAGTCTGTTGGAGGTTCTTCCATGTCTGCTTGTCCAAATAAGGTCATTAATTTTCTCAGTGCTAAAGGTCAAAGTCATGTCTTGCATCTCCCTGCCTCTGAAGAGGACTCTCTCAGACTGACTGGTTGGGGTTGAGGAAGAGATCCCACAACTGGAGATAAGGACACGGCCGGCAGGCCAGCCGCAGTGGTATGTGTGCTGGTAAGTGTTCAACAACGGGCTCTCCAAAAGGAGGAGAAGCCGCTCTGATTTGTAGCGTTTGCTAATTTCCATAGTGTCAATTCTCCCACCGTGAC
>NW_011888998.1:1506853-1510673 GCF_000151845.1 Pteropus vampyrus | reverse complement strand
TCTCCTCCTCACCTGCTCCCATTCGGCAGGGTTGTCGGGGATGGGGAGCAGACGGCGAAGTGTGCTGTCCTGCCCCAGCCCCCTTCTCTTGCACTCCAGTCTGTTGGAGGTTCTTCCATGTCTGCTTGTCCAAATAAGGTCATTAATTTTCTCAGTGCTAAAGGTCAAAGTCATGTCTTGCATCTCCCTGCCTCTGAAGAGGACTCTCTCAGACTGACTGGTTGGGGTTGAGGAAGAGATCCCACAACTGGAGATAAGGACACGGCCGGCAGGCCAGCCGCAGTGGTATGTGTGCTGGTAAGTGTTCAACAACGGGCTCTCCAAAAGGAGGAGAAGCCGCTCTGATTTGTAGCGTTTGCTAATTTCCATAGTGTCAATTCTCCCACCGTGACGGATTTCAGGCTAGCAGTACAATGTCACTATGCAGTAGTAGCACAATTTTATATAGCAATGCCAATACACAGATAGAATATAGATAATAGATTATAGTATAATAGAAAATGATGAGTTTTTAGTGCTTATTACTTTTATTTTTAATGTAATTTATTTCATTGTTAAATTTTTAACCGTGGACTTGCAAGTATTTTGAAAATTTACCCATTGGCTCTGGTGAGCCTGTACGAGCCCAGTTCCAGCACACCCCTGGTGGACACCTAGTTTGAAATCAGAGTTGCTCCCCTTCCTAAGCCCTCCGGAAGAGAGCAACCAATGAGGCTCTTCCTCTGCAGTCCCTTTGCTCGCTGGCGTCTCTGAGACCCCTTTTCTCTTGTTCCCACCGGGAAGCCATACCCCACACTTCCAACGTCGGTGTTCTGCTGCCCTCTCGTGGCGGCTCCTGTCCTCTGCGGCTACCTGAGAGTTTTATCATACCGCAGGACCAATAGTTTCTAAGCAGGAGCAGAGGGTCCTGGACAAGTTAAACAATCTCCCTCTCCCCCTCCAGCATTCTGGAACCCGGAGGTGGGAGGAAGTGGGCAGGTCAGAGTGTCCAGGGCCTCCGGCCATGCTGCTCCCCTCTTGCCGGATACATGGGTTCTCACTGCCCTCTATAGTTCCGAGAAGGCAATGATGAGCAGGGCAAACAGGTCCTTACCTGGCACTGTGACTGTACCCAATGCCCCTGCCAGCAGCATGTGCCCTGTATTGTCAGCTCCATATTGGGCACCCCTGAGAGGGAGCTGCTTTAAGAGAATTCTGACTCCAGAGCTACAGTGTGTTGTTTTTGCTTTGGGGCCTCATGGGAAATTCTTACCAGTCATATGCCTCAGAGCAAGGCCTTCTGCTTCTTAGAGCAGCCGTAGGAGGAGGGAAAGAGCAAAGACCATGTCTGCACAGCACCCAAGCTCCCTCCAATGACGGAGCCTTCTCACCTGAATAGTCTTGGCAGAACTGAAAGCTCCAGCTGGGAGGACCTCAGATCTCTTGAGGCAGTAGCCTTCAAACCACATTGACCAAGGACGCCCTATGTAGAGAAGGTTCAGGAAGTAATACTCTTACTGTGCCCAATGCATTTTGACATTTCCATTTTTTCTAGCCTGTCTTTTCGATTAAAAAAAAAAATTAATAAATAGAACTCAAAGCTCATTCATGGGTCACTACCTGCAGTTTACAAAATACTGACCTCGGCTGACCCCTCATTTCACTGAGAGGAAACAGAGGACAAAGAGAACAAACTTGCCCAATATGAAGCCAGAGGCAGATCAGGATCTAGAATTCAGGTCTCCTGCCATCACTCCAAGGCATCCTCTGCACTCTGTCCTAGCACTCCCTTGGCACTGAAGCCCAGAGAGGTCTCGCTCTTTGTGGGCCTAATCCACTTAGGATAATTATGAGGTTCTGACCACAGGCTCCTTTATGTCCTGGAAGTCAGGGAATGTCAGCAGCTCCCTTTCAAGTCCTCCAGTAAAGAACTTCTCCCATTTGACCACAAGGAGACAGCAAAGAGAAGCAAATGGCTGTCTTTGTCAAAAGCAAATGGGATAAGGTAGGCTCTTGGCTGGTGCCTTAACCCAAGGGGTAAATGAATAGTATGAGCATCCTCACCTGAGGTCAGAAGCCTAGAGGCAGCATTTTACTAAAGATCTTTGGAAGAGACTTTTAAAGGTTCAAGGATGTAGGGGATGCTCTTATGACTAAACAATGCCTGATGAAATATTTGTTGAATGAGCCTTGATAGGAACATAAATCTGTTCAATCTTCCTAGAAAGTGTTTTATTATGTTTTTAAATTTTTAAATGTTCAAACCCACTGATCCAGAAATTCCACTAGTGGGAATTTACTAAAAAGTGCTAATTATATACGCAAAGATCTTCATCACAAAATCTTATATTTTTAATTTAAAAAATCTAAATACCAACATAAAATTAATTTTAAAACTCTGCCACACAGCAAAAACTATATATACTATGTAGCCATTAGATATAATGATATAGAAAAAGCAATTTACAAAATAGCATGCATGCAATGACCCCATTTGTGCAAAGCAGCCAGGGATTCTGTAGGCAGTGGGTAAAGGTGCAATGCATCCCTGAAGAAGGGAGTAATTCAGAGTCACCTGGGGAGTTTTTCAAATCGCACAGCCTTCCCTAACCCTTCACACCAGGAAATTGTGCCATGATGCTCTGGGAGATACAGCTTTCCTTTGAGAATTATTGCCAGGTGGGAAGAGGGTAGGGAATTGCTGGAGAGGTACAAATACCTATTTTTGTTTGTGGCATGTGTGCCTGTGGGATGTTGGTGGGATGTTCACCAACCAGACTGGTAGCTGAAGTTCTCTCTGGGCGGTGAGATTTTCAGGTTTTTAATAATAATAATACTTTTAATAATTATGATAAAAATACAGTTTAACCATTCACTTATTAAAGAACATCTGCGCTGTTTCGAGTTTTTGGCTATTACAAAGAAAGCTGCTATGAACGTTCGCATACAGGTTTTTGTGTAACATAAGTTTTCATTTCTCTGACACAAATGCCCATAAGTGCAACTGAGGCTTGTTTTATGGCCTAGCATATGGTCTATCCTGGAGAATGTTCCATGTGCACTTGAGGAGAATGTATATTATGTTGCTGGGTAGAGCATTCTGTAGATGTCCGTTAGGTCCAATTGGTTTATAGTGTTGTTAATGTTTTCTCTTTTCTAGTTGACCTTCTGTCTAGTTTTTCCATCTATTTTTGAAACTGGGGTATTGAAGTCTTCAAATATTATTGTTGAATTGTGTGTTTTTCCATTTCCGTCAATTTTTGCTTCATGGATTTTGGTGCTCTGTCATTAGCTACATATATGTTTGTAATTGTTATATCTTTCTGATAGATCAACTCTTTCGTCATTATGAAATGTCCTTCTATCTCTAGTAACATTTTTGTTTGTTTGTTTTAAAGCCTATTACATCTATATCAGTCAGTATAGCCATTCTAGCTTTCTTGTGGTTGCTGTTTGCATGATTTATCTTTTTCCATTCTGCTTTCAATCTATTTGTATGTTTCAAGATAAAATGTATCTTCTGTAGACGGAATATAGTTGGATCATTTTTTAATCTATTCTGCAATCTCTGTCTTTGGATTGTTTGATCTAGTCACGTTTAATGTTTTATTTATCTAGTTGGATTTATATTTGCATTTTACTTTTTGTTTTTTATATGTCTCATATCTCATATATGTCTCTGTTCCTTCTTTACTGCTTTCTTTTGCATTAAGTGAATCTTTCTAACGTAGCATTTTAATTTCTTTAAGGCTTTTTTACTATTTTTTTGTTATTGTTTTAGTGGTTGTTCTAGGCCCTACCATAAACATCTTAACCCACCAGAATCAGCTTCATATTTATA
>NW_011888998.1:1505074-1506803 GCF_000151845.1 Pteropus vampyrus | reverse complement strand
TGGGAGGACCTCAGATCTCTTGAGGCAGTAGCCTTCAAACCACATTGACCAAGGACGCCCTATGTAGAGAAGGTTCAGGAAGTAATACTCTTACTGTGCCCAATGCATTTTGACATTTCCATTTTTTCTAGCCTGTCTTTTCGATTAAAAAAAAATTAATAAATAGAACTCAAAGCTCATTCATGGGTCACTACCTGCAGTTTACAAAATACTGACCTCGGCTGACCCCTCATTTCACTGAGAGGAAACAGAGGACAAAGAGAACAAACTTGCCCAATATGAAGCCAGAGGCAGATCAGGATCTAGAATTCAGGTCTCCTGCCGTCACTCCAAGGCATCCTCTGCACTCTGTCCTAGCACTCCCTTGGCACTGAAGCCCAGAGAGGTCTCGCTCTTTGTGGGCCTAATCCACTTAGGATAATTATGAGGTTCTGACCACAGGCTCCTTTATGTCCTGGAAGTCAGGGAATGTCGGCAGCTCCCTTTCAAGTCCTCCAGTAAAGAACTTCTCCCATTTGACCACAAGGAGACAGCAAAGAGAAGCAAATGGCTGTCTTTGTCAAAAGCAAATGGGATAAGGTAGGCTCTTGGCTGGTGCCTTAACCCAAGGGGTAAATGAATAGTATGAGCATCCTCACCTGAGGTCAGAAGCCTAGAGGCAGCATTTTACTAAAGATCTTTGGAAGAGACTTTTAAAGGTTCAAGGATGTAGGGGATGCTCTTATGACTAAACAATGCCTGATGAAATATTTGTTGAATGAGCCTTGATAGGAACATAAATCTGTTCAATCTTCCTAGAAAGTGTTTTATTATGTTTTTAAATTTTTAAATGTTCAAACCCACTGATCCAGAAATTCCACTAGTGGGAATTTACTAAAAAGTGCTAATTATATACGCAAAGATCTTCATCACAAAATCTTATATTTTTAATTTAAAAAATCTAAATACCAACATAAAATTAATTTTAAAACTCTGCCACACAGCAAAAACTATATATACTATGTAGCCATTAGATATAATGATATAGAAAAAGCAATTTACAAAATAGCATGCATGCAATGACCCCATTTGTGCAAAGCAGCCAGGGATTCTGTAGGCAGTGGGTAAAGGTGCAATGCATCCCTGAAGAAGGGAGTAATTCAGAGTCACCTGGGGAGTTTTTCAAATCGCACAGCCTTCCCTAACCCTTCACACCAGGAAATTGTGCCATGATGCTCTGGGAGATACAGCTTTCCTTTGAGAATTATTGCCAGGTGGGAAGAGGGTAGGGAATTGCTGGAGAGGTACAAATACCTATTTTTGTTTGTGGCATGTGTGCCTGTGGGATGTTGGTGGGATGTTCACCAACCAGACTGGTAGCTGAAGTTCTCTCTGGGCGGTGAGATTTTCAGGTTTTTAATAATAATAATACTTTTAATAATTATGATAAAAATACAGTTTAACCATTCACTTATTAAAGAACATCTGCGCTGTTTCGAGTTTTTGGCTATTACAAAGAAAGCTGCTATGAACGTTCGCATACAGGTTTTTGTGTAACATAAGTTTTCATTTCTCTGACACAAATGCCCATAAGTGCAACTGAGGCTTGTTTTATGGCCTAGCATATGGTCTATCCTGGAGAATGTTCCATGTGCACTTGAGGAGAATGTATATTATGTTGCTGGGTAGAGCATTCTGTAGATGTCCGTTAGGTCCAATTGGTTTATAGTGTTGTTAATGTTTTCTCTTT
>NW_011888998.1:1495379-1500589 GCF_000151845.1 Pteropus vampyrus | reverse complement strand
ACTTCCAGAGCATAATAGCATAACTTAGGATATGGTATGTCCAGCTTTGACAGTGATGGCCAGAAAGAACAAGACCGCACTAACCCACAAAGGCAAGGCAGTCCCTGCTGTAGGTGCTGAGGCTCTGTCCAGTAGCCAGTGCCTGAGTCAAGTCAGGGTGTGACAGCAGAGAACAATCTTAGCAGCCAGGAAATCTCAGGTGAGGACACGTAGAGTCCGGGCCAAGAGGTGGGCGGCAAGATCCAAACCCCAACCAGGGCTCTCAGAGTAGGGCTGGAGTCCAAGAGAAGGGCACAGGCAGAGCAGCCATAGCCTCAGTCTGAGAAGCTGCCAAGATAAGAGCTCAGTTGATGGAGGCAGCACAGGAATCCAGGTACCTGTCTGGGATGAAGGCAGGGACTGCGGTGTAGGAGCAAAGCTGCCCGGTTGCTGAGTTGAAACCTAAGTCTCTCCCTAGTAAGGTCTGGTTTGGTTCCTGAGGCTGAACATGACCGGATTCTAGAAAGGTTCTGTCTGTAGGCAGGGCATAGCACAAAGGATTGAAGGTCTACAGAGAAGAGAGATGAGGAACCCCCCTGGTCCTGGATATCGTAGTGGCTCGGGCTGGTTCCTGTGTAGTAAAATATTAACCTTGCCCAAGGAAAGATTTGGCTCTTGCCCAGCTCCTGGGAGGTAACCTCTAAGCCTTCAGGATATTTTGCCTGATAAGAGTGTCTTCCTTTACCGGATGCTTTGGGCCACACTCAATAGTCTATGCTAATAATGTGGTATGTTGTGGGGACCTTGGGCCACACAGTATCGCTTGACCTCTGGAGGCACTGCACACCCAAGTCAATGATATGGGCAGTCAGCCATACCTACACGAGTAGACATCAAGGCCTCGGGTGAGCTTCCCTGGGTGGCAATACTCTGTATGTGTTGCTACACATCATCGCTGGGAAACGTGAGCTCTTCATATGTCTTCACGGGGAGAGGGCAACCAGAAGTTGGCTCCTGGTTTCTTCTGGACCCTGCCCTATGTGTCTATTTCTTCTGCTGATTTTAACGTTTCCTTTCACTGTAACAATGAGTATAACAGCTTTTCTCAGTTCTGTGGGTCCTTCTAGTCAACCACTGAACCTGCAGGTGGTGTTGGGGATCATGCAGTCGCAGCTTCCTCCATGTCAGACTCCAAATGGACCCTGAATGCCAAGCCCTCTACCATCTCCCTCTTCCACATGTCCCCCATCTCAGGTGCTTCCATGACCAGTCGAATGCCCTCTGAAGACCAGTGTGCTGCAGCTGCCAGTCTCTCTTCTTCCCCAAGGTCAGGGCCATAGGCATGGGAGCTAGTGCGACTCCCTGAGCTTCCCATCGATACCCCGTCAGAAGTTCCATTTGCCACCCTCCCTCTCTGGCGTCTGGGTCACTTCCCAGTCCCAAGTCCAGTTTTGGAGTTAGAAATGTGATTTGGACATAACAGTTACTAGCAATAACTTCATAGATCTTATATAAACAACTTGTCCCAAACCCTGCCCAGTAGAGAAGCCACAGGGTCACAGTGAGACCTCTGAGCCACTTCCCTTCTCCAGGCTTCAGCTCTCCAGTTTTCCTTGGAAAGACTACTTATAACCTATAGTGTCTATAATTGCTTTACAAACTTCAGAGTGATCTGCAAACTTCACGGGGTGGGGGGAAAGCATTTTCAGAGAAGACACAGAGGGTTCTGGACAGAAGTAAAAATATTTGTCTGTTTCCTATGTCTCCACTTTCCTTAGAAAAGAAATATTTTCTTTTATTACCAGCAAAGGAAAAGAAAATTTCAAGGAAGTGTGAAAAATACTACATAATGCTCCAATCACATGTCATCAGACAAATGCATATTAAAACAACAATGGGATACCACTACGCACCTGTTAGAATGGCCAGAATCCAGAACACTGATACCAAACCACTGAACGTCAAATGCCGCAGGAATGTGGAGCAGGGGAACTCTCACTAACTGCTGGTGAAAATGCAAGATGGTACAGCCACTTTGGAAGTCAGTTCAGTGGTTTCTTGTAAAACTAAATACACTCTAATCATATGATCCTGCAATTGTGCTTCTTGGTATTTACCCAAAGGAATTGAAAACTTACACCCACACAAAAACTTGCACATAGATGTGACAGCAGCCTTATTCATAATTGCCAAAACCTGGAAGCCACCAAGATGTCCTTCAGTAGGTAAATGGATAAATCAACTGTGGTACATCCAGGCAATGGAATATTATTCAACACTAAAAAGAAATGAGCTATCGATTCATGAAAAGGCATAGAGGAATATTAAATGCATATTACTAAGAGAAAGAAGCCAATCTGAAAAGGCCACGTACTGTGTGATTCTGGTTATATGACATTCTGGAAAAGGCAAAACTATAGACACAGCAAAAAGATCAGTGATTGCCAGGGGTCGGGTGGTGAGTGGGGTGAATAGGTAGATTACAGAGGATTTTTAGGGCAGCAACACTACTCTGTATGGTACTATAATGATGGGTACGTTGCGTTACACATTTGTCTAAACCCACAGAACATACAACAGCGAGAGTGACTCTGATGTAAACGATGGGCTTTGGGTGAGGACGATATGCCAGTGTAGGTGCATCAGTTGTAATTGTAACCGATGTGCCATCTGGCGAGGGTGCTCACACTGGGGGAGGCTGTGGGTGTGAAAGGGCGGGGGGATACGGGAAATCTCCGTACCTTTCCTTCAATTTTAAACCTAAAACTGTCTCTAAAAAAATTAAGTCTTCATTAAAAAAAATAAAATTTAGGGCGGGGAACACATTCATGCATACTTTTATGAGCTCCGCACCCCTATTTCTTTATATTTTTAATTCGCTATCGCATAGAGAAATGCTCTCTTCCTTTCACATTTTAACATAATCCTCTTCTCTTCTTTTCATGAGGGTGATTCAGCCTTGGCCACAGGCTCTGCTTCCGTTGTGATCTCTGCTCCCATCCATCATTCTAGGGGGCGTCCTGCCCCTACGTCCCCTCCTGTGGCTCAGCTCTGCTAATCCCTGCATGGTGCAGACACAGCGCTCTTATTGGTGGAGGGTTTCTCCAAAATAACGACAGCCCAGGTGGCAAGATATATGTCATTACCCTCCTGACTCCAGCAGGTGCCCCCACCTGACCCTTTGCAATATCTCTAATGAGCTGGAAGACAGAAGACAATTAACTTCATGAATACACAGGTGGCCTTCCCTGGGATTAGTGTCTGTCCTCATCTCTTCTCACGATATCCTCAGTCCTTCCTCCATTTGCACCATCTTCTCCTCACCCAGAACAGTAAATAGAGACCGGAAGGATGGAAAAGCCTTTCCACCAACTACACGAAGGCCACAGCAGAGCGACCACGTCCCCACTGGGAAGGAAAGCAGATCACAGAAAGCTGAAAACCTAAATTTTAGCTTAAACAGTCATCAAATTTTGCTTTCTACTTTAGAATAAATCTGCATTTTCCTGAAGACATCTAGTTTTGCATTAAGCCCACACACTCTGGAGCCGTACCGGATGGGTTCAGTTTGTCAGCTGGAGACCTCAGGCAAGGTACTTCACCTCTGTTTTCCGCCTTGGTTTCTTCATGGCCATGATGTAACGATTCAGGATGTTTAATAGACATCAAGTTCTTAAACCAAGGACAGGCACACAGTAAGCACTACTTTTTGCGTTAGCTGTTATCACTTTAATACTAACAAATATAAAATGACTTATGCTACATGGCTGTCCTCCTATCTTATCATTGTCCTCATTAAATCTGAGCAAAATTGATGCTCCCTAAAGCTGATGCCATGTTCTGGAGCCCTTGGTACAGCACTGATGACCCCATATTGTAAAGCAAGGAGGTAGGGAAAATTTGGCCCCAGAGCAACTCTCACTAAAAGCCATGTAGCTGTGTGTTTGCTGCCAACTGGCCCCATTTCCTCCTGCACCAAACCTGAAACCCTTTTGCCTGGCACCAAAGCCCAGGCCACCTGCTTGACTATGGGTTTCTATCACAGTCCCTTACTGATCCTGAACACCCTAAGGCAGTGATCCCCAATCCTTTTGGCACCAGGGACCGGTGTTCTTATGAGAATCTAATGCCTGATGATCTGAGGTGGAGCTGAGGCGGTGATGCTAGCGCCGGGGAGCGGCTGCAAATACAGATGAAGCTTTGCTTGCTCACCTGCCGCTCACCTCCTGCTGTGCAGCCCGGTTCCTAACAGGCCACTGACCGGTACCGGGCCCCCTGCGCTAAGGGTAAACATATCTTGACTAGTCATTGAAGGAGCCTTCCTCAAAACCAATATTTTGAAACATCTATTTTTACACCCTAGGACAATGCACCATAGTAAAATGAGGGATTTTCCTTTCTTTAATAGAGTGGGAAAAGGTCTATTTTAAATGCAGGCAGACATTTTTAGAAAAGCACAAATGTGGAAGTTGAGGACCTAGGAACCAGTCCCCTTAAAACTATTCTTGTGCACGTACTTCTCTGAAAGTCGTCTACTACTACAAGGACAGATCGACCCCATTCTGAAGGCTGCTATTCTAGAGTACAATGCCTTGAATGCAGTAGGCGCATACTACATAAAATTTATTTGTCCTGAAGAAGAAACAACAGAATCAGAAGCACAGAGACAAGAAACCCAGGGCAGGTTTGAGGAACAGAAGGCAGTCCGCTTTGGCTGAAGTCAAGGGTGTGAGTAGAAGGCATCCTAGAAGCAGGGCTGGAAAGGAAGGCCGGGCTCAAAGTACTAGGGGCATAAACACCTAGTGCTTGGCGTTTGTGCTTTAGGTTCATTTTCTGTTAACTAAAGAGTCTTGAGTAGAAGCAACAGCTGTGGGATGATGTCAAGAACACATCCTTGGAAATCGGAAGACCTGAGTTTAAATTTTGCCTTGATCACTGTGGGATATCAGAAAGCCCCTCTGATGCTTCCAGTCTTTGGTCAAGTTTTCTAGAAGCAGAGTCCCAGGCAGGGATTGGGGGAATATGACTTACTGGGGAGCGGGGGACTCTCAGACAAAGCAAGTGTGGGAAGCAGGATGAAGAGGAAGTTGCCAAGCCTGGCTGTGTCTCAGGTAAAGACCTGGGCCTGGCCCACAGATGCTCTGGGTGTAACTCACTCCACAGCATTGTCCTCCTTGAAGCAAGGGGCCAGGCTTTGCATGCTGCATGGGTTATCATTGGCCACTGTAAGC
>NW_011888998.1:1490988-1493894 GCF_000151845.1 Pteropus vampyrus | reverse complement strand
CCTGTCCAAGGGCAGGTCCTCCCCAAGCGAGAAGAAACTTCATTCTTGGAAGTTTTAAAGCTGAGTGTCACTGAGAGAAAAAAACAATATCTGGGGGGGTCTTCTCTGCTTTGACTCCCCCTCCCCCACCCACACCACTGCAGGTAGGATCTACTTGGTCAGAGCACTTGGTCCCTAGGAAGCAGGAGGAGATCACGGACCATGAAAGCTTCTCAGCTGCTTTGAATAACTCTAAATCATGGCTGTTCATCAATTCATTTAAAATGCTCTCTGGTGTCTGAGAGGGTGTGGCACCACTTATTTCAGCCCCAGTTGCGATGAGGACTCATTATAAACCGGTAACTCCCTAGCGGGAAGATAGCATTTCCCCCAGCTTAACACTTTAGAACTGAAGGAGTTAGTCCATTTGAAGCCTGAGAGGGAGCAAGGTTTAATTATTAAGGTTATTGTTATAAAGGCATTGTTATTTCACAGACAAACTGTTGTAAATGAACTCTTAGAGGACTCTTAAAAGGATGCCTGCACAAACACTCATGAAACTGTGACAAATCTGCTTGTGTTTAGAAGCACACACCATCCCATCTGCCCAGTCAGATCCACTTTCCTGGGTCCACCCACCCAGAGAAAGTGAAATGCAGGAGGGGCACCCATTTTGGACCTGGCCACTGCTACTGAGTTCAGGTGTAAAACTCACAGACATGAAGTATAGACACTTATTTAAAACAGACACTTCCTCCTGATCACTTCCCAGGGGTTCTGTGCTAATAAATCGGCATTAGTAAAATAATCTGATGAGAGGTGACCAGGCCAACAGGCTGGGTTCTCGGCTGCTACCTCCTGACTCCCAGCTTGTGCTCATCCTGGCAGTCGCAGGGAATTGTGCTGGGGGCTGGGGGGTGAGAAAGGGCAGAAACAGAGGAGCCAGGGTCTGAGTACAGGGCCCCCGGCTTGCTGCAAAGTGCAGGTGATGCCTTCTTTGCTTTGACCCAGCCTGGTAGGTCTTGCCCAGTGCAAAAGGAGGTGTCCTTAACCATTTGGATTTACAGTTCCTTTGACGGAGATGGAAAAGACCCACAAGGTAAATTTTCCTGACAGAAAACCAAGACACATGGTCAAAGGATATTTACACATTTGCTATGCACAAGAGGCAGTGACAGAAAGATAATTTGGAGGCTGAAATGTTGCAATGGATAGGACATTTCCATGGTTTATGAAAAACAGCAGGCAAGACCATTGTAAATTGTACAGTACCTATAAAACCGGTGGCTGCCATGTGCAAGATATTCTGTGGTTACTATGTGAAGACCATATTTCCTTTAGCTGTATTTCGATAACCAGCATGATTATTTCTGTTTAATACATTTACTTCTCTGAGAAATAATTCCAGCAAAGTCATATGCATTTCAACTATAAGAAGCCAAAGGCATCAGTTTTCAGCCTACGAGGAGAACACAACCTCTTTTTATTTCCTTCCTCTGGTCTGTTCATCCTTTCTGTATTTGACAATACCTGTTTACTTCATTTGGCCTGCATTTATTCACCAAGGGAGTGTTCTTCACAGTGTGCTTTTAGGCTTTCTCGTGCCTGTCTTAGACTAGAGATGTCCGTGTAATTCTCTGACCAGCAGTGAACAAAGCATCACATACACGGAGGAAATGCATTCACACAGGCCCACCTGGACCACCGTGCAGGTCGGGCACTGCACAAGTCCATGTGGCACCAGTCTTGATGGATCCCAGTGCTGTTCGATCAAACTTTCTGCCATGATGGAAATGTTCTTCAGTCTGTGTTATCCTAGACAGTAGCCACC
Organism: Pteropus vampyrus; assembly: GCF_000151845.1. Classification (NCBI taxonomy): domain Eukaryota; kingdom Metazoa; phylum Chordata; class Mammalia; order Chiroptera; family Pteropodidae; genus Pteropus; species Pteropus vampyrus. The sequence continues at coordinate 1,492,084 of NW_011888998.1, read as the reverse complement.
AAAGGCTCTTGAGCATTTAAAGCGTGGCCGATGTGACTGAAGAACTGAATTTATAATTTTAGTTAATTTAAATTTAAATAGCCATGAGTAGGAAGGGGCGACCATCATTAGATGGCATGGTCTACCTTCATAACAGCTCTGCTTTTATTCATACACTCATTCGTCTCTTTGACAAATATTTATGGAGCTTCGGCTATGAGCGGTGTACTATGCTAGGCTCTGTGGATGCAGGATTCCCTGCTCTCAGGAGACTTCCGGTCTAGCTGGGGAAACGTGCCTAGGAAGAAACACAGCGTGATGAGTGCTGAGGGGAGTATCTGCCACGTGCACTGCTACCCAGATGAGACAGTGGGTGTGGCAGCGGGAGAGATTTTTTTGCACAGGATATGTCCAAATTGGGTCTTAAAATAGGAGTACTATACCCCACAAAGATGAAGTGAGCGAGTGGTTTCAAAAAGAGAGATTATTTAATATGGCTTAACCATTCAATTATGCTAGCATGGATGCCTTTGTGGTTAGTGGTGTGCGATCCCTCTCAAGACTATTCACACAAATGTGTTCGAAAGAAAAAGCTCTTTGACAAGGGTTTTTGAAATGCCAGGATTCCCGCTGGGGAAGGTCTCGTTCACTCCCCTGCTTGTTTTGAAAAACCAAGCACTTCTATACTTCTCTATTGCACAGATTACCACAACATATTTGATCATTGTCCTCTAGATGGGCTACATTGGACGTCCTTGTGCACAGACATCTTTGTGACTCATGCTAGTGCTTCTGCAGGCTGGATTCTCAGAGGTGGCATCGATGGATCAAAGGGCACATGTAAAGTCTTGATGGTACCGCCAAATTGCTCTCCCAAAAGGCTTTATCAAGTTAAACCTTTAAACCTCCACCAAAAATGTATGAAACTACATGTTTCCCCACACCTTCTGGGGACCACGTGGAGGAGGTTGGCTTGGAGGGTATAACAGACACTGGGGGCCCAGCCTTGTTTTTCAGCTTCTACCATCCCTGTACATGCCCAGTGTCCTCTGCAAGCACCTGAGACTGAGTGCCTGGGGGGCTTCCTCTAAGCTGGAGCCTGGAATAAGGCAGAGCT
>NW_011888998.1:1479628-1489838 GCF_000151845.1 Pteropus vampyrus | reverse complement strand
CCAGTTTCCAGATTCTGCCCTTCAGAGAATTTTCCAACCCTCCACGCTCCCTCCTATCTCTCTCCGTTGGTGTTGACCAGACATTCCCAGAAGCTCCAGCACTGGCTGCTACAAGGTCATCCCAGGGTCTTGTGGTCAGGCCCAGTTCCAGGACGGTGCTCTATTTCGTTCACCATGCTGTTTCATTCACAGGATTGTGTGCAGTTGGTCTGCCAGAATGATGCTGAGACAAGATTTTGAGTGAAATCAAATTGTTTGTATAGACAGGGACCCTGTAAAAACTTTTGCCCAGAGTCTCTGACACCTGTGGGCAGCTATGTTTTTGGGTCCTGCCATTTCCATCCACCTTTCTCCCTTTCACATGTCATAACCCTTGCCCAATTGTTGTAATTGTTGGTTTCAAAGCAACTAATTGAAGAATGGAACATTTCGTCAGTCACCTTAATGATTTTATCTATCATTATTAGTCATTCATTTCTTTAGCAAGTATTTATTGAGCACCTACTATGTGCTAGGACTGGGGAGATCATGGGGAACAAGATGCATTCCTGCTTTCCCAGAGCCCACAGGCTTCAGGGGAGACGGAGAGGCCGGCAGGCAGGTTCAGCTCAGCGAAGGTAGTGCCAGGGCAGTAGCTGCGTGTGCACAGATAAGGTGGCCTAACATGGCCTTGAATGGGACCTCAGAGGGGAGCTCCTGAGGGAACTGTGGTTTGGGACAGGGAGCTAGACTTCCAAATGCTCTTCCAAGCCTAAGATTCTACCGCAATCCAGATCATTCCACTGTTTCGGGTTATAAGTGAGCTAGGATCTCTGCCTGTGCACTTAGCCAGGGCCTAATGCATTCTTCACGTCTGAGTTAGAAGAGACCAGAAGGGATCATCCAATCAACTTTTCAGTGTTCAGTTGAGGAAACTGAGCCCCAGAGAAGTGTTCTGCCGATGTCAGAGGTTAGTCACAGAGCGAGCCAGGACTAGCACTTGGATCTCTGGTCTCCCAATTAACTTAATATGGGACAAGGCCTGAGTCCCCTTAGTGCAGATGAAACCTCCCATTTTTCAAAGACCACTCCACCTCCAACAAGTATCAGAACCTTTCTTATATCCCCATTTCATAATCCAACAACTCTTCAATCAACAAACATTCCTGGAGGGTCTACCATAGCAGGTCTCCTTAGGAAGGCAAATTTCTGCCCCCAAGAAGTCACTGTCTGAAGGTGGAGGAGCATATACAGGACAAACACGCAACATGCTGGGGCTTCAGCATATTTCCTCCTGTGTGCTTGGCACGTAGTAGGCGCTCAGCGAACTGAACTGGGCGCTAATTGTGGTTGTTTTCAAAGACGGTGCGCAGAGAGGCCCTTGGGTCGGTGAGAAGAGAAAGAAGGGGCTTTTTCCCCGTCTAGGTTCTACGAACCGATCCCGACGCGCCAGGCGGGGCCGCGCCGAGCATCCCTCCTTCCTCCTCCTCCTGCGTCCTGGTACCCGCTCCGCGCGCGAAGGGAGTGGCGCGGGGACGCGCACGCAGGGTGTCGGGGCGCGCCGCCGCCCGGGGGCGCGCACGGGCTGGTCTCTGCCCTAATGCGGCGGCTGGCGGCGAGAGGCGCTGCAGGGGACGCGGAGGAAGTGGCGGCCCCGGCAGCAGACAGCACGGACTGCGCCCAGGGCCGGAGCCCGAGCCCTTGGAGGTAGGTGATGCCGGACACCAGAGAGATGGGAGCGGGGGCACAACGGGGGTCGTGGAAACCCATTAAAAGATACCCCCTTTTCTCGCCCTCCCCTTTCCGTGTCTTCATCCCCGACCTGTCCCCATCCCCCTCCATTCACATCCCGTCTTTTCTCTCCACGCCGTCACCTGCCTTGAATTATCCTGTTCTGTCCATATCTTCACCCCCATTCCCATCGAGCTCCCGACCCCCTGCACACCCCACACCATTTCCATCGCATTGACCCCTTCCCCTCCCCCTTCCTGCATGCTCACCTCTTCCCCCTTTCCTTCTGACCCTGCCTCTTCCACAAGCCCTGCCCCAATACCTCTGTTTACCTCCACACCCCACTTGGTGTGACCCCTATTCTTTCTGTTTATTCTACCCTGCACGTCAGCCCCTCTCCTCACCTTGTCCTGCTGGGGTCCCCACCTCATACCCCCATCACTCTTTGTGCCTGTCTCTTCGTCAGCTCCCTCACAGTCCTCTCCTGCACACCCTGTCCCAGTCCCTTCCCAGCTGCCTTATGGTCCCTCTCAAGACCCCCATCGGCTGCCACTGTGCCCTCCTTTCCTGCCTGGGAAGGCCTCAGGCTCCGAAGGCCCAGTGTACTCACTGTTGCCCCTTACAACCCCCTTCCGCATGTTTGATCCTATTCATGGTTTGGGGGCAAAGGGTGATGGGGTTGGCAGGCCTCTCTTATGCTCCTCTTCCCCTAGCTGTTGAGGTTAGTTTCCTAGATGGACGGGGGGGAAGGAGAAAACTAGGATGAGGAAGAGGTAGGGGCTGAGGAATGGCTGAGTAACCTCTTCCTAGACTTGTTCCAAGCAAAGGCCTGGACGAGGAGCCCCACTGGAGGGCTGGAGAATTTCGGATTTTAGAAAGGGTTCTTCCTCAGCCTCCAAGTCAGCACTTTGGCATCAGGAGCTGTCTTGAGTGTGGCCAATGGGCTGGGCTGGGAGTGGGCCGAGTGCTGAATCACCTAGACTCTGGTCCCCATGGCAGCCCCTCTCCTGCCCGCCTGAGCCAGGTTCTGCTCCTGATTCCTTCTTGGCATTTGGCTGTGTGTGTGTGTGTGTGTGTGTGTGTGTGTGTGTGTGTGTGTGTTGGTCAGAGATGCCTCCTCCCTCAGCCTGGAAGAGTGGATGACAGTGTCCCTTTTCTGCCTGTCTGTCTCCCTGGGATGAGAGCCTGGTGTATCTTATCTACTCTTGGAACTGTGTCGAGCCCTCCTAGGCCTTAATCTCATCTGCAGCAAGGGCAAACTGCAGGGTGGGAGTTGGAGTGTTTGTATGGGGCCAGAGACTGGCAAATTCCAAACCCACCAACCTTGAGACTCAAGTGGAAGAAACCCAGGGAAAATGTGTTGGAAAGAGGAAGCCCCTGGAGAGAGGGGCTGTATTAGCTGAGGGAGGTGGAGGCAGGGAGAAGGAGAGCAGAGACCTTTCCTGCCCCTGGTTGGGGATGAGTGGATCTGGCAGAATTACGTTGTAGGAAGAATTGAAGGAGATGAGTTGGGAGTAGGAGGGGGGTCTGCTACACATCTAATACTTTCTACCTTTTGTCTGAGCTGGCACTTCTGAGGGAATAATTTCTCCCTCTTGTCTTTGGATTCCAGCTGAGGGTGTGTGTGTGTGAGTGTGTGTGTATGTATGTAAGAGAGAATGAAAATAATATAAATGAGGAAAGAGATATTTACCCTTAGCCACACAAATTGTGTGTTTGCCTCGTGAAACACGGAGTGGCAGCCCAATTGCTGTCTTGGGGACCTCAGCTAAACACCCTGAGGCTTAAATTGGAGGTTAAGAGTGCATCGCTGATGGACCCTGTCCCTTCTCCCCCAGGCTCCCTCACTTTAGAAATCTGTGTGGTTGGACTCCAGCTTATGTGCCACATCTCTGAATGGGACTCAGGCAGTGCTTGGCAAGGGGGCATGCCACCGGGAAACTGGCTGTTCTCTACTTTGTTGCCCTTCCGCACCCCCTCCCACCACGAGTGGGGTGGGGCGAGAAGCTTCCCCTGACATTTCCTGGTCCAGGAGGAGGCATCACCTGGAGCCCGCCTCCTCCATAGCTGATTGGATTAAGGTTCTGCTGTTGAAATGCTTGATTTGGGCTCAGGTTAAGTGAGGGATTCTGATAACAGTGTATATATTTCCTGGTTTTCTGAAATGCATTTCACCCCACATGCCTTGTTAGACATTCACAGAGGCTACACAGAGATACACCGAGGCACGCAGGAAGAGGAGCCAGCTCCCGGAGAGCTCCCTGGGGCCGAGGGGCTGGCTTGCAGGGCTGGTTCTCTCAGGGCACGTTGAGGAGGGCGCTGATGCCTGGGGCTTGCGTTCTGGTTCTGGATATCTGAGACGGGGAGGAACAGAGGAGGGGCCTGTTTCTGCAGTGACTGAGGGACAGGATTCCAAGGCTCCCATCACTCTGGTGTTGCATTTTGTTCCCTTCCTCTGGCACCGCTCTCCTCCAAAACCATGCAAGAGATGGGGTGTGAAGATCATCTCTGAGTCGTTAGAGAAAGGAATTCTTAGGAAACCAGAAAGGGAGAGGCAGAGAAGTTCAGTCCTCAGTCTTCTGGGCCTCGAGGAGGAAGGGAGAAAGAAAGAGGGACCTAAGGCTGGTTACATACTTATTCCTTGAACAAATACTAATTAAACCTTATAATGTGCTGTTCTGCTGAGAGCTGGAATCCTAGAGATGAAAAGCAGGACAGGGTCCGATCTCTCAGAGCTCCCAGTGTAATAGAAGAGAGAGACAGGCAATCAGACAAATAACACAGATAAGCTGGAGTGGGAATGTCCTGGCGGGGTGTTGAACGGCAGCATCTTTCATTCCAGTGACGTTAGCCCGGCCCTCCCCAGCTCTGACGAGGGCTGGGTTGATGGTCGATGCTATCCTGAGTGGTAGGTCAGGGCTGGCTCTGAAGTGGACTATGAAGAAAAGGCTGGCGGAGAAGGTGCAACGCAAGATGTTACCAGATCCCCGGCTTGAGGCAGAAGAGAGGGGATGTCTTTTGTGAAGCTGAGCCCCTCTGGGGGCTGCCTCAGCCTGATGGGGTAACCCATAGGGAACTCCGGCACAAGATCGAGGCCGCTCATCTCTCTCCTTCCCGTCTCCTAAGTGCTTGTATTTGCGGGGCAAAGTATGGTCAGGGTGTGCTTGGAGTGTCAGGGCGAGTCAGAGAACGGAGGTCCGATGTCTGCCCTCGGGAAGCTTCTGTGTCTGATGGAAAAATAGCAAGTCATGTTCAGAAACAAGGTGAGTGAAAATATTGCAAGCTCTGATATGAGTGGAAGGATCTTGGAGTCCTGGGGAGGTCAGAGTCAGGTGGGAGTCATCAGAGAAGTTCAGATTGTGGGGATTAATGGTGAACAGGAGAGGTCCTTAGTAGGTATATGCTTGAGCAGAGTTCACCATGAACATCCATAGCTGAACTGGGAAAGAGCCTGAGGATGGAGACACCCAGACTCATCTTCCGAGGGCCCCTCTTCTTCCCCTCATAACTGATTTAGTTCATTTTATTGGTGCATCCTGAGCTTTTAGATATATCCCGGGAACTATGCTAGGTGTTGGCATGTAAGTCAAATTGGAGAGACAGAAATGAAAAATTAAAAGTCAGTACAAGATAGTAGAGGTTATATAGAGTACAAAATAACAGAGGTTAGGTGGGTTCCTGGCATTGGAGGAACATGGCCGAAGGGTCACAGTGGATTGTTGGACCTAGAGTGATTGCACCAAACTATTTAGATAGATCCCTGCTTTGGCTAGAGCAGCTTAATGTCAGACTTTTGAGCATGTGATCAAAATGCGCAGTTAGGGCCAGGGCTAGCTGCAAGGGCAGAAACTAGATGCATGTGGCCTGGTCTTTAGGACTGTAGGGTGCTTCAGTTAGCACCGCCATACCTTTGCTGATTGGGGCACTGGTCAGATTGTGCATGCCAGCCAGAGGACTCTCGAGCCACCCTCTTTTCAGTAGGTCTGGAGTCAAGCCAGGAAAAATTAAAGTGACATGATATAATAGTTTTCCTTATAGAATGCTTACTATGTGCTAGACACCCTACTCTATGCTTTATATACATCATCTCATTTAATCTTCATAGTAGTTAACCCTACATAAAGAAATATTGTTAGAATTCTGGTTTTATAGATAAGGAAACAGACTCAGAGAGGTTATTTAATATTCTAGAACAGGTGAGTTGCAAAGCTAAATTTAAACCTATATTTCTTTGACATCAAAGTTCACTCTCCTCTCCTATATATTGTACTGAACTCCCCCTACCCCAGTGGAAAAATAAAGAACCTGGGATGTTTTATCTACTTGCACAAGGCTCTCTAGGAAAATCTGTTAGAAGGGCTCAGCATGCATTTTTTGAGTACCTACTATGTCCTGATACAGAAACATGGTTCTTGCTTTCCAATAGAAGAGAGAAGACAGACTCCTGTGAAACCCCTTGGGGATAATGCAAGATAGTGTGTAGTTAGGTCTTCAGACCCTGAGCAGTAAAAGTTCAAAAGAAGACGTGATCCCTCAGTATGGAGTCAGGGAGGTGACATGACATGGTAGAAACTGCTCAGCCTTTGAGGTCAGACAGACCTACATTCAAACCTTGGCTCTTCCACTTACCAGCTGTGGAGCTGCAGTTTCCCATTCTGTAAAATGGGGATATTAATATGAATTTTGCTGAGATGTGTTAAGGATTAAATGTGATAAGATAATGAAGGGCCCAGCATAGTCCCTAGCTGGTAGTAAATACTCATCAAATGCCAGCTGCTATTCACAGAGGAGGTAGGAATGGAGCTGAGCCTTGGAAAACCAACAGAATTTTGATATGAAAGGGAAGAGGAAGGTATTCTAGATGAGAGAACTCAGTACGTGTTTCAGTACCTCAGGTTCACGTGTATAAGTACCTCAGGGTTCAGGTTTTCAGGGAAAGAAGGGACCTGCTGCATCTATCTGTTCTCTCCAGGTTCCTGCAGTAAAGTTTTACAGAAAAGGTCATCGTCATGAAAACACGAGGGGCTCATATTGTACTCCTGGCTCCATCCTTAACAGAGCTTAATGTGTTTCTCCCTCAGCACTCTAGGAGATTGCTGATAGTCTCTTGTCCCAGAAGTCCATGTCTCTGGAATTGATGTCATTGATTTATTTCTTGTCCCGCTTTTCCTCTCTCAAATGCTATGCCATGAAAAAGTTGGAGTGCCTGGGGCCTGATGGGGTCATCCCTTCAGGTCATCCCCCTCCTGACTCCTGCGGCTCCCCTCCTCTGGGAGCAGCTGCCTGAGCATCTGTTTTCTCCTCCTTCACCTGCTCCTCCTCACTCTTCCCCTCCCAGGCTGGGCCAGCCCCTCCTGAAAGGCCTCCCTGGCAGCCCCTCTTCCTGTCATTATGATGCTAATCGTGTTGTTAATTTTTCTGAGATGCTGAAAGAAAGCCCCAATCTGTTCTAATGAATTTAATTAGAGAGGGGCTTGGAGGGCTTCAGAACCTCTTACCAGGATCACAATAAACAGAGTTAACGAGATAAACAGGCTGGGATCAACGGCTCCGGGTAGCAAGGGAAGACTTCTAACTCAGTTCTAGAATGAGGAAACCTGGCACCAGGAGTTGGAAGAAGGCTGTGTGAGCTGCTGTCCACCAGGTGGGCCCCCTTTGGGGCGTTTTTGCCTGCCCCACCCAGCCCATGTACATAGCTTTATGCTGAATTCTGCCCATGGGTCCTAGATGACCCTACAGAGAAGGTCTTATCATTCCTATTGTCATCATCTAGCATTTATTGAGCACCTGCTATGCGGGTATGGGTACCACATTGTCTTCTGGAGCAACGTGGGGGCTCTGAGACCCTGTCTATGCCCTAAAGGAGATTAGAGACACATGTTCAAATATAAGAAACATTTGCTAATTCCAGAAAGTACATGCCAGAAGGTTGACAGGAGACTGTGTTGGGCTTTTGTGATCTGGAAAAGCCTCTTGCAAGAGGAAGTACTTGAGGTGGGTCTCGTGACATCAAGACTTGAAGACTTAATAATCAAAACAGCTGGAGGAAGAGCAGATGTAAAAGCAGGAATGTTCAGGAGACCTTTGAATCATGATGAATAAATGATACGGCTTGGTGGTGAGTGCATGTAATTTAGTAGTGAGGATATGTCCAGAGTAGTGTATTCAGACATGATCATAGAGGAGCCTGAGCACTAAAGTCTTGACTCTTTTAACCTGGTTGTACTGGGGTCTCTCTGCTTTCCTTCTCTGAGCACTTAGGACGGCCAGCTTGGGGAAGTGCCTGGGACAGGATGGTTCTGGCCTTCATGCTGAGCCCATTCACCTGGATCCAGTTTAGGCTGCCTGGGGTGGGTTGACCAGATGCTAAGTTTTGTTCTCAGATCTTGTGACTTTCTCAGATGAGAGTGAATGACTAGCAGAGCAATTCCAAGGACTTTTCCCAGTGATGAGAATTCCTACCTTCTTTCCTGATACTGGCCAGTTTGCTTTGGTGGTAGCATTTTCTGCAGGTATTCAGTGAGATATTCCAGTTTTGGAGTCAATGAGTTTCATAACGCATGTCTTTATATTACTAAGAGTTCTCTGAGTGTGCATTATGTGCATACGTGGACACGTTTTTGTGTGCATGCTGCCTATGTTGGTGGAATTATTCCGACTAGACACTGGTTCTAGTTTGGTTTTTATTTACAATATGAAAGTTATTAAACATTTCTGGGCCTTAATTTGCTCCTTATTGTGTGTAGATTTATAAGCTGAATGCTTTTGGAATAGGGTTTTAAACATGAGGAAGTATTATAACTATCATTTTGACAGGAGGTATAATACTGAGCTGAAATTTTTAGTCAGTTCTCTCTCCCCCTTGGAGCTTCTTGACTTGCGAGATTAGCTAGAGTTTTATTTTGAGATGCCACCAAAGATTATGCTTTTTGTTATTTTCCATAGTCTATCTGGGCTTACATGTAATTAATAGTGAAGTTAATACATTGCTGTCAGGTGTTGGTTGACCTGTCCATGTGTGTTTGCATGAAAGATATTGTTATAATGCCACCGTTATGACACCCGTTGTGTCGTATTTTCCCACATGTTGGCAGTGACGCGTTCTTTAGGAAGGAAAATGCCTCTGAGGCCACAGGCAATTTTCCTGTGCTGACGTAGGCAAGGACAGAAACTGGATCTCTTTCTGATCATCATCACGCACTGAGTGGAAATGAAGCTTTCGTGACTCATGTTGAGAGCTAAATCAGGGTTATGACTGACCCCAGCCCTGGGCTATGCCTCGTTTGTTTTTACATGATGTTTATTTCATCTGTCTTTGAAGATGAAAGTCTTCAAAGTCTTTGAAGCCTCTACTCTGTACACAGCACATGTCTAGGTGGCAACTTCTTTTGAGAAAATTCTCGACTCATGGACTGTTAGAGATAGTTGAGTCCGAAATTATTCTTCTACTGTTTAAGAAACAGACTCAGAAGGGGGGCATGATTTGCTTGCAGCTGCATGGTTAGTGCTAGCAGAGCTAGATCTTCCACATACTGGACCACTGGGAACTTTAAAAACTATGTCTGAACCTAGTAATTGTGTAAGACAATATGTAATGATTTTCTCTAAAGTATGATCTAAACTACAAGTGCGTTGAGACGTCATTGAAGAGAAGAAGTCAGTGTAGACTAAAGTCCTTTGGGAAGCTTTAGAAGAGCCACAGGGGCTGCCTTGGGTCACTAGAAATGTGTAGGATTTGAATAGGCAATGAATGATAAGGAGATGGGCGTTTCTGGTGGGGTAAGGGAGCATAATCAAAGGTTTAGAGGAAGGAAGGTGTGATCAGGCATAGAATTGGCCAGGATGGAGCAGTGAAAGCTTCAGCTGGAAGGACCAGCAGGGGCCGGGCTGCAGGAGAATCTTGACTGAGAGGGGTGGGTCTTTTTCTCGGAGTTGGAGAGGAGCATTTAAAGCTTCTTAGCTGAGCTTGCTTTTGCTGCAAAGAAGAGGTCGTGGTGTCAGAAGTGAATGGGAAATCCTTTCACAGGCACCTAATGGCATCTGGGGTTAGTTCATTCTCAAACTGTTTGGAGAAAAGGGGAGTGTTGGAACGGTCTCCTATGCTCGCTGTTAGGGAGCTCGTCGCTGTCCAGGGTGCTGAGCTACCCCTGAACAAGTTTTCACCCCAATAATGCCAGGTTAGAAGGTAAAGCCAGGGAATGCGTAGAACCACCCAAAGGATCTAGAGCACGGTTCTGCCAGGACTAGGTTGTGTGTGGGCTTTCTGGCAGCAAACTGGTTTACAGCATCTGACTTCACAGTCCTTGTGAGGAAAGCAAAAGTATGGGGAAACTAATAATGGACCTCTGAAGGAGAGACCGTGTATATGCATATATGCATGCAAAAGTGACTTGATTTGTAGCCCTGTAAGTTTTGCCATAGAGTCTTCATATTTATATCAGAATCTTAACACATTGCTTCTTTCTTTGTAAAAAGTGCACTCTTTATACTCAACATTTCC
>NW_011888998.1:1472832-1477023 GCF_000151845.1 Pteropus vampyrus | reverse complement strand
TTTAGAAGAGCCACAGGGGCTGCCTTGGGTCACTAGAAATGTGTAGGATTTGAATAGGCAATGAATGATAAGGAGATGGGCGTTTCTGGTGGGGTAAGGGAGCATAATCAAAGGTTTAGAGGAAGGAAGGTGTGATCAGGCATAGAATTGGCCAGGATGGAGCAGTGAAAGCTTCAGCTGGAAGGACCAGCAGGGGCCGGGCTGCAGGAGAATCTTGACTGAGAGGGGTGGGTCTTTTTCTCGGAGTTGGAGAGGAGCATTTAAAGCTTCTTAGCTGAGCTTGCTTTTGCTGCAAAGAAGAGGTCGTGGTGTCAGAAGTGAATGGGAAATCCTTTCACAGGCACCTAATGGCATCTGGGGTTAGTTCATTCTCAAAGTGTTTGGAGAAAAGGGGAGTGTTGGAACGGTCTCCTATGCTCGCTGTTAGGGAGCTCGTCGCTGTCCAGGGTGCTGAGCTACCCCTGAACAAGTTTTCACCCCAATAATGCCAGGTTAGAAGGTAAAGCCAGGGAATGCATAGAACCACCCAAAGGATCTAGAACACGGTTCTGCCAGGACTAGGTTGTGTGTGGGCTTTCTGGCAGCAAACTGGTTTACAGCATCTGACTTCACAGTCCTTGTGAGGAAAGCAAAAGTATGGGGAAACTAATAATGGACCTCTGAAGGAGAGACCGTGTATATGCATATATGCATGCAAAAGTGACTTGATTTGTAGCCCTGTAAGTTTTGCCATAGAGTCTTCATATTTATATCAGAATCTTAACACATTGCTTCTTTCTTTGTAAAAAGTGCACTCTTTATACTCAACATTTCCGAGTACCTAAAACCTCTCCAACAAACATAGAGAGAGTAACAGAAGTTCCCAGAAGACCCTACTCATTACTTCAGGTGAAACATCTAAAAGTTCAATATCAGTGCTGTCCGGTAGCACTTTCTGTGATGATGGACATGTTCTATATCTGTGCTGTCTGACATGGTAGCACTAGCTACATGTGGCTACTGAGCACTTGAAATGTATCTGATGTAACTGAGAATTGAATTTTTAGTTAAATTTAATTTAATTTAAATAGTCACATGTGGCTAGTGGCTACCGTGTTGGACTGCACAGATTTGCAGTCAGAATGTTGACCTTTGCCATTTACTCTTGCTTTTTGGTTCCTCGTACCTAACCTCTGTGATGTAAAGTGGACTTTTGAATGGGGTGAGTTCGACACAGTCTGAACTCAAAGTCTGCACGTGGCTGTGAGCTTTGCCCTGACATTCTTATGCGAAAACAACCATCCACAATGCAGTGCAGTTTTCTTTTTAAGGGAAGAGAGAAGCCTCCTTGAATTCTGGCTGGGGTCCCAAGGACCTGATCCAACACTTTTTAGAGCTTTGAATGAGTAAGCAATGCAATGTATACGGCCCGGGGAATTTGTCTCTGGAGGAAGGTGACGTACAGACAATGTGCTATTGTGTCAGATGGGCATCCAGCAGAGAGACGTTGCTGGTCTTGATGCATCTCTCCTTCTAACTCCAGGCATCTTTACATCTTGTTTACCTGGTAGAACGGACATGGCCCAGGACAGGGGGATGAGTGAGTAGCAGAGATACCAGAGGGGAAAAAATGCTTTAAAATGCCAACCAATAAGTAAGCAATAATAACCTGTCAAAAGGTTAGAGCAGAAAGTCTACAGCCATGCTGCCCTGAACAAGCCCGATCTCGTCTGATCTTGGAAGCTAAGCAGGGTCGGGCCTGGTTAGTACTTGGATGGGAGACCACCTAGGAAGACTAGGTGCTGTAGGCATTAAAAATAAAAATAAATAAAGGATTGTAAGCTGACAAGGTCCTTGCAATTTATGAGGTCAACCAAGGGTTGCCTCGCCTAAAAAGATAAATAAATACAAAAGATTGGAGCAGAAAGTGTCCATTGTGTGGGCGCATACCAGTGCCCACAGGCCTGCCTAACCTTATCGTGAACATGCTTGATTTCCTTGAGTCTCTGGCCATAGGCTTGCCGTGTATAAACCTGATTTCCTCAACCAGAGTTCATGCTTTCGAAGCCATGCCTCATAGTTGTCTTGTTTTTTTCCTTTAGAATTTCAGTGTGCTGATAGTGATCTTTAATAAACACCTCCTTGTGAGTAGCTTTTTGTTCTCCTGGAGCTTTGGCTTTGACTCCTAGAAAATGTGCACGCATGAATACAAATAACGTTTATGGAGCTCCTGCCAGGCCTAAGTCTCTGTACTTAGTGCTGTGGACAGTGACAAAGGAGGAGCCAGGGATGGTTGCTCTCAGTCTAGTGGGAGAGCAAAAGCAGGCGTGTGTGAAAGATGACACACAACTGGTAGAAACAAAGAAGTGGTAGCCGGGATACAGAGTTGGGGGTGGGGTGCAGCGTGCTTGTGTGGCTGGATTATGTGTGTGTCTCTGTCTGGTCTTCTTTCGAGGATTCCCTCCTTCATGAGGCTCAGCTGGTACCAGCCACCTCCATGCCTGCGGTGACAGTGCTGCCTTTATGGTGGGTCAGGCAGCTTGCTGTCTTGCTGGGGCTGTGCTGAGGTGGTGCTGTCCTGAGCTGCCTCTTCCGTCGCAAAGAGCACTTGGGGAGGGGAGGCGGGGCTGGGGGAGAGGACTGTGTGGAAGGAGAAGAAACTTTTTTTTTTTTTTTGGTCACTTAAATGGTGACAGGGTTTTGCTGTCAGACTTCCTCCTAGTCACAGAAGGGGCTTGTTGGGACTCCAGCAGCTCTCATACATGGAGCCCTGTGATGCAGGACCAGGTGCGGCTCTGGAGGAGACAAGACAAGCAGAGCTTGGCGATGCGGCCCCCCACAGTCACCTGAGCCCCCCTCTCCCCCTCCCCACACCCCTGCTCTACGCTCATAGCGTTTGCTGCCTGGCAGGAGCAGGCGGGCTGCATCTCCCAGCTGGGGCTGGGGAGGGACTTCTCTGGCTGACTCACAGGAAGGAGCTTGCCCTTTTCCATCTTCCATATGCACTCCAGTCACCTGGGGTCTTGTTAAAGTGCACATGCAGAATCAGTAGGTCTGGATATGGCCCGAGATTTTGCAGTTCTGACAAGCTCCCAGGTGATGCCAGTACTGCCAGCCAGCACACTGCACTGATTGGCAGGGCCTTCCTTACACGTTGGGTTCTCAACCTGGTAACACGTTAGCCTCACCTGGGGCGGGGAGTAAAATGTGCTGATGCTGGGACCCACTCTACACCAAATAAATTGCCATCTCCGAGAGTTGGGTCTAGGCGCCAGAATGTTTTAAATGCCCTCCAGGTGATTCTGCTGTCCAGCCAGGCTGAGAACCACTGGCTCTCTGGATAGTTTTTCTCCTCTCCCACATGCTTTTCCCTGGCCGTGCCTTCCTTACCGCAGGAGACGCTCAGTGCCTGGCGGGCAGAGAACGTCTTCTGCCACCAGTGCGGCCCTGCAGTAGTTCTCAGTCGGCATGTGGTGGTTCGCCCTGCTACTTGCAGCCTGATGCCCAGGGGCTTAACCCCGTGGATGTACCATCAGCCATGAGGGCTGGATCAAAGAATGTAGCTGGCTTAGAACAGGCCAGTTCTCCTCTTAAAACAAGTCAGAGTGGGCTTCCAGGGCCTGGAACCTAGTAAACTTACAGGAAATATTATTGAATGGGTGATTGTTCCAGTGTGGGGTGGCAGAAAGGACACTGAATTAGAGACCTGAAGACCCAAGAGATTAGGGATCTACAGGGACTAGGGCAAGTTATTTAATCTTCCTCAGCTTTACTTTTCTCAGTTGTAAAATGAGGATCATAATGCCTACCTAACAAGGCTATTTAAATAAGAATAACATAAGAGAAAGGGCTTTGTAAATGCTAGTGTTATGTAAATAAGCAGTTGTCTAAGAATTCATTTTAAAAGTGTCAGGACTAAATCATAGCTATGGGTCCTCAAATCCTCTTTCTGACAGACCCTCCCAGCGCCCATGCCTCTGCCTATGGAATGGGGATGAGGGTGATGCCATTGACTGAACACCTAATATGCTAGATGCTTGGCTTTGTCATCTCATTTATTCACGACAACCCTTGGAATGGATGTCATTATCCACATTACACTGAGAACATGGGGGCTCAGAATGGGAACCAACTTGCCCAAAGTAGGACAGCACTAAGTGGCAGAGCTGGGATTGGATCTGATTCCCAAGTCTGCCCCTGGCTCACTACCCA
>NW_011888998.1:1466935-1472782 GCF_000151845.1 Pteropus vampyrus | reverse complement strand
GACAAGCTCCCAGGTGATGCCAGTACTGCCAGCCAGCACACTGCACTGATTGGCAGGGCCTTCCTTACACGTTGGGTTCTCAACCTGGTAACACGTTAGCCTCACCTGGGGCGGGGAGTAAAATGTGCTGATGCTGGGACCCACTCTACACCAAATAAATTGCCATCTCCGAGAGTTGGGTCTAGGCGCCAGAATGTTTTAAATGCCCTCCAGGTGATTCTGCTGTCCAGCCAGGCTGAGAACCACTGGCTCTCTGGATAGTTTTTCTCCTCTCCCACATGCTTTTCCCTGGCCGTGCCTTCCTTACCGCAGGAGACGCTCAGTGCCTGGCGGGCAGAGAACGTCTTCTGCCACCAGTGCGGCCCTGCAGTAGTTCTCAGTCGGCATGTGGTGGTTCGCCCTGCTACTTGCAGCCTGATGCCCAGGGGCTTAACCCCGTGGATGTACCATCAGCCATGAGGGCTGGATCAAAGAATGTAGCTGGCTTAGAACAGGCCAGTTCTCCTCTTAAAACAAGTCAGAGTGGGCTTCCAGGGCCTGGAACCTAGTAAACTTACAGGAAATATTATTGAATGGGTGATTGTTCCAGTGTGGGGTGGCAGAAAGGACACTGAATTAGAGACCTGAAGACCCAAGAGATTAGGGATCTACAGGGACTAGGGCAAGTTATTTAATCTTCCTCAGCTTTACTTTTCTCAGTTGTAAAATGAGGATCATAATGCCTACCTAACAAGGCTATTTAAATAAGAATAACATAAGAGAAAGGGCTTTGTAAATGCTAGTGTTATGTAAATAAGCAGTTGTCTAAGAATTCATTTTAAAAGTGTCAGGACTAAATCATAGCTATGGGTCCTCAAATCCTCTTTCTGACAGACCCTCCCAGCGCCCATGCCTCTGCCTATGGAATGGGGATGAGGGTGATGCCATTGACTGAACACCTAATATGCTAGATGCTTGGCTTTGTCATCTCATTTATTCACGACAACCCTTGGAATGGATGTCATTATCCACATTACACTGAGAAAATGGGGGCTCAGAATGGGAACCAACTTGCCCAAAGTAGGACAGCACTAAGTGGCAGAGCTGGGATTGGATCTGATTCCCAAGTCTGCCCCTGGCTCACTACCCAACTGGGTTCCAGCGCAGGCTGATAGCTCCTTTGTTTGAGAAGCTTCCTCGTCTGGGAGTCACTTGTATTGAGGAGTGAGAGAGGGGTCTGGGTATCATGGAAACGCCAGTCTTGCTTGAGGAATGTCAGGCTCTGATGGCATCGGGGCTTTTTGAGTCTTGGCGGACACTGCTCAGTATCTTCCTCTGGCCCTGAAGCGGAGGCTGGGACATCTTTCCCATAGAAGAGTCACCATTGGTCCCCATGGTCCTTCTCTGATGACAGAGCCACTGAACCCAGCTCTTATGTATTTTGCCTACATAGGTTTACCTTTCATTCTGGTGCTAAAAGAAAATGGAAGACAATCCCATGAGCCTCCCCTTATCCAGAGATGTAACATCAACAGAATATTTTCATCACCTGGTGCTAGTGCTTCTACCCTGGGGCGGGAGGCGGGGCGTGTGCGAGGGGGGAACCCTATCTCCTCCGATAGGTTTAGCACCGAGAGGAGGTCCCAAGGTCTGTCGTCTTCCTGCCCGCCTCTCTAGCGTCAGCAGTGCTGCCATTACTACAAGGGCACATTCTGGCAGAAGTCAGCCTGGCTAAACTCTTCAGTAAGACACGGGAGGGCTGATTGGCATGGTCTGACCAGTTATGGATGGGTCCACCTAGGCCAGGTGCTTATCTCTGTATACATGGAAGAGTTCTTTAACTCAGGACCTTACCAGGTTATTAGCTGAGCCTAACTGAATCTACACTGAGAAGAACTCTATATAGTTCACCAGACAGGAATCCCAAGCATGACTACACAGGCACTACACGCATCTCACGGTGGGCTCCCCGTATGAATTTCTGGTGCTCCTCACCGAGACATGAGCCTCTGTTCATATCTGGTCCACACTTGTCCTCTTGCTGTGTTCTAAGCCGGCTAATTTTCTCTAGTGTATTCCATGAAATTCCATGCTGAGATATTGCTTTCCTGTATTATGGCCAGTATTACAACATCCAGAACTTTCTTAAGCTTTGTTTATGAATTGTTCAAAGTTTACTTTTAGATACAGGATGTTTACTCCTGTATCCTGTTGCTTCAGTATTTTCTCTGCTAAATCCCCATTTTCTATTTTGGCCCTTTTCCCCTCTCATTACTTCTCTTTGAGTGTCCCTAGGGTTTTCTGTTTCCAAGAACTCTGTTTCCTGTCTTTGGTTCTGCATGGTCAGCATGCGGCTCCTCTGACAGAAGTAAGGAGTAAGGCCCTGTCATCCGGAAGCCGGGCCACCTGTGACCCGTTCGTGCAATGCCATCAAATACCCCATCTGACTGCAGAGGTCTGGGGTGTTAGCCCTTAATCTTTCCACTCCCACAGACCTGTGGCTGCTCCAGCACAGCCTGTCTTGAGCGTTTTAGGAACCAGCGTGAAGCCTACTGGGCCTCTGGGACTTGGATGGGTTTGGCTGGTGCCCTCCTGTCCACCCCCCACTCTGGTCTCTGACTCTTTTTCTCCTCAGTCCAGCTGCCCCCAGTAGTGGGGCCATCAGTGTGTTGTCATACAGCACTGACAGTTGGGGTAGGTAGGATGTGCAGGTTTGGGGGAGGCCGAGGTTAAAGGAGATGCAGTGAAGGACTGAATGCTGTGTGGCTGGAATTCTGTGGGGCCATGCTGGAAGGTTCTGGAAGGCTGGTGCAGAGGTGCGGTCAGGGTCTGGGTCAGGTGCTGGCCCCACTCTGAGTCAGACTGGGAAAACCCTCTCCAAACACATCCCATGGTTCTTCTATGTTTTTAAAGCCGTGAAAAATACAGAGGGAGCTTTTAGACAGCACCATAGAAAAGTTGCAACTGGGGCTTCTGAGAGCAAGAATGCTCTGTTTCTCAGCAGGCTGGCGATGGCATTTGGGGACAGACCAAAACAGGCCAAGGACTACTCGCTCGTGGCGAAAGATGTTCTGCTGGCTGGGACCATTCATTTGTCTTCAGATCACTTGTCTGCTTTCTCCCTTCTTCTCTCTCCAGGTTTGTTTTTCTTGGTTCACGCTGTGGCGTGCAAACATCTGGTCTTAGAAGGAGGAGACAGTGCAAAGGAAGGGCCCAGAAGCAGGCTGCCTGGGCTCAGAGTGGCTGTCTGTTCACAAGTTGTGTGATCTTAAATCTTCTCTAATTTTCATCTGTAAACTGGGGAGTTAAATAGTTCTTATCTTTCATGGGGTCGTCTGGATCCAATGAGATAATGCACAGGAACCCCTTGCGCAGTGCCTGGCACATAAGTGTCTAATGAAAGTGAACGGCTTTTGTTTCTTCGCTTCCTCGTGGTAGCTTCGTGCCCTGCCTTATTCATGCACACCTCACGACTTTGGTGAGCAACCATGAAATACGTGCGGGCCTCAGATAGGTGCTTAGTTGTGTGCTAGCTAGGTACTGTGAGAATTACAGTGGACAAGAATAAGCCATTTCTTGCCCTCAAATACCTTGTATGTTAGTTTGGAAGCATACCAGGTATCCATGCGTGGTAAAGATAACTAGCTACACAAAGTAATAAAGGGCAAATGCAGATGGGTTGTTCCTCGGAGCTCTTGGAGTTTAGGAGAGAGAGTCTATTTTAATCTACGGTAGCCTGGAAAGACCTCACAGAGGAGATTGTGAGTAAAACCTGGAAAGACAGAGCCCTTCCTTGTTCTGTGCTCTTAACAAGCTCATTAGGGAGAATCTCCAAAGGGGAGGGGTGGAAAATCAGAAGAAAAGGACGGTCCAGTCATCCTCATGCCACAATGTCCTAACTTCATGCTGGCCACACTCACAGAGGAAAGGATGCTGGGGAGGAAGGGCCGGCTTTTCCGAGGCTCAGAGAGAGTAAAGAAACCAACACAAGAAGTTCAGTCAACGAAACAGAGACAGAAGTAAGATGTACATCTCAGACCAAGGAGTGAGGGTCCTGTTCTCATGATAAGCCATTTTGTCCTCTTGTTTTGCTTTCTCTCATCTACTGTATCCTTACCATGCTCCCGGCCACATCGAGTTAAATCACAGAGCTAATACATCATTTCCACTGTCGAGGTGGGGAAACCAAAGCACGGAGAGTTGAGTGGCCAGTTGAGGAGGCAGCATGAATCAGGGTGCAGCCACGTTGAGCATCCACCTCCTGACTCTTGGCTGCGGATTCCTAGTATAGCTCCCTCCTGGGCTTCTGTGACTCAGGTCTCAGCCGGTGTCTAGCATAAGGCAGCCCTGGATCCTCAGGTGGGGGATGAAGAGCAATCTCCCTAATGCAAGACCTCTTCCAGTTCTAGCAGCTCTGGCCCAGAAAACCACGTGACCGTCACTGCACCCTCCTAGCTCTGGCAGGGATCCAAGTCCTGGTCTCAACAGCCACGGGACTTGATGGCCAGGCCTGGGAAGAACCCATTGTCTTTTCGCATCACCGCTAGCTATGTGGCTGCTGGCTAGCTTGCTTGTTCATTTTTTTGTTTTGTTTTGTGTAGGCTGCTCTGAGTCCTATATTCAGCCACAGCTGGGCAGCTGGCACCTGCTCAACCTTTGCCTCAGTCTGTCCTAGAATTCTCTGTGGTACTAATGGAAGACTACTGGGTGTATGTTTGTGGGGATGGGGAGGAAGGAGAGAGAAGAGGGGAGAGGAAGGTGTTAAGGTTCCTGAAATTGTAGGAGACTTCTTTGTCCAGGGGGGTCTGGTTCTGGGTTGAAAAGACTCCAGACAGACATGTGGCTGTCTTTTGGGAAGCCCTTTTATCTTCTTGCAGATGAGTGTAAATGACCGTGGTTATCAGCCTGACCACCAGTGGGAGGATGAGAGGTATGCTGTGGTCAGTGGTTCAAGGCCTGAGTGGCCCACCACCTCCCGCATCCTGGTTGTTGTCATAGCAACAGCAACAGTAGTAGTAAGAGCGAGGTTAGAACAATGGCAGCTACCTGATATTCGGAGCTTACTATGTGCTAGGCAATGTGCTAAGGACTTTTAATAGATACCGTTTCACTCCACCCACCACTTAGGATATACTTTCAGTAGCCTTGTTTTATAAGAAAGTGAAGCACAGGGACTTGATTGCTTTTTCCTGGGGTCTCTCAGCTAGTAAACTGTGCAGTTGGTGCTTCAATTCAGATCCTTCTGATTCCAATCTGATTCCATCACATTGAGTTCTTAACCTCCATGTTGTCCAGGATGCTGAGAAGATCCTTCCTTCGCAGCCACAAGGTACACTGCAACCCTGGCCTCCAACCTGTTCCCTCCTACTGGAGTAAGAAAGAGGCACAAGTCTGACCAGCTGATGGATTCCTCGGTATCCCATGAGATTCTTAGAAGTCTGAGCTTGAGGAGACTTCGAGTTTGGTTCTGTTAGCTCCCTGATTTGCATAGGAGAAAATGAAGCCCAGAAGGGGCCTCACTCAAAGCTGTGCAGCAACCTAATGGCAAAGCCAGGACTGGAAACCAGCCTCCCGGCTTGTAACCAGGCTCTCTCACTGCCGTCTGTTTGTAGATCACCTTTGCTGCCCACACCCCTCCACCCACTGACCCAAGTCACCAGTGTGAGACCAGAGGGAGGAAGGAGGGCCGGGTCAAATTCTGTTTCACTCGGGGCGAGTGAGTTGCTTTAGGCAGTGGCCAGTCCCAACTGGATTTCTCCCCAAAGGTCCACCAGCCTCTTTTCCCTATGTCTCCTCAGTCACTGGTGTGTCGGGAAGTCAGGGGTCTCAGAGGGCTGGACTTCCTCCTGCCACTCCCCTCCTGCTTCT
>NW_011888998.1:1462911-1466885 GCF_000151845.1 Pteropus vampyrus | reverse complement strand
CCAGCTGATGGATTCCTCGGTATCCCATGAGATTCTTAGAAGTCTGAGCTTGAGGAGACTTCGAGTTTGGTTCTGTTAGCTCCCTGATTTGCATAGGAGAAAATGAAGCCCAGAAGGGGCCTCACTCAAAGCTGTGCAGCAACCTAATGGCAAAGCCAGGACTGGAAACCAGCCTCCCGGCTTGTAACCAGGCTCTCTCACTGCCGTCTGTTTGTAGATCACCTTTGCTGCCCACACCCCTCCACCCACTGACCCAAGTCACCAGTGTGAGACCAGAGGGAGGGAGGAGGGCCGGGTCAAATTCTGTTTCACTCGGGGCGAGTGAGTTGCTTTAGGCAGTGGCCAGTCCCAACTGGATTTCTCCCCAAAGGTCCACCAGCCTCTTTTCCCTATGTCTCCTCAGTCACTGGTGTGTCGGGAAGTCAGGGGTCTCAGAGGGCTGGACTTCCTCCTGCCACTCCCCTCCTGCTTCTGCCTTTTCATTCCAGAAAATTCCACAAAACCAGTAGAGATGAGGGACTTCTCCCTGACCCCATGTTAGGTGTGCCTCCGTCTCCATTTGAAGGCAGGCCACTTCATATTTTGCTTTTTTCCCTATGAGCAGTAGGCATGGAAGTGAGTGTTGGTGGTGGCAGCAGTTGTCAGGTTTGTCTGTCCCTTTCTGAGGTGGAAGCTCACAAGGTCCCTCCCGGAAAGTCAGGGGTTATAGAGCTAATTGCATTAGTTAGAGCTATGGTTCGATAAGAATATGAACAGAAAGACAGGGTCTAGGGCAATGTGGGGTCTTGGGGACTCACCTCTGGCTCCACCTTTGTCTTCCTGTGAACCCACTGGAAAGAGTGATAATTTCCCCATTTCCCAGAGGGACACACGGAGACCCAGAGGGGCCCAGAACCCCAATGAGGGAAGCCTGGAGAGTGCATCCTACCTCTTTCAGCCACGCTCTGGCCAAGAATCGACACTGCCTCTTAGCAGAGGGCAGCAGGGACTCAGTGGGTTGGATGCAATCCCCTTCGCCCTTATTTTCTGGTAGGTTTTATTAAATTAAAACATACAGTGAAGGACACATAGTCATACTTTTTATTTCTTAAACATCGGTTTTCTGGTGATTAAGATACAAGTTATGAAATAACAACTGTTAAGATTCGATGTGTATGTTTTAAGTTCATCTTATTCTGATCTGAGAGTTGTTGCTGGAAACTGGCTTTGGAGGCAGAGGATGAGGACAGGGGTCAAGGAGGGTCTAGTGCCCCTTCTCAGGATGTTTCACAGCTGGTCCCACTAGAGCTTGGCTTCTGATCTTCTGCAACTTAGAAACATTATCACTCCTGCACCCACTGTTAAGAAATCAAATAATCAGCAATAATACTGGCAGGCCATTATTTATTGAACAGCCTGTATTGTTCGAAATACAAAAGTCAGGTTTGACAGGTTGGGATGAGAGTCCTAGAGCCCTCAGAGGCAGGTGTGTCCCCAGGGAGGCCAGTTAGTCGGATAAATGCTACGTTTACACACATCCGAATTGCTGTCTGCTTCCACCCTGCTTCTCAGTCCTCCCTTCGGGGCTTATGCACAAAGCTTTAAGAGCGGCAGCCCCTGAGTGTGAGGTTGTGGCTCCATCCTTGAGCTTGTTGGCCTCAACCGTTTGTATCTGAGCCTCTGTACCTTGATCAGCTAATGCTGGGCATTGAGTTGTTTTACGTGAAGTGCTCACAAGAGTGCTTGGTGCCATGAGATTCCTGCAGGGGTTCGCTCATACCGCCATCATCAAGATCATCGTCATCTCGTTCTTCAGGCGGGGATAGGGACTGTCAGAGCTACCAGGGGTACAAATCCTGACCCTACTACAGTTTCACCCACTTATTCATCCAGGAATCATTTACCAAATACCTCCTCCTATGGGAATAGAGCTGTGCCTGGCGCCGTGTGGGGTAACCAGGCAAACAGGACGAAGTCTGATTCGGCGGCAGCTATTTCTCATTTCTTCCCGTCTGATATCTTGACATTCCCATACGCTCCAGTGGGCTTTGGAGCAAGCTCAGCGCTGCTGGGCACATAGCGAGAGAGAGGACTGAGAGAGAGGAGACTGGGTACCAGTCCTTTCTCTGTTCTGACCTATCAGGTGACCTCAGCTAAGTCCTTCTCCTTTTTAGGCCTCAGCTTCTTCCTTAGAAAATTCAGTTAGGCAGTGGATGAGGCATCAATGGTTGAACAAGACCCCTTTCCCAGCCTATGATTCTAAAACTCTGGGGTTCCCAAATGGCTAACATGGCATCTGGCTTCATCTCTGTTTTTAGTTCATAAACAAATACTCTATTCCATTTTTCCTCCTTAATACGAAACAGATTGGGGCTCTCCTAGTGTGTGAGGTGTGAGGAGATGGGTGGTATGTTACCTGCTTCACGCTGCTGACTGCAGGGGTGGTTTTGCCCTCATGGTTTTAATTTGCTTTTCTTAGTCATCTATTGTTTAGTTTATCTCTCCGTAATGAATCATGAGTGGAGACAGGAAACATATGGACCTTCATAGAGTTAGTGAGGAACACGATAATAATAATACTAATTCTACAAATTTGCCTGAAGATTACGGTTACCAGATTGTATTCGTTTGACAGAATTTTTATATAGCACTTCAAGATGTTTCTAGTACTGAAAAAAAAGTGACAATTACATCCAAGTGGATTTCATTCATTGTGAATACACAGTGTCTACACCTAACAGTCTGAAAGCGTCTCTCTTTTAGAAACAAAATTTTTAACTTACAAAGCACCAAAGATAAGAATTTCCAGCTTCAGGTTGTGAGAGCAGTTTGGGCTATTTTTATATCTTAACATTTGATTAAATTGTTACGGTGTAATTTGATCCCCAAGCCGATATATTATGATATACTATGATATACTATGATATACTATGACATCTAAAAATGTGTTAACAAATATTGCTTTTTCTTATCTAGTTAATCTGAACTAAATTGTACAGTATGTACCACTTGCTAAATGGGGGGAGTTGAATTTATGCATGTAATGACCACTGTTAAAGATTACATTATTAAAACTACACTTTATAAACAGTTTCGCAAGCGGACTTAAAATAGCATATTTCTAAACTTAAAAGCATACAAAAATAACCAAATTATGTTAACATTTCCTCAGGGTGACGACAAGATAGAAAGATGGGAAGCTTTAGCAATCTTTAAGATTTTTTTCCAGCTCTGACACACTTGTATTCTAGGATGGTGCAGGGTCAGAAAACCTTGATGAAAAACAGGGAATTGTAATAATTTGGTTGGAGACGGGGGACACGGTGTACCTCCTTCCACCCAGATTTTTGTTGGAAATGGGATTAGACACATTCTTTGAAAGTCCAGATGTCAGAACTAGAATCAGAGAGCAGCTTTCTGTCCTAATTACCCAAGATCTTTCTGAGCATTGAATCATTGGATCATAGAGTTGGAAGAGACATTAGACATCATCTGATCCTATTAGAGCTGCCTCCCCCCGCCGAAAAAAAAAGAAACGCAGAGTGAGGAGCCTGGTGGGGAGTGAGTTCTGTGCTTACAGTGTGTTTAAGCAGAGGCCAGTTCACTCTGGGCCTGGGAGGTTGGCCGGCTCTGTTGGCCTCCATGGCTGGATCCTGCCAGTAGGGCTCAGAAATGAGGGCAGCCAAACGGACAGTACTCTCTCTCCTCCTTTCCCAGCAGCTAAAAATTATGTTTGGTAAAGGTCAGTCTATGGATGGGTGAGCTCAAGGCCTGGGCCTGAGACTCCCGAGAGCATTGCACAGCACCCTGGGGCTCTCACCAGCCTCCTAGGCATATGCCTCATCTGGGGGAGCTGGCTGGTGTGTCTTCAGTGGCATTAGGATTTCAGTTACATGTTTAGTGGGAGAGAGCAGTAACCTTTGAAAGAGATGCTGATAGCCTGGTCTGGAGGAAAGGCCCTGGGCCTGGACTCAGGGGACACTTGAGGCCTCACC
>NW_011888998.1:1450448-1461721 GCF_000151845.1 Pteropus vampyrus | reverse complement strand
GGGCCCCTTCATTTTGTGGCTGACACTTCATCCCATAGGTGAGTGTGTGGTGGGGGAGGGACTGGCTTGGCACCTGGGAACTTGGCTTGAGAGAGAGCCCAGTTGGGCTGCCTCTCCCCACTCCCCTGACCTGGGAAATCCTCTAAGCTGACCTAATTACCTGAGTGAGGGAGAGCTATTGGCTATTGATTCCCAGCAGATGCTGCCATGGAGGGGGTGGGGTGCCACTCTGGAATTAACACTTTGGTTGCTGCCTTTCTCGGACGATTGACTCCTTTCACTTTGCTGTCCCGTGGGAGTGGACCCCCTTGGAGTTCTTCTGGGCCGATTGGCCCTCCCAATCAGCCCAGAAGACTGGGTGTTCATTCATCTCTAGGACACAAGGAACCGCAGTCTCAGCTTAGTACAGACCTCCCTTACCTGGCATTTTCGTTCCTCTCTCTTTGTGGGATCATCAGGAGACGGTGTATTTAGCTGGTGGCCCTAGTCTTTGCTTCCCCAGGGTCCCCTTCTAACCCTGTCCAGACAGGAGCTGTTTGGTCCCCTGGAGAGTCCTTGGGGTGAGAAGCAGTTTTCCACTGCACCCCCTCTGGGCCTCACTGTCAGCTGCCCTCCCAGACCCTGGAGTGTGGTGTGCAAGGCACATCTACCCAGCTTATCAAGCAGTGATTGAGCATGTGCTGTAGGAGTAGCATCTCACATTGTTGTCTCATGCTTCACAATGTACAGGGTTCTTTTACCTGCAGAGCCTCATTTGAGCTTCCTTATCTGACTGGGAGCCTGGATGAGGACTGCTGGATGAGGCTCAGGCTCAGTGAGTGAGTGAGCAGTGGAGCCAAGATCTGCTCTCGGTCTGCCTGACTCTAGGACAGCCTTTCCCACCACCACAGTTGCAGCGTTAGTGCTTGGCAGATAGAGGATCAGTGCGAGACTTAGTCCCTTCCTCAAGTTTATAATCTTAATGCAGGAGAAAGACTTAACACATGCAGAAAAAGTCTCAAGAACGCCATTCCTCGAATGTAATTGACTGTAACTGGCAACTGATAGCAATAGGATTAGAAAGGAGAAAGGCTGTGTTGACTGGAGTTTGGGGCCAGTCTTTGTGGAAAAGGCAGGCTTTGAGCTATGCCTTAAAAGGTCAATAATACGTTGACACATGGAGAAAAGAGGGGAGGAGACTTTAGGAATAAGGACGCATAAGGAGAAGAAATAGCGAGGAGGCCAGGCTGTATCTGTTGATTAGTGGTTGACAGTGATTCTTGGTTGTGGAGGGTTGAATTCCAGGGTGAAATCAAACCCAATTAGACTCAAGAACTGGAGGGGAAGAGGCCAGGGCTGCCTTGTGCGAGGGCTCTCAGAGACACAATTCCAGCTTGGCCTTGTTTTTGACCTTGCCCTCCAGTCTTTGGCTCCCAGTCTCACCCCTGTGAGGCCTGGAGCTCCTGCTTATTGATACAACCGTCCACCCAGCATGTATTTGGGGACCATCCGGTGAGGTAACCGAAATGGAAACCATGTAACTGGGCATGAAAAATTTTCAGGAGAGATGAACAAAAGGAGAATATTTATTAAAAACCATCTCTGTTTGGCTTTATATATATTTGTCTCGTTAACTCTTACAACAACTCTATGAGGTAACTGTAATCATTATTCTGTTTGCATGAGGGAACTGAAGCTCGGAGAGATTAAGAACTTTGTCCTTGGTCACACAGCCAGTAAGTGGCTGTAGTCCGTTTTTCCCTAACGGGCCAACACCCTGGCTTCCTGCTTGTAATAAGGCGAAAGGACATGCCCTTTGCTCTCAAGGGCTTACAGTCCAGTTGGAAGAATCAGCTAAAAAGTCCACGTAGATCTCCAATAAGAGGGCTGGGAGACCGAGCGGGGGAAAAGTGAATATACAGACAGAAAATGTTGGGAGTGGGGTTCAAGGTGGGAGAGCCGCTGTGAGCTGTCACAGACCAGACTTCACAGAGGAAGCAGGGCGTCAAGGCCATCAGTGAGGGGCAGAGAGGTAGGAGGCCGGTCCTGCTGGGGATAGTCACAAAAGCATCAAGGAGATGCAGAAGGGGTGTGTGCGCGTGTGTGCGTGTGTGTGCGTGTGTGTGTGTGTGTGTGTGTCAAATATACACAAAGGTGGAGAGACTAGAATGATCCTTCATATTTAGTACTTCACAATATATTGACGTGAAATCACGTGATATAAATTTAACAAATTCAAGATGAACAATTCGGTCACATTTAGTAGATTCACAATGTTGTGCAGCCACCATTGTTCTCTAGTTTCAAAATTCTTTGTCGCCGCAGGAGAATACCCCACACCCATCAAGCCGTCACTCCCCATCTTCCCCTCTCTCCATCCCTTGGTACCTTCTAATCCGCTTTCTGTCTGTATGGTCTGGGCATTTTACATGATAGAAACTATACTTCTTTCATCTGGTTTTCACTAACCCATGTTGTAGAATGTGTCAGGACATCATTCCTTTATGGCTGAATAATATTTTATTGAATGTATACACCACAGCTTATTTATTCATTCATCCGTTGATGGACTCTTGGGTCGTTTCCACTTTTGGGCTATGAAAATGTGTGCACATGTACTTGTTTGAGTAGTTGTTTTCAGTTCTTCCATGTATATGCCTAGGAGTGGAGTTGTGGAGTCCTGTGGTAATTTTATGTTTAACTCGTAGAGGAACCGCCACATTGTTTTCCCACTTTATATTCCTACCAGCGATGCACTAGGGTTCCAGTTTTTCTGTATCGTCCCCCTGGTGCTTTTCTTTTGACTTGAAGATCACCCCTCACAGTTTTACACACTGGGCTCAGTAAGGCAGGTGCTACCTTTTTCTCAAAATAGGTCCCTAAGCCCACTCACCTTAGGCCGGTGAGCTTGGCCGCTTCTAGCACTTGGTATTCCACGTCTCACACTGGTTCTGCCTTCCTCAGCTTTGGTTCTCTTAGGTCAGGGAACTGGACCCTGAGGAGCTGGATGGCTCTGCTGTGGTCATGCTGAGCGGAGGAACCAGGGCAGCTGCAGTTTCCAGCAGGCCTGTCCCTGCCCTCATAACGCCAGGCCTGTTGGCTGGTTTCTGGGCTGGGCTGGCCTGCCTCCCACATGCCCTCCCAGCTCCGCCCCTGGAAGCCCATTGTGTGAACACGTGGGATCTCAGAATTCTTGGCTGTGCTGCTAGAATGGAGTTTTTGCTCAGGTTGGGCACCCCAGAATGACAGCCGGCTCTCAGGGGGTCCAACGTAGGTGGTGTAGTAATTTCCTACGGCCGCTGTAACAAGGTACCACAGACTGGGGCCTTAAAGGGTGGAAATTAATTTCCTCGCGGTTCTGGAGGCTGAAGGCCAAGATCAAGGTGCTGCTGGGTTGATCTCTTTTGTGGCCTCTCTGCTTGGCTTGTAGATGGTCGTCTTCTCCCTGTGTCCTCACATGGGTTCCCTCTGTACATGCCGGTGTCCTCATCTTCTCTCTTTATAAGGACACCAGTCATATTGGATTTGGGCCCACACTAATGACCTCATTTTACCTTAATTACCTCTTTAAAGGGCCAAAATTCAGTCCACCTTTATGCAATTCTGAGGTACTGGGGGCTAGGACTTCAATATATGAGTGGTGGAGGACACAGCTCAGCCCCTAACAGGTAGACAGAGCAGCAAGAGTGCATAATGGCAAGGCAGGCAGAGAGGCTGGAAGGGGTGGGGGTGGGGGACCTTGTGATTTTTCTGGGCTCCTGTTTGATTTCAGAGTAACTCTCATGCAAATATAGAACATGTGGAGGAGGGGAGAGTAATGGTGGCAGTGAAGAGGGCACTGGGGGCTTCTGGGAGGTGGGAAAGCAGTGTCCATGATCAATAATTTATTCCTGGATACCACGCAGGAGGGCGTCGCCATGGCAACAGGATGGCTCTGAGTGGTTGGCCTGACAGTTGCCTCTCAGAGCTGCCTCTCCTCACTCTGCTCCTCTCTCCCCCTCTCCCCTGCCCCCTCATTTTTCTTGTGTGTCTTGAGAGCCTTTTGTGGAGTGGAACCTGCCTGAGCCTGGGATGACACCGCCACCTGCTTTCAGCGTGGGGCTCATAACAGCTGTAGCAGCCCCTTCCCCACCTCTGTGTGGCCC
The DNA here is from genome assembly GCF_000151845.1 of Pteropus vampyrus. Classification (NCBI taxonomy): domain Eukaryota; kingdom Metazoa; phylum Chordata; class Mammalia; order Chiroptera; family Pteropodidae; genus Pteropus; species Pteropus vampyrus. The sequence continues at coordinate 1,457,597 of NW_011888998.1, read as the reverse complement.
CAGGAAAATGACCAGAGTCATAACCTGACTCCTTTTTCTGGAAAGACCCTCCAGAGGTCATCGTAGTAGCTTTCCAGGCCTGTTGCCTTCATGCCAGTGTTCAGAGTGCTGCTTTTTCTCACAGCCTATCCCTCCACATCACCACACGGTGTTAGGTGCCTCTGCCCTCGGGGACATCTACTCAAGCAGAGCAGCTGGACAGGGCCTTCCCCTGCCTTAGCCCACAGGTGAGTTGTCCGTGTCACCACCATCACTGGTGGTTGATCCATCATTCCTTCCTCCTGGCCTTGGTGGACAGGAAGATGCCAGGAGTGTATAGCTAACCAGAAAGTTTGTACTCCCCAGCATGCTGTTAGTTCCGCGGTGCCACATAGAGGGACCCAGTAAGTATTTGTGCCGTGGTGTGCAATAAATGAAAAGGGGGTCTGAAAGGGGCCTCAGAGAATGACCGAGTCAGGAGTAGGCTCTGACTCTGAGCAGACTCCCACGTGGGTCGCTCTCCCAGTCTTTCCCAGAGGCTGAGTCTTCAGTCCAGCAGCCGTACTGAGCTTCAGCAACTGAGAATATTGAATTTTTAAAGTTATTTTTCATATGCATTACAATTCACTGCTCCCCTGATTCACTGGCTGTCACAACTAATAAGGGATCTGGGTGTGTAATAACCATTTAAGACTTAATGTTATTAGTCTTGTAATTGCTGCTAAGGGTCTTGTCTGTTCTCTGAATTTGTAAATCCTCATGCTCAAAGATTAAGAAAACATACCCCTAAGCTGGAGGCTGCCCAGGGCGTGGGGGTTTGGAGACCAGCCTCGGCAGTGAGTTTTCTGATAGAGCCTGAAGCCAGAGGTGCGGATATGCCCAGGGAGCATCTGTGAGCCCCTGAGGATGGAGAGGGGAAGGAGGGTGCCCTGCATAGGAGCATGGCCTGGGTTGTCCTCATGACAAGCAGCTGCTGGGGAGAGAAGAGCCTTATCTCCAGGGAAAGGCCAGGTCCCGCCCTGCCCCCTTCCCAGGCTCACAGGCTCGGAGTCCTGATGGCCCAGAAGAGATAGCAATGATGTCCTAATCAGATGGTCCTGATGCTGCAGGCAGAGATTAGAGTTGACAGGAAAACCAGCTGTATTAGAAATGGCCTCCTCTGGCTTGATCACTAGAAATGCTCCCACTTGTCCCCAGAGGGGATCTTTTCCCACACGTGGCTCTGTGGAGTCCTCATCGAAAAGTGTTTATTATGGGTTTGATAGTTTTGCTGTGGTGAAGGGCCAGGGCACACGGCTGATTGTCACTGGTTTGCGGGCCAGTGTCCTCGCATCACCCTTTTTTCTCTCCTACCTGTGAAGGTCCCAACGCTGCTGCCTGTGAGCGCCACCGGCCAGGCCGGGTCTGCTGCCCTCTGCGCACCATCTCCTTCCAGAAACCAGCGTGGAAACTCTGCCTGCTTTTGTGTGTGTGTGTGGTTAAATACACATAACATAAAATTTAACATTTTAACCACTTCAGAGTGTACATACAGTTCAGTGACATTTAATACATTCGCAATGTTGTGCACCATTGTTACTCTCTAGTTCCAGAATATTTTCATCGCCCCAAAAGGAACCCCCCTACCAATTAAACAGTCACTGCTCATTGTCCCCTCCCCCAGCCCCTAGCAACCACTCATCTGTTCTTGTCTCTACCAACTTGCTTATGCAGGGGATTTCATGTCAATGACACTATACAGTATGGGCCTTTGTGTCCAGCTTCCTTCAGTTACCATAATGTCTGCAAGGTTTAGCCACATCGCAGCATGTGTCAGTACTTCATTCCTTTCCGTTCCTGTTCCACTCTCTGTTTACCGCATTTCACTTATCCGTCGATTATTGATAGATATTTGAGTTGTTTCTTGTGAATAATGCTATTAGGAACATTTGTGTGCAAGTTTTTGTTTGAGCGCCTGGTTTCAGTTCTTTTGGGTATACACCTAGGAGTGGAGTTTCTGGGTCATATGGTAATTCAGTGTTTAACTTGTAGAGGAAACACCAGACTTTGCATACTTCTTTACATGTGCCAGTCTGTCTTCCTTTGAGAGTGGGAGGGAGCAGCCTGCTCTCTGTGCCCACTCCTGGCTATAACCTTTGGTGGCTACTTTTGGAATGTTTCTAATTCCTAGACCCCGGTCAAGACACAGTGATGTGGGTGGATACAACAGAGGCGTCTAGTGGTGACAGGAGTGATTTCTAAGTGTTTTAATGGTATTAGCGGATCTTACTCACCCGCACACATGCTGTCTTCCGAAGCTGCACCACTTGGGGGCTGCGATGGAGCCAGTGCCCAGAACCTTGTTTCGTCCTCCCTAGGAATAGTCTTCAGAGATCTTTCCCTGGTGATCATCCTTTGATTTAGACACTAAACAGCATTCCCAACTGCATCACTCACCATCTTTCTCATTTTGGGCTCCACCTTTCAACTTAAAAACAACAACAACAGATCTACCCTCATAGGACAAAAATTTGCCACTATGGGGCCCATCAAAAGAATATTGTACAGGCTTTGAAAGTAGTTCCGAAAGGAAGCTTCAGAAATGTTCTAAGCACAGGCGGTGGATGCACTGTTGGAATATGCAGACAGCCTCCTGAGGGAACGTCTTTGAAGGAGACAGCACTCATTTCAATATATAAATTCTGGTGTGTTCATTTAAAAGATTTGTCACAAGGCTTTATTTGCACACAATAAAAAGACAGTGTGAATGGTTATTGAATTATGTACACCTCCAGGAAATCAAAGAAAGATTTGCATTTTAGTTTTAGGGAGATGAAGTCCAAAATATAACCTGGAAGTGTGTTGGGATAGTTAACCCAAAATCGCATTGTCCAATTTCTGGGTAGGAGAAGGATCAGTGAGGAGCCCAAATGCTTAGGACAAGCATCCCCATTCTTCATAAAGGTTAGTGGGGCAGTTTGGTTATACCATCCATCAGTCTGACTGTGAAGGGGGCCACATACAGACTTTGCATTTTGATTATTCTCCATCTTTGGGGGTGATGTGAGAAGAAAGGAGGCTGGTGAGAAATATAGGTGAACTGGTATCTCGGTGAGTTGACTTTTTAAAATTTTTAAATAGCGGGTATCTTGCTGTAGCCTGGACAACCCAGGGCTGTCCTTTAAAGGTTAAATATTTTAGCCAGCTTTGGTAGTCTGGCAAAGAAGCTTTGCACAAAGCCCCTAGGCCCGTGTGCTGGTCTCTTTGACATACTGGATGGTGGTTTTTCTTCCTCACTGAAAAAGCTGAAGTCAGCAGTGAAGGAGATGGTTGGTGGGTCAGAGAGTGTAGTCTGGTTCTTACAAGATTTTAGGAACAGTTTGGAAGCTGGTGACATTGTCCCCATTTTATAACCAGGCCCGAAAAGTAGATGTCAAGGTCAGCGGAATTTCAGAGCCAAGAATAGATCCCTTCGCCATTCCGTCACCACAGTAACTCACTCCAAGGTTTGAAGAATGTCACCCCTGGGGGCATAGCGCTCTGAAAACGGTTTCATGTCTTTGTCTCTTTTATCCCAGCAATCATTTATTTGGGGTAGATATAGATGGATTTGATAGCAAAGCAGAGAAAGATGCTGCAGTTACTTTTTTTAATTTATTGCAGTGAAAAAACATATATATCATAAAATTTGCCATTGTAACAATTTCAAGTGTTCAGTAGTTCACTGACATTTGGTACATCCATAGTCTTGTGCAGCTATCACTACCCTCTATCTCCAAAGCTTTTTCATCACCCCGGATTGAAATTCTGTAGCCAGCAAGCAGGAACTCCCCATCCCTGTTCCTCCCAGCCCTGGACGCTCTCATCGACTTTCTGTCTATGAATCCTAGTCCAGATCATATTAAGTGGAAGCGTACGATATTTGTCCCTTTGTTTCTGGCTTATTTCACACAGCATAATAATTTCAAGGTTCATCGATGTCACATGTATCAGAACTTCATTCCTTTATATGGCTGAGTGATGTTCCATCGTATGGACAGACCACATTCTGTTTATCCATTCATCCGACGATGGGCGCTGGAGTTGTTTCCAACCTTTGGCTACAGTGAGTAACGCTGTGATGAACACTGGTGTATAAGTATCAGTTTGAATCCCTGTTTTCAGTTCTTTTGGGTAGGAATTGCTGAATCATATGGTAATATTATGTTTGATTTTTTTTGAGGAACTGCAAATTTTTTTCCACAGTGTCTTTACCATCAGCCATGTAGGAGGGTTCCAGTTTCTCAACATCCTCGCCAATGGTGGTTATTTTCCATTTTACTGATAACTATCCTAGTAGGTATGAAGTGGTATCTCATTATGGTTTTGATTTGCATTTTCCTAATGATTAGGGATGTTGAGCATCTTTCATTTGCTTTTAGTCATTTGTACATTTTCTTTGGAGAACTATCTGTTCAAATCCCGTGCCTGTTTTTAGATTGGATTTCTTGTCTTTTTGTTGTCAAGTTTTAGGACTTCTTTTTGTATTCTGGACATTAAACCCTTACCGGCTGTGTGATTAGCAAGTATTTTCTCCCATTCTTCTGCAAGCTGATTTTTCACTTTCTTGTTAATGTCCTTTAATGCACAGAAGTCCAATGATATATTTTTTTCTTTTGTCGCTTGTGCTTTTGGTGTCACATCTAAGAATCTGTTACCAAACCCAAGGCCGTGACGATTTACCTTCAGTTTTCTTCTAGGAGTTTTGTGATATTAGCTTTTTTGTTCAGGTTGTTGATTAATAATTCCGAGTTTATTTTTGTGTAAGGTGTGAGGTAGGGGTCCAACTTCATTCCTCTGCGTGTGTAAATCTAGCTATCCCAGCATCATTTTTTGAAGAAACTGTTCTTTCTCCATTGAGTGGACTTTGCACTCTTGTCAAAAGTCAGATGTATGAGTTAATTTCTAGACTCTCAATTCTATTTCATTGGCCTTGCCTAGTCTTACGCCAGTACCACACTGATTTGACTACTGTAGTTTTATTGTAGGCTTTGAAATCAGGAAATATGAGTCTCTGATTTATTATTCATTTTCGAGATTATTTTGATTATTCAGAGCCTCACATAGACTCGGGTCATGCCACTCCGGGTGCCCCTCACAATCTTTTCACAGGCTCACTTCTGAGTGACTTGCTTCTCGATGGCTGCTCCCAGCCTGTGTAATCCTGGAGTCTCAGCACTAAGTGGGCCTCAGAGGTGCTCGTAGCCAGCCTCCCATCCGTGCTGGATTTCTATGGCTCCTCCAACAGGGCTCACCCAGCTTCTGCTTAAAAACTTCAGACAGAATCCTTCATGACAGCAAGTTTCCTGTTATAATAGAATTAGCTTCCCATTCTGGGAAGACAGGTTTGTACACCCAGAGATGAGACTAGACCTTTAGCCACAGCAGGTAACAGTTAACAAATATGGTTGGAGGGCCTCCCTCAGAATTGCCTAGCCCTGCCCTGACCCCTTGATTCCTGTGGGCAGTCACTGGCCACACTCTGGCAAGGTCCACAGTCCTCCAGAGCGTTTTATTGCCAATCTATTCTGATGTGGAAGAATAGGTTGGTTGGGCATAGCACATCCATCCTCTTAGAAGGGGGCTTTGGCTGGCAGGGGTGGTGTGGGGAGACCACTCGGCTGCCTGCTAGGACAGGATGGAGCTCCCACAGGCATGCCAGCTGTTACTACAGCCATTCTGTGCTGATGTGGGCTCTATTCTGTGAATGTGACCCACTTTCAGACCTGACAATTCTCTGCCCCCACTGCGTTCCTCCCCTCTGAGTGCCCACTCTGCCTACTGCTTGAAAGCCACCGGGGTAGTCTCCCTGGGTTGAGAAAGGGGCTGTTATCTGAGGGATTGGCCATCATGGCTGCCGCCATGAGGAGAAGTGCCAAGGGAACCAAAGCAGTGGATGGTGGGGGGCAGCTACCCTCTGGGTACCCCCGAATCTGAACGCTTGCCTGATTTTCTCAGAATCTGACTTTCTTGTATTCCTCTTCCACATGGGATTAACCTGTCTGTACCCTGCTGATATGGAAAAGTGGCTGCCTCTGCCCTCCACCTGTGACGTCCCTCTCCATTCTGGCTCTGAACCTTCAGGCCAGCACCTTCCACTCTGGTGGTGCCTTTCTCAGCTATCTTTCCCACACTCCTAAAACTCTGCCAGCCCCGTGCTCATCACAGGCAAGAGAAATGGCTCAGCAGCGGCCCCCGGGAGAAGACTGGGCGGGGGGCAAGGTGTGGGGCTGGAGAGGGCCAGGGCCAGGCAGCTGGGCTGTTGACTTGAAGCTCAGTACGAGGCAAGAATGCGATGTGCTGGTCAAAACGGCAAGCGAGAGGAGCTTCCTCAGGCGAAGGGCAGACCAGGGCCAGGGCCGCCCTGTGCCCATGCCGGGAGTGTGTTCCGCTCCGGGCACCATGCATTGCACATGCTTTTTCTTATTAGCAAAAGTAATTTATGTTCTTTGCAGAAAATTTAGAAAATATAAATAAGCACAAAGGAGAGAATGCAAATTATCCAAAGATCGCCATTCTTATCCTCTTTTCTGTAATCTGCTTTTTTCAATTAATAGTTTTTCATATTACTGAAATATTCTTATGCGTTATTTCATCAGTTTAATGACTACGTACTACTTCACTGTTGATGATAGTAAGAGTGGAAGATTTTTTTTTCTTAGCATTTACCATATGTATCAGGTACTATCATTCATTGATTCTTTGTAACTCAAGATTGATATTCTTAATATCTTAATTATACAAATAAAGAGAGCGAAGCACAGAGAGGCCAAGTAACTCGCCCAAGGTAACAAAGCAGTAAATGGCGGAACCAAATTTTGAACCCAGGTCTTCTGGCTCTAGAGCCCTTATTTCCATACTCTCCTGCCTGTCAAACCATGTACATGCCGTAGTTTATCATTTCCCCTAGTGATGGCTGTTTAGGTTGTTTCTAATTTTTACCATCATAAACATTATTCTGATGAAAATTCACGTGACTTCGGTATTCTAATTATCCTTGATTATTTACTTAAGATCTAACTCCCAGAAATGGAATTTATGGAACAAAGGGCATAAATGTTTTTAAGACTTTTCAATGTTTTTTCAAATTTAGCTCCAGGGGGACGTTATCAAGGTACACTGTCACCAGCAGGAGAGGAGGGCTGGGCCTTA
>NW_011888998.1:1428470-1450398 GCF_000151845.1 Pteropus vampyrus | reverse complement strand
CAAGGTGTGGGGCTGGAGAGGGCCAGGGCCAGGCAGCTGGGCTGTTGACTTGAAGCTCAGTACGAGGCAAGAATGCGATGTGCTGGTCAAAACGGCAAGCGAGAGGAGCTTCCTCAGGCGAAGGGCAGACCAGGGCCAGGGCCGCCCTGTGCCCATGCCGGGAGTGTGTTCCGCTCCGGGCACCATGCATTGCACATGCTTTTTCTTATTAGCAAAAGTAATTTATGTTCTTTGCAGAAAATTTAGAAAATATAAATAAGCACAAAGGAGAGAATGCAAATTATCCAAAGATCGCCATTCTTATCCTCTTTTCTGTAATCTGCTTTTTTCAATTAATAGTTTTTCATATTACTAAAATATTCTTATGCGTTATTTCATCAGTTTAATGACTACGTACTACTTCACTGTTGATGATAGTAAGAGTGGAAGATTTTTTTTCTTAGCATTTACCATATGTATCAGGTACTATCATTCATTGATTCTTTGTAACTCAAGATTGATATTCTTAATATCTTAATTATACAAATAAAGAGAGCGAAGCACAGAGAGGCCAAGTAACTCGCCCAAGGTAACAAAGCAGTAAATGGCGGAACCAAATTTTGAACCCAGGTCTTCTGGCTCTAGAGCCCTTATTTCCATACTCTCCTGCCTGTCAAACCATGTACATGCCGTAGTTTATCATTTCCCCTAGTGATCGCTGTTTAGGTTGTTTCTAATTTTTACCATCATAAACATTATTCTGATGAAAATTCACGTGACTTCGGTATTCTAATTATCCTTGATTATTTACTTAAGATCTAACTCCCAGAAATGGAATTTATGGAACAAAGGGCATAAATGTTTTTAAGACTTTTCAATGTTTTTTCAAATTTAGCTCCAGGGGGACGTTATCAAGGTACACTGTCACCAGCAGGAGAGGAGGGCTGGGCCTTAGACTTTGAGAGGAAGCCTGACTCACTGAAGTCTGGCTAGTGTAGGGGAAACGGGACAGTGCAGTGAATGGAAATAGTTTTATGAGGAGCAGCTGAAGGGGCTGGAAGTATGCAGCCTAAAGAAGACTTGGAGTGTTGGAGGGCGGTGAGGGCCACACTCATGGCTGTAATCAAACCTGTAATGGGCTATCGATTGGAAGAGCCCCAAGGCCCTAGAGCAGAAGTGGACCAGAGGGCTGAATTTGAAGTTGTGGAGAGCCATTGTCCTGTGCAGGGCCAGCACATGGCCTTGGACGGGCAGGGTGGGTGGTGAGTAAATGTTACACGGCCCACTGCCATCCTTGGCTTGGGTTCATGTAGGGTACGCATGTGGGGGAGGGCCAGTACTACCCATGTCACACTGTGCTCCCCCACAAAACATTACGTCTCTGAATCTTAAGAGCCTGGCCCGGCCTGGTACCTCTCTTCATCTATCCCCTTGGAGCCTGAGCAGCACAGCCTGGCTTGTGTCATGGGCCACACAACTCCTCCATTATGTATGAGGGGGACCCAGTGGTGAGAGAGTGAGCAAGCCGGGGGTTGGGGCTGGTGAGTGGTTATTAATAAACAAGTATATTGTGTGGAGTTCCATTCACGGCACTCTCAGAGGACGTGGTGGGCTTGAGATAATAAAGCCCTGTTTATGCCATGGAGGGGGGGTCGGGGAGGTGGCAGGTGGGCGTGGTGAGGAGCCGGGAGACCAGGGCCTGTTTTGATTTCACCCCGGGCAGGGCTGCTGTGTTTGCTCTGAGACCGGCATCCAGAGGGAGGATCTAGCTGGCGTTTAGCTCAGGCCTACGTCTGCCTCCTGGATGGCCTGAGGTCTAAGAAACGCCTCGCTTTCCATCCCTACCTGTCCCCATGGAGGGAGACTGAGAAGACATCAGATGAACCGAGCCACGTCTCCTTCAGGAGGGAAGGAGGACGGTCAGCTCTACCCTGTTTCTTAGCCTCCCGTTCCCACGCCATTCCTCCTTCCGGGTGAGTCCTTCTGCTTGGGCTTTCGAACCCTCTAAAGTGGCATGTGTTAGATTGTGCAGAGTTTCCTGGTGATGCTGGAATTGTGTTTGTGCACAAGGTCTGCAAGAAGCTTCCTAGCCAAGGACCGGACCAGTTTTGTGTTGGGATCTGCAGAATGAAGCAAGCAGGCTGGAGGGGAGAGAAGTGATTATAATGAATGAGCTAAACATTAAGAGGAATAGAGACGAGGAGCAAGGATCCCGGTCCCTGGTGTGGGTGAGCAGAGGACCTTCGTTCTGAGGAATGAAGGTGTCTGGGAAAATGAGATGCCCAAGAGCATTTTGGCAGAGGGACAACTCGGGACTGTGTCTCTAATTGCAAAGTCTGCGTTAACTCTGTGACTTGATGCTCAGCCCCTTCCTTTCTCTCCTTCAACCCTTTGCTCTGCTCTCCACCATCCCAGACCAGCCCTCTCCCTCCAGCCCAGCCCATCTCACTCAGTCTTGGCATCTCTGCCTCTTGGGCCAGGAATTTAGAGCTACTGGTTGGGAAGCAGTAAGAAGAGGCCATTTTGCTGTCACTGACTTCTAGAGATGGAGAGCGTGTCCTGGTTCAGGGGAGTCTTGGTTTTCTGTCACTTAGTGGTGAACCAAAACAAGGAGAAAGCCAGGGCCCAGGCAGGCCTGGGTCACCTGGCTCCATTAGGAGCTCATGGTGCTCCCTTTGACTTTTGCAAGTGGCCCAGAGCTACCCTCTGTCTAAGATGTATGCTGGTTAAACGTGAGCTGGGAGGGAAAAGGCCAGTGGCGGGGACTGTCTGCTCCTCCTTCCTCATGGGTGCAGGGCTCCCTGTGGCAGGCATTTGGACCCAGTGACTTTAAATTTTTGTTTGGATTGAAGATTGAGTTACCCTTCTTAACCCAGGAAAGCTTGAGGCTGCATTAGAGCCAAAATGGGCTGATTCTAAGTTATTAGAAGAACGTTGCATCCCTGGCTCGCTCCAGAAGGGAACTTCCCCGGAGGCAGCTCCCCTGCCCCTCTGCCCCAACCAGGGCAGAGTGTCAGGGACTCAGAGCTGTGCAGGCTACTCCCACACCCCTGTACCTAGAGCAAGCAGCACAGCTTCCTTGAGCACAAGCATCCTTGGCCTGGCCTCAGCAGTGGGATGCGGAGGGGGCTCTGCAGCCCCTTCTTGGGCCCTCCGTTCCTGCAGACGCTGTGGACACTTGCTTCTGAAGAAGCAGTAACTATTCTTAGACGCATCTGCATGCTCCTAGGAGCACTGTGTCTGTGACGTATGTGCTGGGCTGGATGCTCTTCTACTCAGAGAAGGTGTGAGAGCTGGTGACATAGCTGGAGGTGGGAGCGGAGGTGTATGTAGTCAGCCTGGCTGGGCACTTGGCCTGGAGGAATGACCCAGCGTCCTCCACCAGGCTTTTCGGGGGATCCTACCAGCTATGTCTCATGGTTGTCAGTTGCCGTGGGAGGTTCTCGGAAGGTCCAGCTACAGCAACAAGGGCCTTCCTCACGGGGCAGGCAGGCTGACTCACGCTGTGGGCACGCCCTTCTCTGAAGCTGTACACTCACGGTGTACCAGGAGGAATCAGCAAGGCGGCCTTCCCCAGTAATGGGAACACCGTCAGCAACCGTAACACTGGCACCTGTTCCCTGAGAGCTCGCTCCGGGATTGGCACTGCTCTGAGCATTTGATGTCAGTCCTCTCGTGTAAACCTCCTGACGACCTTTGCTATCCTCCTTCTGGCATTCATAAAAGTGAGACTCAGACAAGTTATGCACACTGCCCCGTGTCACAGTGTCAGTGACTGAGCCAGGTGTCCACCTAGCTCAGGGGCCAGATCTCTTGGAGCTCTTATGTCATGTTGGCTCCAACAACGTGCCTTGTTTTGGTGGCCACAAGGACTGAGGTCAGATGCAAGGAAAGACTTCCCAACAGTGAGCAGGTCCTTCTTCCTTAGAGATTTTTGAGAAGCATCTAGCTCTTCAGGACGGTCCTCCCTGCAGGCTGGACTCTGCATGGATGACCAGTCAAGGGAGTTTTTTCAATGGCCTGTCCATGGAAGGGGCTGGGCCATGAGTCAGTAATACAGGGAGTAACCGCCAGCAGCTTCTGGGCGCACCAAGTGCCCAGCTGGGATTTGGAATGTGGGAAAAGGCCGGGGAGGCCAGAGAATTTCCCAGGCCCGAAGAGGACGGCGCAGGGAAACCGCCCTGGGAGCTCTTGAGCGGCCTGTGGGTCAATGGAGCTTTCATTTCCGCCTTCCAGTCAGATGTGACTCGTTCCCCAAGGCGTCCTCGGCCTCAAGGAAAAGTGTGCTAGGGACGGTGCGTGCATGTGCGTGTGCGTGTGCGTGTGCGTGTGTGCGTGTGCGTGTGTGCGTGTGCGTGTGTGCGTGTGCGTGTGCGTGTGCGCGTGCGTGTGTGTGCGTGTGTGCGTGTGCGTGCGTGTGCGTGTGCGTGTGCGTGTGCGTGCGTGTGCGTGTGTGTGTGCGTGTGCGTGTGCGTGTGCGTGTGCGTGTGCGTGTGCGTGTGTGTGTGCGTGTGTGTCCGTCCTCCCTCCCTTGACTTCCTGCAGTGACAGGTGGGTGCAGCCAGCACCCTGGAGGAGGCGGTGGAGTGCCAGACCGGTGGGCGGGTGTGGAGTCAGGCTGCCTGGGTTTCCGCCCAATTCCACCCTTGGCAGGGTGACTCCCGGTTTCCTCGTCTGTCAGCTGTGATATTAATAGCGCTTGCCTCTTGGACTTTGTGAAGATAAGTGAACTCATCCATGAAATCTTTTAGCACAGGAGGAAGAGAGGAAGATCCCTCTGTCCAGGGCCATGTGGCTGCTTCAGTCTCCCTCCTGCCCAGCCCCAGACTGTCGTATGCTGCGGCCCTGCGTGTGCCCGGTGCCTGCATGTGCCCGGTGCCTGCATGTGCCCGGTGCCGCTAGCGCTGTCTCTCCTGTTGCTCGCCTGGGCTCAGGTTAAACACCCAGCAGTCCCCTGGCTGCTTCCTGCTGCCACCCCTCTGAGCCATAGGAGCCAGGGAGATGCCCACGGTCCAGGTCTTTGCTCCCTGGGCTGCCTTCGGCCTCATTTATTTCTGGTCTCTGGAGGTGGGAGTCCTCTTCCAGTTTATGCCTCTGAGTCTTCCCCACAGTTCAGCTGGTGTCCAGCTGTCTGGGCGCCAGGGAGTGCAGTCTCGGCTTTGTCCTGCCCCCTGTCTCTCCAGGGCCCTTCCCCCTGCTCTTGCACTCCCCACCCACCATCCTGCATCCACCCCAGTCTCCCCGCCCTGGGCTCCTCGTCCTGACTGCATCTGCCCCGGGTCCTTCCCACCTCGCTTCTCCCCTTGCCGTGTCCCTGGTCTGAGCACCATCCAGTTCATACTTCTCAGAAATTCCAGGACACGTTGCATGCCTAAAGCAAACATCTGCTGACATTTAGAAATACTTAAAGGCCCACATTTTTATTTCTTTGTGAACACAGAATATTCTCCTTCTGGCATAGGAAACTAAAAAGAGGGCCTGGTGATGAAGGCAGCCCACATACAGAATCGCTTTTGAAAAGGAGAGGTAACTTCTCCCCACTTTGCTTTAGACAAGGTCAGCATGAGGGGGTTGGGTAGAGGAGAGCAGCATGTGCTTTCTGGCTGCCCCCAGTCACTGCCCTGTGCTTTGGGTATACGTCCTCGTTCAGTCCCTTCGATAACCTGATGAGGCAGATTCCACAATCCCCATTCTGTCTGTAGGAGGGGAAACAGAGAGGGTAAGTAAGTTGCCTAAGGTCACACAGTGATTAAGAGTCAGGACGCGAGTGTGGGTATTTTTGTTTCCTCTGCGGTCATGCAGCCTGTAGGAGGAGCTGGGTTGGAGAGGGGATGTTAGTACAGACACATCTGAATTTTGGTTACCTGGAGCCGGATTTCTGCCTCTGAGCAAATGCACGTGTCCCGTTCGTGCCCCTTCTTGCGGACTCTTCATCCCTCGGTTGTGGGCCTCTCTGGAGGGAAGAGGGGGGACCCCAGCCTTCTACCACTCTTCGTCTTCCTCCAGGTTAGACCAGGAATATAGTGACACTGCTGAAGCCGCCAGCCTCCCAGAAGCCAAACATGCCTGAGAACAGACTATATTTTGCTGGAAGAAGGAGAAAGAAAAGCAGAATCAGGAATCTGGAAGTGCCTGAGTAATACAGTGTTAGAAAGTCAGGGTACTTCTCCCTGAAAACAAGCCATAGGGAACATTCTGCAAAATTTTTGCAGATTGTCCAGGAGGCCTGTGGGCTGGAAACCTGTACAACCCATAGAAATAACTGCTCCGGTCTCCAGGCTCTGGGCTCCTCTGATAGCCTCCCCTTCCCCACAGCCCTCTGCTCCCCTGCTGGCGGCTCTTTGTTGAAGGGGACAGAAGTGACAGGGTAATGGGCCTAAGCACACACCAAAAGCCAGTGGTAGGTACCAGCCTCCACAAATCCCCAACCAAGACAAGATGTTATTAACTAGTTCTGAGGGAGCATTTGGTGCTCTAACTTCCATCAGGAGAGGTCTGATGGGGTCTTTGTTTGCCTGACTCTGAAATTCTGGGGTTGATGGGAGAAGCGGAGGCAGGAGGGGTCTGCAGGCGCCTTTGATTCGGCCTAGAATCACGGGGTAAATACAGTCATTTGGGATGTGTTGTCACCCTTCCTGAGCCTTTAACATCTGCCTCCTAAATTACTGCTAAAACCTGGGACTCTCTTACCCAAGCTCTTAGGTTTGTTTGTTTGTTTTTTTAACTTTTAAAATCAACTATTGAGATATAATTTACATTCAATAAAATGTACTCATTTTAAGGGTGCAGTCATTTGAGTTTTGACAAATGTATACACCCATGTAACCCCCATTCCAGTCAAGATATAGACTATTTTATCACCCCTGAAAATTCCCTCATCCTATTTGCAGTCCATCCTCCTGGCCCCAGGCAACCACTGAACAGCTTTCTGTCCTCGTGGGGTCTTGCCTGTTCTAGAGATCCCTGTCTGCAGTATGGTGTCTTCGTGTCACTGCTGGAGTTTGCTGAGCCCCAGGGAAGAATAAGAGTTATCTGAGACACACACGTCTGGTGTCCGTACCCTCTCTACCCTCCTCTGAGCCCTCGGCCCCCTCTCTCTCGTTCGCGGCCATGGTATGCCAGGGTCTGTGGCAGGAAGAAGGCCTCTGCCTCGGCAGTGAGAGGGACATGGGAGGGAGAGGAGATGGGAGGGAGTTTTGGCCTGTGGCTGAGGAACTCAGGACGTGGAGGATGACCGTCGACCAGGAACTGGATGTGGGGCTCCTGGAGGCAAGCCCCGGGCAGTGTGGGCCTGGGGAGGCAGCTGGGATGTCCTGCCTCCTGCCGCAGGCTTTTTCACCACTGTCCCAGGTCCTTGCCATTCTTTGCATGGAGGTGACGTGAACGCTGCTTTCCTAGGGAAGATTTAACCTGGAGTTCTGGGTTCTTTTGAGTGAACTGAGGGGCAGGGAGGCAGCGACAGCCTTCAGAGTACAGCCGCAGGTGAGATGCTGGAGGGACCCGGCCAACTCCTCACACTGTGGGGTCGGGTCTAGCCTGTGGGGTCTTGCAGTGAGGTGTGTGCCTTGCTTAGCATGGGGGTGCTGGAGGACAAGGAGCAGAGAGCTTGGCTTGCTGGCCACCCTGTCCTGCTGACCCCATGGACCAATACCACACTCCTCTACTTGTGCCCAGGGCTGCAGCTTCTCCTCTCCCTGGACAGTCAGAGGGCAGCAGACAGGACTGATCCTAGGAGGCAGCCTGTTTGAGACAGACACGGTGCTAAGGATTTGCTGTACTTTGCCTGACCTTTCTGGGATCCAGATGACCCATTTCTATAAGTGGTCATATTTTAAGAGTGCTTTCAGCCCTTGGGAAAAACGGATACCAACTAAAACCAAGATATTGTCATTAATGCTATTCTTTTCTTTTCTACTATTATTATTTCATTGTGGTAAAATATACACAATATAAAATTGACGATTTTAACCATTTTTTAGTGTCCAGTTCTCTGATGTTAAATATATTCACATTATTGTCCAGCCATCACCACTGTCCATCTCTAGAACTTTCATCCTCCTCAACTGAAACTCTGTCCCCTCCCCCAGTCCCTGGTGACCACCATTCTACCTTCTGTCTCTATGAATTTGACTATTCTAGGAATCCCGTATACGTAGAATCATACCATATTTGTGTGTCTGGCTTGTTTCACTTAACATGCGTCTTCCAGGTTCATCTATGGTGTAGCATGCATTGGAATTCTATTCCTTTTTAAAGCTAGATAGTATTTCATTCATAGGTACACCACATTTTGTTTATTCATTCATCTGTCCATGGACGTCTGGATCAGTTCTACCTTTTGGCTATTATGAATGATGCTGCTATTATGAACATTTGCATACAAATATGTCTTGGAGGCATTATGGTATTTAAATGCTCAGCAGCCTTTCCTTGCAATGCCTCCTGTTTAAACCTCCTGCTGTCCAGGCCCGTGGTGGTATGTTTTTCTCTCCCCTAACCTGCGACCCTGTCTCCCCTCATTTAGTGCCTGTGGCAAACGGTGTGCTTCAAACCCTTCCATCTTTGATTAGTATTGGGGACTCGGGTTTCCCAGGCAATGGACTTCTGAGTTCCTTTCTCCATGAGCTTTCTTTTCAATGTATCTTCATTCCTCTTGGCCACCAGCTGTCTTCTGGAGTTTGATTCCGTTAAGCTTCTTAATACAAGAATACAACAGAACATCTTCGCTTCATAAAGGAAAGAAGAGAAACTGACTTTTATCAGGCATCTGCTATGTGCTAGGTGCTCTTCAAGGGCTATCACAGCACTGCAAGCTTCACCTCTGCTTATAGGGCAGCCTTGTGAGGCAGGGACAGAACCTGAGTTTTAAGGGTAAGGATGCTGAGGAGAGGCTCAGGGAGGTTAAGTTACTTGCCCAAGCTCACAGAGGCCAACGTTCCTTCTATACACCACCTAACTACGTCCCCGATCCTTCGAGTGCAAACGAGCCAGAGAAATTTCCTGGACCTTTTCTTTTAAAATGGAAATCCAGGCTTGGAGTTTCCCCTACTGATTTGTAAAGAATACCCTTTGGTCTTCCTTACCCTAGTTCTGGTAAAATATGGAATTACTAATTAATTAATGTTTTGTTTAGTTTTTCAAAATACGCAAAAGTGGAAAGAATAGTGACATGATCCCTATGTTCCCATCACCCAGCTTCAACGATTGTCAACACTTGGCCAGTTTATTTTCATAGTTCGATGATCAGGTTCTTCTTTTTGATCTTGGGGTCCTCCCCGTGGGGTGCAGTAGCAGTTGGTGTTTTCTGGAGGAGGGCAGGGGAATCTGCAGAACTGGGCATCTTGGAGCGAAATCTCTTCCCAGCTGGAAGAGTGCTAATTGCCACCAGTTGGAATCCCGTCTCCGGGTTCGTTATTCTGCGGATGTCTGAGCACCACCCAGGAGGCAGCGGGAGGGGCAGATCTTTTGAAAGGCCTGGCAAGACCTGGCAGGTGGTAAGCAGAGAGACTTCTCTTCCTTAGAGCATTTACCGTTTGATTTTATTTCAGTTCTTCTGAGTGGGAAGAGAGAAGGTTATGTGAGGATAACTGTCCCCCGAGGGGACTGCCAAGGCAGGCTTGATGCAGAGCAGGGACCAGTGGGAAAAGAGCCTATGGCCTCTTCAACGAGATCTAACAAACATTTTCATTTTTATTTTTTAAAATACCGACTTTGTGCCAGGTACTGAGCTAAATGTGGAAATTCAGCTATGACATGCTGGTGTCTGCTCTTAGAAAATTTGTGGTCTACCTAAAAATAGCTAGTAACAACCAACATTTGTGTGTGTCAGACCCTGACAGAGTACTTTATGCACATTGTCATGTTATGCCCCCCAGAACGGTCTGTAAGAGAGGTACAGTTATCTCCATTTTACAGACAGGAAGCCGGGGCTCACTGCGCCTCACCTGTCTGTGCAAAATGAGGAGTGTGGAGAGGGAAGGACAGAAAGAGGGAGAGTATAGAGGGGACAAGGGACCCTCTGTTAGGCTGCAGGTATGTGCTTATATAAATCCCACCGGATGTGCTTTCTCATAAGATGGGAGGCAGCCAAATGGTGCATTTTTTCTCTCTCACCTTTATAGAGGACTGTGGGATTTATTTTTATTTCGAAGACAGGGCAGTTCTTTGGCAGGAAAAGAAGAGTGAAGACTGGAACTTGAGAAAGTCATTTCCTTAGGCTGCAGGGATGGAGAGAAGAGAATCGAGTTGGGTTTATTTATTCATTGTTTTTATTTAAAGAAGATTTGGAATTTTTCAAGAGAGAGGAGTTGAGGGAGTGAGTCAGGTTTAAGTGTAAGCAAGGAGCGTTGTCTGATCTGGTTTGACTTTGTCCAGCGATCAGACGCTTTGGGTTCTCATGATGGGTGGGCCCCAAGCTGCAGGAGCAGCTGGTGGTGCTATACCCCTCTTGGGGTGAGGCCGGCTTGGTGTGCCCAGTTTCTGAACGGAGGCCTGCTTTGTGAGTTGGAACATATTTTCCAGGGTTGGAAAATAGACTCAGCTAGTATCTCTGTAGCAGGGGGCAGCGAGTGATTTATTCTAAAAGGAAACCTATGAACCTCTTTTCCAGTCACCCTGGGCAGCCCCTCAGCCCTGCGCATGTTTAAGCCGTAACCTGTAGGGTTAAGGGAGTTAGAAGGCTCTGCTGGCCTGACCGAAAATGGGTGGGGAACATCGAAATGAGGGTCCCGGGCTGCCGTCTCCTTTAAGGCACTAAGAGAAAAGCAGTGTTCATTGTTGGCATTTTAATATTTTATTTTAATTTTTCATTCATTAAAAAAATAGAGACGGGTTTTTGCTGTGAGAAGAGATGAGGTGCCATCTGGCTCAGACACAGCAGGATGGAACATCTCAAATTCCTTCCCGCTGTGAGATTTTGTTTTATTTTCTGGTTGTCCCCATCCTGACTTCCCAGGTAATTTATGAGCAAGATCTTGTGCAGGATCAGCTTCAAATAGACCCCAAGAGAAAATCCTGGCTTCAGATACTTGTGTCTTCTCCGTTCGCACCTTGCTGACAGAAAGGAAGCGGAGGAACTGGATGAGGACACCTCTTTCAGGACCCGAGGGCTTTACAAATGGGCAGCAGAAATGCCTCACTCAGAACAAGCAGCCCAGAGTGCGGCTGCCCTCCCTCACTCTGGGGACTCACACAGGCCGGTTGCTATGGATACGGGCAACTGTGGCTCCCCTGGGGCAGTGGCTGCTGTGGAGGTGAGAGGCTGTTTATTGCGGTGATGTAGGGCCTGGTGTTAGTCATTCCCCAGGATGGAGCTTCAGCATGGGGGGCAGGGACCAGCCTTGCTGGAACCTCCACCTGCCCTTCACCCCAGGACCCCAGGTAGCCCAGCCCGGTGGGTGGGCATGTGCACCTGAGGTAGGCCACACCTGTGCAGAGCTGCAGGGCTTTAGGTGGCTGGTGGGGGGCAGTTCCAGGTAGGAAGGCTGTCCATCAGTGGCAGATGCATAGTTCTCTTCTCCTTATTTTGGAGCCTGCCAGAACTGATGCTAATAGCATCCCAGCTCCAGGAGCGCATTTCCGGATTGGAGGCACTGCCCAGTGAAGCTTTACTGTGAGTGGGGCCCTGTCCTGGAGGCTGAAGGGAAGGTATCAGATGGTACAGGACCATGGTTCCTGCCCTCAGGGAGCTCCTGGAATGAGAGGGGAGACAGCTGGCCCTCAGTGAGCTCCCAGTGTGATGGGGACCAGAGGCACATGAAGCACACATGAAACGGACAAAGACAGAGAAGGAAAAACCCATCACTTCCTTGTTTCAGACCCTCCAGTGGCCTCCCTTCGCGCTTCTCATAGAGTCAGACGTGCCTCCGTGGTGTCCCAGCTACTCTCTGTTGACCCTTCCCCGCCTCCAGCCTCTTGACCACTCTTCCCCCAGGCTCTGCTTCTGCCAGAGAAGCAGAGGCTCTGGGCTCTTCCTTGCCCTCCCCTTGGCCTAGAGCTGCTTCCCCCATCACCTTCCAGCTCGCTCACTTCCTTCTTCACCTTGTTTATTCAGGCCTCTGCTTCGATATTTCCGGACCCTGCTCTGTCCAGCCAGCCCTTCCTTTCTTTCCACATCCTCACTTTCCTTCTTTCTCTGCTTTATTTTTCTTCATAGCACTTTTTACTGCCTGCACTGATATTATTTACTTGTTTACTGTTCAGTTGCCTGCCTCCCCCACTGGAAGGTCAGCTCCTCCAGTGCTGGGACAATGTCATGTGTACCACTGAGTGCCATTGCCAAGAGCATCGCCTGGCACATGTGAGATACTCAATAAGTATTGGATGAATGAGTGACAGCTGTGTAGCTCATGGTTCTCAGTGAATTCTGTGAGAATGTTTACAATATGTTTTAATATTATTCTAGCATTGTAAAGATAAAACTTCTCGTTTACAATTCTCATTTGGAATTGAAAGACATTTTTCTGAAAATTAGATTTTGGTTTCTTAAGACAGTATCTCCCCAACTGGAAGATGTCTGTATATTAGTAAAGTATGGGAAATCCATGTGTAGCTGCTGAAAGTCATGACTATAGGGCCTCGTGAGGCAAGGAGCACTGGAGGTGGCCTGGGGAGGACTTTCTGGAAAGAGCATCTTGAGCAGTGGTTGGAAGGAAGGAGCAGGTCTTAATACAACACAGAAGAATCTTAGGTGACTAGTTTGGGGGACCTGGTTTGTAATGCTAAGAGGCCCTGGGGACAAGCCCTCGTGGACCATGGAGAAGCATGTCTGCCAGCTGAGATAGAGTCTGAACGTAGCCAGAACAAGGTGAAGCAGTTAAGTTGAGGGCACTTCATGCCCTGAAAGCCTAATTTGAGTGCCAGCTGTGCAGGGCTGGGACTGCACTGGAGTGGCGACTCATAAACTCTGTTTTCTATCCCCTTCCCCATCATTTACATCTCACTGAAGTGATGTCAGCATGGTGGCCTCTCCAGGGAGCTCTGGCCCCATCCTATGGCCTGTGCAGCTGGGGCAGGGAGTGTGTGGGGGGGGAGTCAGCTGGCAGGTGGAAGATGACCCAGCCCTGGGGAGGATGGTTCCAGGTGACCAGCTTGCCGTCCTTTGTTTAACTGGGAATCAGCTGGGCCAGAGGTCAGCATTTCCCTTGGAAGACTGTCAGAGCTGGCCTGTGGTTGAGAGGGAGTAGGGTCAAATTCCCAGGGAGTAGGCTGGGATGAGGGCCTATCTCCTGCATCAACTCCACTGTCTGCAGCCTGGCTGGTGCCAGCAGCATGTGACTGGCAAGGCAGCTTCCGCAGCCTGGTCACAGAACTGTGGACCTAGGTACCTGGGAGGCTCTTTAGAAGCCATGCAGTGACCCCGCTGTTGTAGAGGTGAGGTGTTTGAGAACCAGAGTTATTAAAGACCTGGGACCCAAACCTGGGTGTCCCAACACCCAGCTCAGTGCTCCTTCTACCATGTCTTGTTTGGGACAGGAACCCAGATGAACATTGGGGTATGGACAACAATACTTTAGCATCTCAGTCTCTGTATATGCATCTCACTCAGAAGCATTCGGGTCTGCTTTGGGAGGTTAATATAAACGTATCCTGCTCTCTCCTGGAGTGACAGTTATTTTCTTTGGCCACATGGATATGATATGGCTTCCTCACCCTGTCAGGGTGGTGGAAGACATTGGGCTTCAGGCAGGACTCGTTGGAGGACTTTCTGTCCTAGGGGTAATGTCCGTGAAATGGAAAGACAGCTGGGCCCGAGGAAGAGGAGGTCTGTGCCCGGCAAGGCTCTGCCCTTCAATGGTGGCCAGCTTCCGTCTCCACCTCCCCAGTTCATTGAGCGTCATCATCTCAGTAGCGGTCCCTTAAATCACCCCCTGGGTTTTGAGGTCGCTTCCTCCTGTCCCCCACCCCAGCCTGGAGGGTGGGAGAGTGTGGAGGTTAAGAAGGAAGCAGGAGAGCGGGACCGGGGCTGGGGTGGGGAGGGCACCTGAAGCAGAGGACAAGGTGGGGGTGTTCTCACCCCAAAATCTGGGATCTTGAGGAGGGAGCGATGTGTAAGTGTTGAGAGCTCTGCTTTTGGAGTCCAGGAGACATAGAGTTGCTCTGAGCTCTTCCCCTTGACCTTGAATAGGTTACTTAACCTTGTTGAGCCTCAGCTTCCTTATCTGAAAAGTGGGCTTAATAGCACCTCCCACATTGTACTGTGATGAGGATTCACTGAGATGATCTGCGTCAACAGAGTACCAGGCAAGTGTCCGGCACCAGTGGGGAGACATGGTCATCTAACAGCATCGTCGTCATCACCACATGATGGCTGTGCCTATCCTGTGCCCCACACTGTGCTGGATGTCACGGAAAATGAGATTTTCACAAAACAGCCATTGGGCAAGTAGTCTGACTTGAGAGAGAATTGCACATAAAATAGAGGACAGTGTAAAACTCACACATGTAAATCTGAAGTGCAGAGATTTAGAGTGTGGGGTGCAGGGGAGAGAGCCACAAGGGAAGATGACTTTAAGGGCCTTTTGAGGAGTTGAGGGTGGGATTATGGAAAAGTTTGATATCTTATTCAAAATAATATTCCACTTTTACTGTCTCTGCCCAAGTGAACATGTTAGAATATACACAACGTGGAGCGAGGAGGGAGTCCTCCTGCCATGGAGCCAGGCAGAAGTTCTGGGGGGCCAGGAGCCTGGGGAATAGACCCCTCCCCTCTTCACAGCCCACTGAGTGCCTCCTTCCCAAAGACCAGAAGGTCTGCGTGACTAGAGGGAGGAAGAATCTTCCACCCTCTTCGCTTTCACTGGACTCTGTGGGTTGCTAGAAATATTTTTCAACCCACCGAAGGAGAAAGAATTGACCAGGACTGGTGCCAAAATATTCAGTTAATTCAAAAGATCCTTTTGTTGGATGAAGAAAGCGGCTGGGCTGGAGCCTCCTCTTCTGATCTGACATCACGGCCTGGTGGGCTGGGCCTTCCATTCTTGTCCACTCCAGGGTTCAAAGGTAGCTAGTTAGCTTATTTGGGAGTCTTTAGGAAAATTCCTTTCTGGTTCTACCTGTTAGTTCCATGGCCTGCAGCCCCTCTGGCCTTTATTGCTTCACCTTTGAAATGACAATGACAGTTCCATTCCCTGAAGGTTGAGTGCTGACACGGTGGTCTCTTGCTCAGGTTTGAGGCCGGGTGAGCCAGTGTTGTCCCCTTCCAGACAGACACTCTGGGATGCCAAACATGTCATTCTGTCATTCTCCAAAACACGTTTGAGCTCCGCTTTGGAATTTGCCTTTCAGCCTGCGGCATATTCTTTCAGCGTCCTCAGTGATAGGCCGTCTTCTTATCTTTAGAAGGAATTTGATTTCTAGAAGCAGCCTAATCAGGGCAATAAGTATATGATCAAGCTGAATGGAGATACTTTGAGTTCCAAACAAATGAAGCTGATTCCATTTGGCTTCTAAACAGACTCAGAAGTTAGTTCTAAATAAAATATCAAAAATGTTTGAGCAAGACCTGCATCCTTAGAACACAGGTGGTAGGCACATATAATTTAAGGACAGTACTCAATTGGATACATTAATTCTGATATTTTAAAAACGAATTTGCTACTTTATGTTTACACCTCATGTCTGTAAAAAGTGAGCATCCTATTCATTCCTGATTATTTCCTAATGTATTGGTTTTATGTGTTTGGGTGTTTGTTCTTTTCATTTTCTTAAAAATGTGGCCCACCTAGATCATTAGCAGTTATAGCAACATTCGCGTCCTGTCCCAGTGGTTCTCCAACCTGTCTCGACTCATTCAAACCACATGGCTGGGCTCTCCGCAGAGTTTCTAATTCAGTGGGTCTAGGGTGGGGCTCGGTAATTTGCATTTTAATGTGTTCCCATTTAATATATCCCCTGCTGCTCTAGGACTATATTTTGAGAACCCCTGGCTGAAAGGGGCTTTGGTATCAAATCAAACCCCTTTATTGTACATATTGGTAAACTGAGGCGCAGGGGAAAGTGACTCCCTCGCGGAGTATTATATAACGAGTTTGTTGACAGAACTGGGACTGGAACCCGGGCATTCAGTACGCCCAGTCTGGTTGGAGACCAGTTAACATGACTGTAGGTTTTTAAGGCTTTCCAGGACCTTCTTGGTTTCAAATCATCTAGCCTCTTACTCCCTTTAGTACAACCGTGTCATGATTCGTATTTCACCGTGGGAAAAGCTTATGCTTGATTTGCCTTTTTAAAAATTGCGATAAAATATATACAACATAAAATTTGCCATTTTAACCATTTTGAAGGGTACCGTTCTGTGGCATAAAATACAATCATATTGTTGTACAACAGTCTCCAGAACTTTTCATCTTCTCAAACTGGAATTTTATACTCATTAAACAATAACTGCCCACTTCCCCCTCCCCTAAACCCCTGGTAATGCCCATTCCAGTTTTTGTCTCTATGAATTTAACTACTCTAGGTCCCTCGTGTAAGTGGAATCATATGATATTTGTCCTTTTATGACTGGTTTATTTCACTTAGCATAATGTCTTCAAGGTCCATTGTGTTGTTGTACCATGAGTCAGAATCTCCTTTTCTCAATAATATTTTATCGCATGAATTTACCACATATTGTTTATCCATTCATCTATTGATGGACATTTGGGTTGCCTCTACCTCTTGACTATTGTGAATAATGCTGCTATGAACATGGATGTGCAAATATCTGTTTGAGTCCCTGCTTTCAATTCTTTTGGGAAAATACCCAGAAGTGAGATTGCTGGGTCATATGGCAATTCTATGTTTAATTTTTTGAGGAACCTGATTTGCTTTTGACTCTGAAAGTTTAAGGCTGGAAATACGGATCTGCTATTAACAAATGACAGATGCTTTTTGATTGATGATGGGGTTATGGTCCAATAAACCCATCATAAGTTGAAAATAATCATAAGTCAGAAATGCATGTAATGCATCTAACCTACTGAACATTATAGGTTAGCTTAGCTGGTTTCTACCATCATAAAGTCAAAAAACCTTAAGTCAAACATCTTAAGTCGGGGACTGTCCGTAGTGGGTAAACACGGCCCAAACATTCCCGCTCTGCTAAGGTTGGCAGGTTAATCACTGCCCTGAGGCCTTGGGATAAAGTGACTACTGGAGGCTGGAAATGGTCTCCCAGGTTTTCTCTCTTCTGCTCCCTGGCTGTGCTCTGACTTTGCTCTCACCAGTCTCTACTTATACTTTTCTCCTTCTTTGTCTCTGGGCATTTATCTGTTTGCGTTTCTGTCCACCAAATCTCACCAGCCCCCAAACTAGCCCACTGCATTGCAGCATGAAGTCTGGAACCAGCGGGTCTCACCCGTTTACCCTGCACCTTCCATTCTCTCGGCGGACTATGACTAATCTGGGGAGGCAGCATGCTGGGGGTGGGGTGGGAAGGCCTCACATGCAGTAGAGATTAGAAATACTTACCAAATGAATGAATGAGTGTGGCAAGAGGGCAAGAGTGCTGTGAGGCAGGGTTCTGGGCTGGGCACTTCACAAGAAATAACCAACTACTTGGATTGGGTTTTACCACCACCCGATGGTCTCTGGGTCTACATCACCTCCAGGGAATCGTGCTGCCCTGGAATTAGGGGGTCCACGGGGAAGCCTAGTGCCTTCTGCTTCTAAATAAGTACCAGTTTGAGGGGTGGAGCCTGTGTCTTCCTTGAGAACCACGCTCATCTGGAGGGATCTAGAGCAGCAACTCTCAGAATCAGCAGAGTGTTGGGAACTGAAGGAGGAAGAATAGGCTGTAGATGTGTCAACTCACTGTTCTAGCCCAAGTCTGCAAAAACCCAGTGTCTCTTCAGCCGACTTTAAAGGATATTATGATACTTCAAAACAAAACCTATGATTTTTTAAGTTGAAGGAAAATTGAGAATACACAGCATTCTATTCCTGGCTGATTTATAAATTCTTTCCATCAATGATGTTAAACCAACCACAAGCAGGTGTGTAACTCTTAAAAGGCGTGCATCCACATCACTTTATCACCCTTCTTCCCTGGGGCAGTTAACTAAGTGGCTAGATTACTTTTTTACTTTTTTACTTTAAAGCAATAAGATGCCCATTATTGCTATCATCAGAAATTACTCTTTGGGTCTAGTTTTAGTGGTTCATTATCCAGGTTAACAGAGGGGAAAAGTGAAGCAGATGGTAGTTAATCCGCAGAATCCCTATGGGCTCAGAACAGAATCATTTCTATATATTTTGTATCAGCAGATCATACTGCCCTTCTGTATAGTTTTATGATTTCATTTCACTTTTACTCACGTCTCTACACAGTAATAAATGTCTCTTCAGATTTAGGGACCTGGTATCTCTCTTCTTCCAGGTGATTTTCCCCAAAAGGAGGTAGCAGAGATCCACCTCCAAGGTGTATTATCTCTGTTTCCTTTTCTCAGGTTAGAATGGAGGCATCTAAGAGTTCCCAGGTCCCAGGAACAATCAGGGAAGGTAAATGTCCCGGGTGGTAATTGGTGATATCTCTAGCTACCGGGATCTGTCACCTGGTCTTCAGAATACAGACTTGTAGAATCTGTTAACATCAGTGCTTGCTGCTAATTATAACTAGACCCCACCTTATCTCAGCCTCAGACTGCTGCTTAAAAGGGCAGTTCCCCTCCAGTAACTAGTCTGCCCTTCTCTGCTGCTCTGTATGTAAAAATGAGAGTATGTTTCTTTCATGGGGGTTATAACAGAATCATCAGATAGACCAGCAAGGTCTTGGTGGGCTCCCCAATCAGAGAACTGCCCTCCCACATCTGCTTAGGCTGTGGCAGAGAGCACTCAGGAGAACGTAGCTGACTCACCAGTGTTAGACCTGAGGAAAGAGTTGTCAGCTCTTCAGAGTCCCTGAGATGGAGGCCATGAGACCTCTCCTTGGTAACGTTCATCCCTTCTTCCATCCATTCATCCAGGTAGTGTCTACTGAGGATGTGCTTGTGCTGGCAGCAGGCCAGGGGCCTGGTGTGTGCCTTCGCAGAGCCTCCAGTGTGCTTGAGGAGAGCAGACTGCTATACCGGAAAATCTAGGCGGCAATACAAGGCAGGCCTTGGGGCAACCGACCCTACTATTTTATAGGTAATAAAGGAAATGAGTGAAACTCAAACCTTTGCTCCTAAACTAGGCATGGACAAGTAGCAGGAGAGGGGAAGAAATGAAGCGTTTTAAGCCTCCTCAGTAAAGATACTTAAGAGAAATGATGTCTGTGTCTTTGGAAGGCAAGGCCCTTTTCCAAGGCGGGTGTCAGAGGGCGTGACAGTGCATGCATCCCATGGTGCTTGCCCAGTGGTCTGGAGCCCAGTGGTGAGTGGGTCAGGCCTTCTTGGGCAGGCATAGTGGGATGAGCACAGAAGGTATTACCTCAGTTAAGAGCCAAAGAAATTTGGGTCTGCATCGAAGCAGCTAGATATAAGGTGTCTAAAGTCATATTTAAAGGTAGAATGTAAAGTTCTCCTCCCTGATGGGATCCTAGACTACTTGGCATCTGAGCCCAGAATCCCTAGAACACAGAGCCTAAGGCAGAGGCATATGTGCTATGTCTTTATTAGACAGTGCAATCCCGGTGACCAGAAAGAGAAAGAGGCCAGAGGGGCAGGGAAAGGGAGCGAGCGAGGTGATATGTTATTGATCTGGCCAGCACTTGGTATCAAGCCCAACCAATGGACTAGTAGAAAATTACTTCCCGGGACAGAGAGGGTTACCCTCTCCCATTGGTCAAAGCCTCATATCACTGAGCATTAAATCCCCTGCAGTTCTGGGTTGCACATAGATAGGCCTGCTTTGTCTCACCCCTCAGTGTCAATTGGAAGCCCCAGGGCTGGAAGCAAGAGGTACAGGAAGTAGGTATATGTCTAGGCACTCTTGAGTGGTACCTGTGTGAAGTGAGTAGCTCTCACAAAGCTGGTCGCTACAGCAGTGTCTGGGGCTGAGGAAAAGGCCAAAGGCCCCAGAGACATATGTGGCTGAGAGGCACTTGACCACATACTCGCATGCCACAGTGGACAGGTTTTCTTTCCATACCTGCAAGAATGGGGGGACCGGAATGGGGCTGGGCTGGGGTGGGGCCAGGAAGCATTAATGATTTTCTATGGGAGATGGAGGTGAAGGGGAAAAATGCCCAGGTCAGCAACAGCAGCTGCCACTTAGGCGGCGGCCAAACCTCTAGAAACCATTATCTTCTCCAGTCCTGGTGTCTGTGGAGCCCTGCACCTAACCCAGCCAGGGAACAAGATTCTGTGGGCTCCTCTGTTCATACTGAGCACCCAGAACGTGCCTTGTATTGGTGTAGGCGTGCGATACTACTTTATTTGAGTAAATAAAAGAGCCCTATAACGAGTAATGTATAAGCATAATAGGGTGGCTCAGGATTGGTAAAATTGACACATGTTGAATAAAAGTGAATTCTCTGACATCTACACATTTGAAAGTTGCTTTTGCTTAGTGACGGTCACCCTTCTTTTTCCCTCTTGAATAGTTAACCCCTTCCTTCCTGGGACTGTTCAGACTTACCATCCTTTAGTAAAAGTAGCAATACTGCCTGCTACTGTATTAGTTATCTACTGTTATAAGCCACCCAAAACTTAGGAGCTTAAAACGACGACCATATCATTTATTCATAAGTCTATGGGTCAATAATTTAAGTCGGACTTGGCTGGGACGTTCTTAGGTGTCACGCCTGTAGCCGCTCATGTAGCTGCAGTGACCTGGTGGCCTGAATGAGGCCAGATGATCTAAGATGGCCTCACGTGTCCGGAATGTGCTGCTGTTAGCTGGTTGATCTAGGCTGTTTTGTCCAACATGGTAGCAATGAGCCACATGTGGCTGTTGAACTCTTGAAATGTGCTTGGCCTGATGTGAAATGTGCTGTAAATGTAAAATACACACTGGATTTTGAAGATTTAGTAACTACATCTAATGTAAACTATCATTTAATAATTTTTTTATATTGATTACACGTTGAAACAATAATATTTTGAATTTGGGTTAAATAAAATATATTAAAATTAATTTCACCTGTTTCTTTTTTACCTGCTTCTTTTTAGTTTTTTAATATGACTATTAGAAAATTAAAAATTTTATATGTGGCTTATGTTATTATTTTTCTAAGGGATAGTGTTGTATCATATGAATGAGATATATAGTTGCATTACAAAGAGAACCATGACTTATATTTCACAGTTTACACATATAAATGATAAACAGATGTATGGCATTCATTACCTTTCATCTCTGGCCCATACATTTCACTTCTGATAGAAGAAGGGCTCAGAATCATTTACGAATGGAAAGCTTGGGCTAGGATGTAGAGTCTTGTTTTGCCATAGCCCTGTTATGTGAAGGAGGGAAACAAAAGCTCAGCGATGAAGTGATTTGGTAAGACTCAAACCCAGAATTCCTGCCCCCTAGGCC
The DNA here is from genome assembly GCF_000151845.1 of Pteropus vampyrus. NCBI lineage: Eukaryota > Metazoa > Chordata > Mammalia > Chiroptera > Pteropodidae > Pteropus > Pteropus vampyrus. The sequence goes on along the minus strand of NW_011888998.1, from coordinate 1,428,981 downwards.
TTAGCTACACTGCTTATGCCCTTCACTGATGCTTGGTTGAATCTCAGGTTTCTCAGCGGACCATCTTCTTCAGCTTAGTTAGGTGCTTTCTTCTTTCTAGATACCCGCAGACCCTTCCTTATCCCCATCACATCTCATGCCTTCATGCCACAGAGCCAGGCATTTTTTTACTCAATCCCAAGCACCAGAAGCAGATGCAGTAGCTCAGAGTCCTGCACTTGGACATTCTGCTGTAAGCAGTTGATGTTCACTCACCTAACCTACCCAGGTGGGACAAGACTGGAAGCAGGGCCACCAAACTGGCCTGGAACCAAGAATAAAAAGTAGAGGCGATCACTGGGCTGGGCTAAACCACATCCACTTAGCCAAGTGCTTTGAGTTCTTAAGGAAGGCTGCAGCTTCTGTGGCCACAACAAAGCAGAAATGTATTGTACACATTGCAGAAAGAAGCTCAAAGACAAATACTGTTAGGCAGTAGGAAAACCATCATCAGGTTTTGTAATGATCCAGT
>NW_011888998.1:1422067-1428420 GCF_000151845.1 Pteropus vampyrus | reverse complement strand
AAATACACACTGGATTTTGAAGATTTAGTAACTACATCTAATGTAAACTATCATTTAATAATTTTTTTATATTGATTACACGTTGAAACAATAATATTTTGAATTTGGGTTAAATAAAATATATTAAAATTAATTTCACCTGTTTCTTTTTTACCTGCTTCTTTTTAGTTTTTTAATATGACTATTAGAAAATTAAAAATTTTATATGTGGCTTATGTTATTATTTTTCTATGGGATAGTGTTGTATCATATGAATGAGATATATAGTTGCATTACAAAGAGAACCATGACTTATATTTCACAGTTTACACATATAAATGATAAACAGATGTATGGCATTCATTACCTTTCATCTCTGGCCCATACATTTCACTTCTGATAGAAGAAGGGCTCAGAATCATTTACGAATGGAAAGCTTGGGCTAGGATGTAGAGTCTTGTTTTGCCATAGCCCTGTTATGTGAAGGAGGGAAACAAAAGCTCAGCGATGAAGTGATTTGGTAAGACTCAAACCCAGAATTCCTGCCCCCTAGGCCTTAGCTACACTGCTTATGCCCTTCACTGATGCTTGGTTGAATCTCAGGTTTCTCAGCGGACCATCTTCTTCAGCTTAGTTAGGTGCTTTCTTCTTTCTAGATACCCGCAGACCCTTCCTTATCCCCATCACATCTCATGCCTTCATGCCACAGAGCCAGGCATTTTTTTACTCAATCCCAAGCACCAGAAGCAGATGCAGTAGCTCAGAGTCCAGCACTTGGACATTCTGCTGTAAGCAGTTGATGTTCACTCACCTAACCTACCCAGGTGGGACAAGACTGGAAGCAGGGCCACCAAACTGGCCTGGAACCAAGAATAAAAAGTAGAGGCGATCACTGGCCTGGGCTAAACCACATCCACTTAGCCAAGTGCTTTGAGTTCTTAAGGAAGGCTGCAGCTTCTGTGGCCACAACAAAGCAGAAATGTATTGTACACATTGCAGAAAGAAGCTCAAAGACAAATACTGTTAGGCAGTAGGAAAACCATCATCAGGTTTTGTAATGATCCAGTTGAGATATGAACTGAAGTACAGCAAGAAGCGTGAATAGTAAGGGACAGAGTGATTACATACTTAGGAGCCAAAATAGGTAGGACGTGGATGGGGAGGCTCAGAGAGAGAAGAATCTGGTTCTCGGGTCTAGCAAAGTGAACCTGCGGGATGATAGTGTCAGCCACTGATAACGTGACTAGAAGGAGGAGCAGAAAAAGACGGTTTTGTAGAGAAGATCATGGGTCTGCTATTGTTTTTAAGGTATCTGTGAGAGATCCAAGTGGAGATGATCAGTGAATGGCTGAGAATAAGGATTTCATTGTGTGAGAGGAAGAACACAGGAAATGGATATGGGTGTCATGATTCAGGAAGAGGTGTTGAAACCACCGGTGGAGATAAGATTCTCCAGAGGGATTGTGGAGACTAAGAAGACATTGCTGAGAGTGAGACCCTGGGAAATAGCTGTGTTTGAAGTGCAGGGAAAGGAAGCAGAATCTTTGAAGAAGACCAAGAAGTGATCTAGCAGCAGGGCCCCATCTACAATTGCTAAAGAAAAGGAGAAAGCTTCCTGGAAGGGTGTGGGCCATGTGTTGTTCATCCTTTTCTTCTCCAAAGGGTTTGTGCATAGAAGACTGGCAATTAATGGTTATTAAGTTGCATTGTGTTGCACTGCACTGACTTGAGCTGAATTGAGTTACTGCTTCCTGGGCTGCTCCAGCAGTTTCAGGCTCTTCTCCAAGCTGTCCAGCTGCCTCCCCTTCCCCCAGTCCACTAAGTCCAGTATGCAGCAAGAACTTCATTGCCCCGTTAAACATTTCAGGGTCTTAGTAAAAACTGGTGCAGATTATCTCTCCAATTACCATTTGCCTACCTTCAGGTGACTACACAGAATACCCAGATGACAGAGGCTTCAAATGACATTTAATTACCTCTCATAATAAGCAGTCTGAAGGTAGGCCGTTTCAGGGTTGGGGCAGGTCTTAGGTTACAAAGGACGCAGGCTTTTTTTATCTTTCCACTTTGGTTTCTTTCGTTTGTCAACTCTTAGTCTCCAGATTTATCACCTCATGGTTATGGGATGGCAGCCATAATCCCAAACATCGTGTTCTAAAATAACTAAGTTCTTGGTAGGAATACAAGTCAGACCTATACTGGATTTTGTTGGGGTTTTTTTGGCAGAGAAAATAATCTTTGTCAGAAGTTTCCCCAGCTGACTTCTTTTTATTCCTAGTTGGCCAAATTGGCCATATGTCCATCCCTAAACCAACCACTAGCAAAGGGGAATGGTATTACCGGGCTGGCTTCGCCAAATTATGGCTCATCCCTTGGAAATTGAGGAAGATCCACCTTCCCTGAGTGAGCATCGTACCACCAAAAAGCAAACAAACAAACAAACAAACAAAACAAAATGGGGTCTTATAAACTAGGAAAGAAGGAGAGAATTGCTATTGAGTAGGAAACCAGTATTGTCTTCCATACCCATATCTGTGGTCCTTGTAACTTAAGTATGAAAACATTCGACTCAACATTTATTGAGTGCTTCCTATGTATCAAGAACAATTATTTAGCCGCTGAGGCAGATAACTGGTCAGATTTTAAAAACTGAATTGATCCTCTGCCTACCACCTCCTGTTGGCCTGTTATTCTTGAAGGTCTTTCCTGCTTGGATACTGAACCAGCCATCTAGGTTCTGCTCAGTTATAAACCGATATTGTGGCCAGTTCCTTCACCATCTTGGTGGGTACAGCCAACCATGATTTTGATAATCTTGTATTCTCATCATCTTTATTCTGTTTGTGATGGACCTTGTCCTCTGTACTCCAGGTCTCCCCTTCAGTTCCTCCTATTAAAATACTTTTCCACCTGTTCTCCTTTCTGCCTTTGATCAATCTCCCCCGGTCTCTATTTCCATCAGTCAATCTCGGTGTCACCTACAAGCCTGTTTGCTCTCTCTCTTTTTCTTCCTACCCCATTTACTCTCTCCCATCTTGTGCCTTGAATTATTTCATTCTTCAAGAGTCACCTTTCCACCTCTTCTGACTGTTCCCGATTTGGACATAGTCCCTGGCTCAGAAAGTTTCAGTGAATCCCCATTGTCTGATACATGAAATCTCTAGCCTGACAGAAGGATATCTTCCTAGCCAGGGACAGTGTCACCTCTGGTGGGGACTTGGGTGAGAGAGGGTGCTGAGGGGTTCATGAACATCATCTATATTACTTGAGTCTTATACTGCAAGAATGTATTGTTACTTGCATAATTTAAAGGAAAAAAAAAACCCTCTAGCCTAGCATCCAGAGCTTTCCACATTCCAGCTCCTCTCCCATTGTTCTTATACATGAACTTTCCTCTCTATTCTAATTGGCACCCTTCCTGCCCTTGAGCCTTGCATTGTTGCTCAAAACACAACCCAATATCAAGTGACCTATGCCTTTTTGTCCTGACTTAATTTATACCCCTACCTCAAGCTTCCAAGACCTAAACTTGGAACACCTTCCAACAGCCCCATCCCACTTCCTGCTAGCCCTCACCCCTCCCTATAAGCCCCCACAGTCTCTTTCTTCTCTGAGCTGATATACTTTGCTGTTGTACATCAGGGCTCCGAACACATCTGCCCTCTTTGTGTCAAAGAGCTGAGCTCTTTGGGTACAGCTTAATAGAGCATTTATTCTCACTATCTTTATTCGTTCAGTCTCCAATTTTTTCTAATTACACCGAATGTGGCTGGAGTGACTGAGACAGGATTTCAGTTACAAAAGTGGGCTTTAAGATGTCATCTCCAGATAAAACTTGAACACCTGAACTATTCATTGGCTTTTAGATGTTTGCTTCCTAGTCATATCTCTGATACTGTAGCTTGAAGCATTACTTGAATGCCATATTGTTACTTACTACTTTCTATCTTATCCCACCTAACAAGATCATAAAGGACATAAAAGACAGTATCATATCTTATTTATTTCTATTTAGTACCACAGTATCTTTCTCAATAAATATCTATCTGGTGGTTTGATTTTAATCCTATTTCCTTACAACATTTTCTTCATTGCTATATTTTCAAACCAGCACTCACAGACTTCCTCATTTTAAAAATACCTAAGACCCACCTTTGCATTTGAGGGTTAAAGTTTTTCATCTGTTTTATTTAAGCAACTCCTCTTACGCCATCATCATGTACTTGGAAGCATGGAGTCTTCAAGAGCCTTCTCCAGGTTTCTTTCCTCCTTAATCTGTACGAGGTTGAGAATGAAGGGACTTGATTCTGTAGAGGGGATAGGTCACCTAAAAATGACCCGATCACTGGTTTCCTTGAGATTATTTTGTTTAGAAACTTCTGAACTGCACATAGCTCTGCTCACTCTCTGGTTGGAAGGAGAGAACATAGAGTGGGCCAAAAGGAACGAAATGGAGGCAGGGTAGCCGAAGTGTGGGTAATCAGAAAAGCCGAATGCAGAGAACTGAGGTTCGCTGCCTGAAATTGCCACAAAACTAGTGAGAGGGGGAGATTGCAGCCCCCGCCTGTGGCGGCTGCTGCTGCTGCTGCTGTTTGTTGGGGTTAGTAATTGTATTCTGAGAAGCATTTAACTGGCATTTAGACAGCCCTAGAATGTGAATTTTTGCAGGGGAGGCAGCCAGCACAATCCTGCTTTGTTCCAATTCTTTGAGGACTAAGGAAATAATTTTTAAAACAATACTCTCCTTCCTGGGCTGTCACTTGTTTGTTCTGAGGATTTGTCAGTAACTCTTTGGTCTGTGTTATTTGTATTTAAACTCTGTGCTCCTAACCACAAACAGGAATTGATAGAAGGAAAGGTTTGGGTTTATATGAAAGGCCGATGTATTAATGTTGTCATTCTACATATGTTGGACACTCATAAAGGGCCGTGGACCAGGGTCTCTCATTCATTTGTTCTTTTAAGCATCCATTCAACAAACATATTCCAGGCCTTGGTTTTATGTCCAGGACCATTCTAGGAATTATTTGAGATGGAAAAGAAGTAAAAAACATGGTTCTTGCCTCAAGAAGCTGTAGTCGTCAGCATGTGATAATATTATTAATAATGGCTGACACCATTTATTTAATCATTTTTACTCTGACCAAGAAACTAGGCTAGAGATGTTATAGCTATCGCTCAGTTTAATCAATTAAACATTTCTTGAGCGCTTCTCGTGTAGGCACAGTGCTAGGGGCTGGGGTAGGGAGCTTAGTCTAGCAAGAAAGATAACATTAGACAAGTAATTACAGGTGTGCAAGGGTGACTTGCCACACTCAAGGTGCTACTCCCAACAACATCAAATCACCTGGAGCTTGTTAGAAATAACAAATGTAGGGCCACACCCAGATGTGCTGCATTTTAATAAGTTTACTGGGTGGTTTATTTTATGCATGTTGAAGTTTGAGATTTAGCTTGGTCTTAAGTAGAGAATGAAGCAAGTACCCTCCAAGGCAGTCGTTTTTAATCTAAGATGTGAAGGACCCGACAGGAAAGGAGATGACGGGTGAAGGAGGGGTGGAGCCAGTTTCAGGAACGGGAGCAGCCTGTGGACCTGCTGGGACTCTTGAGTCCAGTATGACATCAGAGCACAGGGGGAAGCAGGAGTCAGCTGGAAGAAGGGTGACGAATTTAGGTCCAGTGAGAACAGACTGAAGAGAAGTGCTGTCCCCAATTTGTAGCCGAGGAAACCAAAATTCAGAGAGTGCACACAGCTAGTAACTCACTGGCAAACTAATAAGAGCTGGAACTTATATCTAGATCTCTAATTCTAAAGCCTGTTTTTTGAACTACTACATAATTTTGACCTCTTGGGATGTTAAGACAAAATATACACATGATAAAATTTTAATGTGTTTCTGTATATTTAGAGTTTGAAGAATCTTATAATGGCTTGAATAAAACTAGATGATTAAATTTGGACTAAAACAATAAAATGTATGAATCAAGAGAAGATATAAATTTCATCTGATCACAGATTTTTTTCCCCTAAGTGTCTTAGGAGATACAGTATAAAAGGAGACATTATAAGTTATATAGGTAACTTGTTATCTGAAAAAATGAAGTAGACTTCTTTCTCAGGTAGAACCTTTTTCCTGCCATTCAGCTTTAAGAGGAAGCATGAATGATTAATTGTGGGAATAAAGCACTCTTTGATTAAACTAGTGTTATTTGTTATTTCCTTGTGCTGCTAGGCTGAGCGAGCCCTTATTCCTTCCTTTCTGTCTGCTCAGGTGTGTGTAGCAGTGCTCATTGGCCAGAAAGCATGAGAGAGGAGTAGGGACGGGGTAGAGACCAAGTGCAGCCTTAGGGCTCCACGTCTCAGTCCACTTGAG
>NW_011888998.1:1418241-1422017 GCF_000151845.1 Pteropus vampyrus | reverse complement strand
CTCAGTTTAATCAATTAAACATTTCTTGAGCGCTTCTCGTGTAGGCACAGTGCTAGGGGCTGGGGTAGGGAGCTTAGTCTAGCAAGAAAGATAACATTAGACAAGTAATTACAGGTGTGCAAGGGTGACTTGCCACACTCAAGGTGCTACTCCCAACAACATCAAATCACCTGGAGCTTGTTAGAAATAACAAATGTAGGGCCACACCCAGATGTGCTGCATTTTAATAAGTTTACTGGGTGGTTTATTTTATGCATGTTGAAGTTTGAGATTTAGCTTGGTCTTAAGTAGAGAATGAAGCAAGTACCCTCCAAGGCAGTCGTTTTTAATCTAAGATGTGAAGGACCCGACAGGAAAGGAGATGACGGGTGAAGGAGGGGTGGAGCCAGTTTCAGGAACGGGAGCAGCCTGTGGACCTGCTGGGACTCTTGAGTCCAGTATGACATCAGAGCACAGGGGGAAGCAGGAGTCAGCTGGAAGAAGGGTGACGAATTTAGGTCCAGTGAGAACAGACTGAAGAGAAGTGCTGTCCCCAATTTGTAGCCGAGGAAACCAAAATTCAGAGAGTGCACACAGCTAGTAACTCACTGGCAAACTAATAAGAGCTGGAACTTATATCTAGATCTCTAATTCTAAAGCCTGTTTTTTGAACTACTACATAATTTTGACCTCTTGGGATGTTAAGACAAAATATACACATGATAAAATTTTAATGTGTTTCTGTATATTTAGAGTTTGAAGAATCTTATAATGGCTTGAATAAAACTAGATGATTAAATTTGGACTAAAACAATAAAATGTATGAATCAAGAGAAGATATAAATTTCATCTGATCACAGATTTTTTTCCCCTAAGTGTCTTAGGAGATACAGTATAAAAGGAGACATTATAAGTTATATAGGTAACTTGTTATCTGAAAAAATGAAGTAGACTTCTTTCTCAGGTAGAACCTTTTTCCTGCCATTCAGCTTTAAGAGGAAGCATGAATGATTAATTGTGGGAATAAAGCACTCTTTGATTAAACTAGTGTTATTTGTTATTTCCTTGTGCTGCTAGGCTGAGCGAGCCCTTATTCCTTCCTTTCTGTCTGCTCAGGTGTGTGTAGCAGTGCTCATTGGCCAGAAAGCATGAGAGAGGAGTAGGGACGGGGTAGAGACCAAGTGCAGCCTTAGGGCTCCACGTCTCAGTCCACTTGAGTGAGAATTGGGCACTGGCACCAGCTCAGAGGATAAACTGAGGTACCCAGTCTCCTCCCAAGCACCTCTCTAGGTCCTGTGTGATTCGCTGATTTCTAAGAGGTCAAATTGGCCAGTCTGACCACTGCATGGAGGATGAAAGCAGACCCTGTCCTTGGTGCTGGGGGAGGTTAAAAGAGAAGATGGGAGCCCTGGAGCTCAGGGGTTTCTAAAGCTACTGAAAGGTATGACCTTTAGCCTTCGGGAGTTACCAGTCTAATGGGAGAGGCATAATCCCTGTCTTTAGACAGCTCTAAGTCTGATTGGTGAGGCACAGCACCTGTCTTCATGAAGTCCAGATGGAAGGGGAGAAACAGACCTGCCCCAGGGAGAGACAGAGAACACAGTCATAGGAGAATAAAGAAGAGCACAATGATCAAGTTACCAAAGCTGTAAAAAAAAGTCACGGCACTCCTGGCTCCACAGTGCCACCAGAGGACTTTGGAATACGACAGTTTGCTTCTTCTTGCCTTTTCTTGGACAGCTGCAAAAGCAACAAGTGCTCGTCACATCTACGAAATTAGAAGCCAGTGAAGACAGTGATAGCTCAGATGGTGGTCCTTTTAATTAAGCGGGTTCTCTCTGTCCAGAGTTGATTTTAGATTGCTACTTATAGCCTTGAAAGGATAGATGGCTGGGCACCACTCAGGCCATTTCTTCCCCTTTCCCCTCATCCAAACTCAACTTTGCCCACAGCTCACACTCCACTGCATAGCCAAAGCAACACATTCACCAGTCCCTGCCTCTGGAGGACAGCTGTGCCTTCCAGCTGATGTTCTAGACCACTGTCTAGCATGAGGTATGCTTGCCTGGCCTTGGCAAAGATGGAATCCTTCTGTCTACATGCCCTTCCTCCTCAGCACCTCCCCTGGAGATGGTGACTGCTTGCGTTGGGCAAGAAAAAAAGAGAACTTGAGGTCTACTGAAAGTTCTTGCCTTTGTGTGTCTCGCAATTGACTTGCCACTTTGAGCATATTCCCCTCTATCCCTTCACTCTACTACCAGAACCACCATGTTCCCATCAGTGGCTAGGAAGACCATGCGATCTGGAATCACGAGACCAGGTTCAATTCCTGGCTGACTACTCCTGGCTTCATGACCTTGGGTAAGGAGATTGTTTTCCCTCAGATAAAGGATTTTAAAAAATCATTTGAGCTTTCATTTTCCTATCTGTAAGATGGGAATGATGATAATACCTACCACATTGGGCAGTTATGAAGATTAATTACAGTGATTATGTTGAAAAGTTTTAAAAATTTTAAAACCTTAATAACCACTGTTTTTTTTTAATTGAGGTAACATTAGTTAATAACATGATACAAATTTCACAGGTACAACATCATAATTCAATATCTGTATATTATGTGCTCACCACTAAAAGTCTAATTTCCATTCGTCACCATATATTTAACCCTCTTTACCCAGTTCACCCTCCTCCCACCCCCTTCTCATCTGGTAACCACCATTATGTTGCTTATATCTATGAGTTTATTTTTGTTTTGTTTTATTAGTTAATTTTTCACTATTTTGTTTTATATTTCACTTATGAATGAAATCAAAGGTTTTTGTCCTTTATCATCTAAATTATTTCACTTAGCATGATACCCTAAGATCCATCCATGTTGTTACAAATGTCACTGCTTTATCTTTTTTATAGCTGAGTAATATTCCATTGTATATATATGCCATATCTTCTTTATCCATTCATTCATCAATGGGCACCTAGGTTGTGTCTATATCTTCACTATTGTAAATAATGCTGCAGTGAACATAGGGTACATGTATCTTTTCAAATTAGTGTTTTTATAGTCTTTAAATAAATACTCAGAAGAGAAATTTCGGTCCTATGGCAGTTCCATGCTTAAATTTCTGAGAATTGTCATACTGTTTTCCATAGTGGCTACACCAAATTTACAGTCCCACCAACAATGTACAAGGGTTCCTTTTCTTCACATCCTCTCCAACACTTGTTATTTCTTGTCTTTTTGATAATAATTGTTATAAATGTTATGAGGTGATATTTCATCGTGGTTTCGATTTGCATTTCTCTAATAATTAGTCATGTTCAACATCTTTTTACATGCCTGTCGGCCACCTGTATGTCTTTCTTAGAAAAATGTCTATCCAGATCCCTGCCCATTTTTCAATCAGATTTTTTTTTTAATATTTATTTTTCAGATTGTTTGATTGTATGAGGTTTTTAAAATATACATTTTGGATATTAATCCCTTATCAGAAGTAGAAGTATCATATTCAAATATCTTCTCCCATTCAGTTGGTTGCCTTTTTTTTTATGATTTCCTTTGTTATGCAGAAGCTTTTTAATTTGATATTGTCCCATTTGTTTATTGTTGCTTTTGTTTCTCTTGCCTTTGGAGTCAAGTTCACAAAACACCACTAATACCAATGACCAGAAGCTTAGTGCCTATGTTTTCTTTTATGTATTTTATTGTTTCAGGTCTTACATTCAAGTCTTTAATTTAATTTGAATTACTTTTTGTGTATGGTGTAAGATAGTACTCTAATTTCATTCTGTTGCAG
>NW_011888998.1:1417428-1417709 GCF_000151845.1 Pteropus vampyrus | reverse complement strand
TGGTGTAGATCCTTTTAACATATTGTTGTATTCAATTTGCTAGTATTTTGTTAAGGATTTTTGCATTTATATTTATCAGAGATATTGGCCTGTAATTTTGTGTGTGTGTGCTGTCCTTGCCTGGTTTTGGTATCAAGGTAATGGTGGCCTCATGAAATGAGTTAGGAAGCTTTCCCTCTTTTTCAGTTTTTTGGAAGAGTTTGAGAAGGATGGGTATTAAACTTTGACTGTTTGGTAGGATTCACCAGTGAAGCCATCTGGTCCTGGACTTTTGGGAGTTT
>NW_011888998.1:1407448-1416138 GCF_000151845.1 Pteropus vampyrus | reverse complement strand
TTTTTTGGAAGAGTTTGAGAAGGATGGGTATTAAACTTTGACTGTTTGGTAGGATTCACCAGTGAAGCCATCTGGTCCTGGACTTTTGGGAGTTTGGGAAGGTTTTTGATTACTGGTTGGTCTATTCAGTGTTTCTAATTCTTCATGATTCAGTCTAGGTTGTATGCTTCTTAGAATTTGTCCATTTCTTCTAGGTTTTCCAATCTGGTGGCACATAGCCTTTCATGGTATTCTTTCATAGTCCTTTGTATTTTGGTGGTATCCATTGTAACTTCTCTTTCATTTCTGTTTTATTTGAGTCTTTTATGTTTTTTACTTAGTGAGTCTAGCTAAAAGTTTATCAATTTTGTTCATCTTTTCAAAGAATCAGCTCTTTGTTTCATTAATTTTTTCTTTTTATTGTCTTTTTATTTACTATTTTATTTATTTTCACTCTGATCTTAATTATTTTTTCTCTTCTACTGACTTTGAGCTTCATTTGTTCTTCTTTTTCTAGTTGTTTACCATTTTATTTTAGATTGTTTATTTGAAGTTTTTCTTGTTTCTTGAGATAGGCCTGTATTGCTATAAACTTCCCTCTTAGTACTGCTTTTTCTACATCTCAAATATTTTGATATGTCATATTTTCATTTTCATTTGTCTCTATGCATCTTGCGATTTCTTTTATTTCTTAGTTGACCCAATAGTTGTTCAGTAGCATATAGTTTAATTGCCACATATTTGATATTTTTCCAACTTTCTTCTTGTTGTTGATTTCTAATGTGATATTGTTGTGGTTGGAAAAGATGCTTGTTATGATTTCAGTCTTCTTAAATTTATTGAAATGTGTTTTGTGTGCCAACTTATGCTGTATCCTTGAGAATGTTCCTTAAGAAGAATATGTATTCTCTCCCTTTGTGATAGAAAATTCTATGTGTATCTAGTAAGTCTATCTGGTCTACTGTGTCATTTAAGGCCAATGTTTTCTTGTTGGCTTTTTGTTTGGATGCTCTATCCATTGGTGTGAGGGGGTGTTAAAGTCTCGTTCTATCATTGTGTTGCTATCTATTTCTCCATTTAGGTCTGTTCATAATTGCTTTATGTACTTTGGTGCTTTTAAATTGGATGCATATTTATTAATAAATATTACATCTTCTTGATGTATTGTCCACTTTATCATTATAAAATGTCCATAATTATCTCTTGTTACCTTTTTTTGTCTTGAAATCAATTTTGTCTGATATAGATATGGCTACACCTGCTTTTTTCTGGATACCATTTGCTTGGAGTAGCATCTTCCACCCCTTTACCCCTTTACCCCTTTACTTTGAGCCTCTGTTCATCTTTGGAGCTGAGATGAGTCTCCTTAAGGCAACATATAGTTAAGTCTTCTTTTTTTTGTTTTTGTTTTTGTTTTTGTTTTTATTAATCCATCTACTCTGTGCCTTTTGACTGGTGAGTTCAGTCCATTTATATTTAGGGTGATTATTGACATATAAGAACTTACTACAGCAAATTTATCTTTTCTTTTCTAATTGCTCTGTATCTCCATTGTTTATTTTCCTTTATGTTTCCTTCTGCTATTAGCTTGGTGGTTTTCTATGATATTTTTCTTTGTTTCTTCCTTTTTTATGTTTTGTGTCTCAGCTCTGGACTTTTGTTTTGTGGTTACCATGAAGGTCATATATAATGTCTCACAGATAAAATAGTTCTTTTTCTTCTGATAGCATCTTATCTTCATTAACCTTTATAAGCTCCATTCTTTTCATCCTCCCCTTTTGTTTTTTGTCACAAATTACCTCTTTTCACATTGCGCTTTCATTCCCAAATTGCAGTAGCTATAATTAATTTTAATGCTTTTATCCCTTTAACCTTAATGTTATAATTGTTTAATACACTATTCTGATATAGAATTACAATTTCCTACTTCTGTGTGTCTGTCACCTTACTCAGCGTTTTGTATATTTTTGTCTTTTTATTTCAGGTAGAAGAGTTCCCTTCAACATTTCTTGTAGTGCAAGTCTTGTGATAGTAAATTCCCTTAGCTTTTGTATGTCTAGGAAAGCCTTTATTTCTCCTTTGTATCTAAGGATAACTTTGTTGGATATATTATTCTTGGCTAGTGGTTTCTACCTTTGACTATATAATTCCACTCTCCCTTGGCCTGTAGAATTTCTGGTGAGAATCTGATAAACTGATGGGGTTCCTTTTGTAGGTTAATGTCTTTTTACCCCTTGCTTCCTTAAGAATTCTTTATCATTATTAGCTTTTGACAATTTGGATATAATATGTCTTAGAGAAAGTCTTTTGCATTGAGGTAGTTCGTTATCTTGTTAGCTTCTTGTACCTGAATATCTAGTCTCTTCCCTGAGTTGGGAAGTTCTCATCAGATATTTCTCTGAATAGCTTCTCTGTCCCTTTCCTCCTCACTTCTCCTTCTGGGATGCCCATTACTCTTACGTTGCCCTTTCTAGTGGAGTCAGATAGTTCTTGTAGAGTTCTTTCATTTTTAAAAAAATCTTGGTTCTCTCTCTTCTTTCACCTGAATCATTTCTAGTTTTCTATCTTCAAAATCATTAATTTTCTCTTCCATATGGTCTCCTCTGTTTCTAATGCTTTATAATGCATTCTGTATTTCATTTATTGAGTTCTTCAGCTCCAGAATTTGTTTAGTTCTTTTTTATAGTTTCAGTCTCTTTGGTAAAGTATTCCTTCTGTTCATTAATTTTATTCCTAAGCTCGTTGAACTGCCTTTTTGAGTTTTCTTGTGTTTCATTGCATTTAATGGGTATGGAGTTTCAGTTCAGGAAGATGAAATATTCTTTGAATGGATGGTGATGATGGTTGCACAACAATGGGAATGTACTTAATACCACAGAACTGTACACTTAAAATGGTTAAATGATAAATATTGTATAATGTGTGTTTTACCACAATTTTTAAACAAGATTTATTTGGCTGTATATCTGAGAGAAAGAAAAGGTTGGAATAGAAGTGGTTCCAGTTGCCTCTGTCCCATGTGCCTCTCCTTTGGTCCTAAGTAGGAGGAGTCTTGGTTTGAATGTTCTCTCTCCACGTGCATGTGACTAGGACAGGTGTGATATTTCCCCTCTCTTGAACAATTACTTCTACATCAGATTCCCATTTTGGCTTGTTAGCTTCTTCCATGGAGGATGCCATTGAGGTCTCAGTGGGAATCAAAGCAGCATCTAAAGATGCAGGTATCTCCCAGACCCCTGATTATGGCCCAGCCTTTGTAGATTGTTCCTCTTGGCCCCTCCTGTCCATCAGCTTGTGGTCTTTCCCCAGACTGTTCCAATTGAAGCAGGAACCTGTCTTTCATTGGATCATTTCTTCCTAAGTCCTAGTCACTAACTTGCTTTATCTTCTTAAGAAGAGATGTTTCATGAATCAAAACATTTCTCTCACTGGGTCATGTTACCAATATCAATTTGTGTCTGATTCATGGTGTATTTTAAAACCAGGACATGTTGACTATATAAACTAAGTGTCTTTGCACCGTTTTTTCCTCTTGGGAATAACAATTTTCTGAGATAATCATAAAGAAATTCCTTGTGTAGTTTGCTCATCTTCATATCTTCCACAGGGCCTTCACAAAGTAGTAGTTGGTATTTTGTTATACTGCTGTGAACTAGGTTTTTGCATGGCATAAGAGGACTTTGGGAACACCAGCCTGGGATTAGTTTTGGCTCTGCCACTCATCAGCTGAGAAACCCCAGACAAGTTATTTAATATCTGGGCTTCAGCTTTCTAATGCGTAAAGTCAGGATAATAATGTTTTTCTTACAGGAACGTAGGGATTAAAAGTGATGATTAGTGCAGGAAAGATTGTTCTTAACTTTCCCTTATTGCTGCTACTTTTTTTTTTTTTTTTTTTACAAATATGGCTGGGAAAGGATTAGAATGGATAGCCATATGACTTTAGAGAGATCATTGAACGTCTCTGAGCTTCATTTACATTTCCCATCTACTTCTCATCACTTTTTTTCATCGCTTTGAATGATGGAATTTAATTAGAGATTTCTGAGATCCCTTTTATATAACATCTAGAATTCCTTTGATTATCGAAACCTATTTTCTTTCATTTTTAGACCCCAGGTCAACAGCATTGGATTAAGTATCGTGTTCCTCGGTTCATGACTCACTCTCCTCACTGGTCTCTGTATGCCCTGCTGTTTTCTTTTCTCTTTTATTCCTGTTACCTTCTCCTTCCTCACAACGTAACTCCCTTCCTTTTCTCCTTCCTAACTTTTTTCCTGCCTTCCTGCCCATCCATCCGTTTACTTATAATTCAGTAAGTACCTGCAAACCCACCACCCACAACAAAAGATAGAACTTTGATAATTAGCGTATATCTCATATTATGGTCCCACTACCACCACCACCAACCTATCCTCTCTACCTCCCTGCTACCAAAAGTAATTATCTTTTAATCGTGATAAAATATACATGATATAAAATTTACCATCTCAACCATTTTTAAGCGTGTAGCTCACTACTGTTAAGTGCATTCACATTGTTGTGCAACCGGTCTTCAGACTCTTTTCATCTTGCAAAACTGAAGTGCTGTGCCCACTAAACAACTCCCCATTCCTCCCGCAGGCCCTAACAACCACCATTTCACTTACCGTCTTTATGAGTCTAACTATGCTAGGTACCTCTTTAAGTGGAATCATATAGTAGCTGTCCTTTTATGAATGGTTTATTTCACTTAGCACAATGTCAGTGTTTATCCATGTTATAACATGTGTTACAATTTCCTTCCTTTTAAAGGCTGAATAATATTCCATTGTATGTTTATATTACATTTTGTCTATTCCTCATTCATCCATTCATAGAGACTTGGGTTGCTTCTACCTTCTAGCTATTATGAGTATGCTTCTACAAACATGGTGTACAAATATCTCTCCATGACTCTGCTTTCAGTTCTTTTGGGTATACCCAGAAGTGGAATTGCTGGATTATATAAAAATTCTATTTTTAATTTTTTGGGTAACTGCCATGCTGTTTTTTGGTAGAAGCTGCACCATTTTACATTCCCACCAGTAATGTAGGAGGGTTCCAATTCTGCACATCCTCCCCAACACTTCTTTTCTTTTTTTTTTTTTATAGCATCCATCTTAATGCATGTGAGGTGGTATCTCATTGTAGTTTTGATTGGCATTTCCCTAGTGATTAGTGATGTTGAGCATCTTTTCATATGCTTGTTGGCCATTTGTATATCCTTTGGAGAAGCATCTATTCAAGTCCTTTGCCCGTTTTTGAATCGGGTTGTTCATTTTGTTGTTGTTGGGTCATAGTAATCATTATCCTGAGTTCTATTTTCTTGTATTTCCACTTTGCTTGTTATGTAGTTTTATTGCATAGCACTCTAATTCACTTATTTTCCAGGCATTGTTTGACTTTAATTGTTTGACTTTAACACAGTTTAAATACCCATTTCTCTGTTAGTGAAGTTTTGGTCTTTTTCTAGGTAATTACTGTGGTGAATAGTGCTGCTAGGAACGTTTTGTACATGGTCAAGAGTGGCTCATGGGTCTATATCTATGAGTAGATTTGCTAAATAATAGTTTGTGAATTTTCAATTTCAAGAGATAATGTAAAATTTTTCCCAAAGTGGTCATACCCTTAGCAATGTATAAGAAACCCTGTGGATCTTCAGTCTCTTTTAGCACTTGATATTGTCATACTTAGTAATTTTTGCCAGTTGAATTAGTATAAATTGATTTCATTATGGTCTTGATTTTCACCAATGTGTTTATTAGCCATATGTAGTCCTGTTTATGTCCTGCTTTTATTTCTATTGGGTTTGTTTATCCTCTTATTTACTTATAGAAGTTCTTTGTGTGTGTGTGTGTGTATATTTATTTAAATTATAATCGACATACTATAATGTTCTAGTTGAATCGTTTGCATCTTTACTGCTGAGTCTTGAGAGTTCCTTGTATGTTCTAGAACGGGTTCTTTGTTGTACATGTGGTTTCTCCCACTCTTCATCCTCTTTCACAAAGCAAAGTTTTTAAAAATTTTGATGAAGTCCAGTTTATCAATTTTTCTTTTTATGGGTCATGCTTTTGGCATCAAATCTAAGAACTGTTTGTATAGTTCTAGATCTCAAAGATTTTCTCCTGTTTTTATTCTGAAAGCTTTATAGTTTTACATTTTGCATTTATGTCTGCCATCCGTTTCGAGCCAATTGTGTATAAGGACTTAGATTAAGTTTCCCGCCCTTTCACCGTGGATTGTCCAACTGTTCCAGCGCCATTTCTTGAAATGGCTTTTTTCCTTCATTGCTCTCACATCTTTGTCAAAAATCAGCTGAGCATATTTGTGTAGGTCTATTTCTGGGTTCTTTATTCTGTTCCGTTGATCTGCGTGTTTGTTCCTCCACCAGTACCACATGGTTTTGATTACAATAGCTATGTAATCAGTCTTTTAATTGGGTAGACTGAATTTTTTTTCTTTTTCAAAATTATTTTGACTACTCTAGTTCCTTTGTTTTTCCATATAAATTTTAGAATTATCTATATCTACTAAAAATTTCACTGGGATTTTGATGGAGGTTGCATTAAACCATTGTATCAATTTGGGAAGAATTTGCATATTTACTATCTTGAGTCTTCCAATCCACGAACAGAATATATCTCTCCATTTATTTAGGGCTTTGATTTCTTTCATCAGCCTTGTGCAGTTTCAACATACGAATCCTGTACACGTTTTGCTGTAATTCTTAAAAAATATATCTGTGTATGCATAGACCATCTCTGGAAGGACACGCAAGAGACTGGTAACAGTGGCTTGCCCAGGAAAGGGGCTGAGTGGAACTGGAAAGCAGTTGAGCAGGTTTGGGAGGAAACTTTACTTACATACACTTTTACTGGATACTCTTCTGTATATTTTGAGTTTTATATCATGTGAAGAGATTAACTCTTCAAAAAACAAGTAAAATTATTTTTAAGTGCTTAAGTAAGAACCTTGAGAGAGAAATAGAGATAGACTGAGAATGAGTCTTTGTTCCCTGAGCACAGACTGAATATCCTGGGGGAAGGAAGCACCTGAACCAGGACCCAGGAGATGTTTGGTTTAGTGCTTCTTCAGAAATATGCACTGTACAATCAAAGAATTTCTAAGAAGGAAAGTGTCAGAGACTCCCCAGACCCACTTTTATTCTGTGGCAGAGGGAACGACAATCTGAGAATAAACATTTGCTGAGAAGAAATCTATAAATACTCCCCAGGCAGACATTAAGATATGAATGCCACAAGAACAGTTTGGGAGCTGGTGAGCAACCCAGACACCCCTTCCTGTCATCGACTTGACATGCTGTGCCTTCTTGTCCTTAGAGAGTGTCTTCCCCTGCCCACTACATACCCGTTCAGCCCCCGCCTCATTCAGAGGGACCCAGCAGGTGTCTGGCCTTTCGGAATCTGAGGGCGGTACCCAAGGTGCCCAGCAGCCTGGCCTGGTCTCCACCCATCTGTGACCGAGAGCCACTCTTCTTGCGGCCTGTGGGAATATCAGGTGTCTTTCTTGATCCCTGTTTCTCCCCAGAGTATCAGGTGTCCTTCCTGGAACCTTCCTATCCCTGGGTCGAGTGGAGAGTCTATATCCGGGGTTTGAAGTCTCACTTGTCACTTAACCCTGAAGTCCTATGAGAGATGATAAAAGCATTGGTGATGATTGTAATCTCACTCATCTATAAGGCTTCCCTGTCTGTCTTTATATCTGTCCATCTATCTTCAAATCACAGCTCTCATTTGAGCCTCGCGGCAACTCCATAGGGCAGATCTGATCTCCATTTTCAAATGACAGTAAAATATTTGTACGAAGAATTGTTTTCTGAGTTCTTTCCCATACATTATTTTGTTGCAGTGCCCCAATACCATCACACAGGCAAGAAAAGTTTTATTAACCCAGATATACAAATGAGAATATTGAAGAGGCAACTGTGAAATGATGGGCTTTTGGATAAGCACACATGGGCTTGAATCCTGACTCCATAGATGCTTTATATCTATTTTATCTAGTATAAACTGGGGATAATAATATCTATTTCCTTTGTCATCATACTGGATTGTTATTTGTATTAAATGTGGTTCAAAAGAATTTCAAGAATTAGCAAGAAATGATTTCTCATTTCTCAACCTGTTCTATCACTTAAATTTATTTTTATTTTATAAAAGAAGAGAGAATAATATAATGAACCAAATTCATCCATTACCCTCTTTAACAATTATCAGTCCAAAGCCAATTTTGTCTCAGCTATACTCTTACCTGCTCCTTCTTTTTGCTTTATTCACCAGTTTTCAAAATAATAAAGTATTTCCCTAACATCCCCAAAAGGTGACTCATGGGTTTTTAAAAAATATTTTTAGGCATTTATAAGATTTAAACATATTTGTTATGTTTCATTCTATTACAGTTATGATCCTCATTGATGCTCAGCTTGACCAGGGATGGCTTCTTCTGGCTGGCTTTTGAGTCCTTTTGTCATGATTCTAGTAATCTTTGACACTTTGTTTGCTTTTTTGGTATGACGAGATGTTCTGGGCTCACTTTATACATTTGCTTCGTCTGACATTTCTCCAAGGAAGCTTGATTCCTTTGTCGGGGCAGGGGAGTGGTATTTAGAGTTCATAATCTGATTTCTAGGGGTGCTCATTCTTATTAGAGTGATCCCTATTTCGAGG
>NW_011888998.1:1396959-1407288 GCF_000151845.1 Pteropus vampyrus | reverse complement strand
TTTTAAAAATATTAATTGTGCTTTATAATTATGTCAGATACTTGCATTTTCCAAAGCAAATCCCGCAAAACGGATATATACAAAGTCCAGCTTCTCTCCCTCTCCCCTCCACCTCATTCCTCTCCTCCCTATAGGATTTTAAATTTGATTTTATGCTTTACCTTTTGTTGCTTTTTTTAAGAAAAAAATAAGCAAATATATATAACATGTTTGCATTCCATCCCCTTTTTTCAAAATAAATGATAGCATATTAAACACACTTTTTCCTATATTTTTTTTTCACTTAACAATAATCCTGGTGATTACAGCATAGGCCTATAGGATATATTTCAAATAGATTCCTAGAACTGTGATTTCTGGGTCAAAGAGTAAGTGCATACTTATTTTGACAAATAGTGCCACATTCCCACAAAAGTGGATTTTGCCACTTCTTGCTGGCACATTTTAATGTTAAAGCAAATTATTAAACGAGACATATTATCTATACTGAGAAAGGTTAAATGATTTCCCAAAAGGGCTGGAGCTGGGACCTGAGCATGCAGAATCCTCACGAATGGCCCAGTGGTCTGACTCACTCTATTTCACAGATGATGTAGGGGAGCGATCTACCCTAAATGACATAACAAGCTAGAACTTAAAATCCATGTCTACTGACACTAAAATTAGATCTCCTTTCAATGTGTTATAGATTTATTTATGGTGAACTTGGTTTGATTATCTGTAGATGGAGAAGAAAAACATAATAGTTCTTCTAAGTAAGTTAAGGAAATTAATGAGATAATTATGGGTAAATTCTCTCTTGGGTATAGAAGAGATTCTTCGAGATATGG
Source organism: Pteropus vampyrus (assembly GCF_000151845.1). NCBI lineage: Eukaryota > Metazoa > Chordata > Mammalia > Chiroptera > Pteropodidae > Pteropus > Pteropus vampyrus. The sequence goes on along the minus strand of NW_011888998.1, from coordinate 1,406,458 downwards.
CTTAACTCCTTTAGTTGAGTAGGGAGTCAGCAATTAGATTCTGGTGTCAGGGCACTAATAATGATCTTATGGATGAGAGAGATGATTCCCCTGCTCCCCAAAGTCTAACGTGTTTAGGCGCCTTGCAGAATATGTACCACTTCTGCAGAGTGCTTTGAACGAAGATGCACTTATGTTATGCAGAACCTTCCGAATCGGTGTATACAAACATGTCATTTCCCAATGAATGAACAAGCGGCAAACCACAAAGCCTGTTGTTTTTCTCTCCTAGGGTGACCCTGGGTTCTTCTCTGTGTTTGTTTTGTGACAGGTTGATTGACGTATGTGCAGTTTGGAACGCTGGAGTTTTCCTTTCCGCTTCAGACTGGGAGGGAGCCTCCTCTGGTGTTGCAAGGAGGCTGAATGAGGCAGAGACAGTGAGTGGGGCTCGGGCCTGGGGCTTGTGTCTGAGGGGTGAGGACCGGGAAAACTTCGTGCCTCCTGCCCCTTCTTTTTGATGAGGGAAGGTTCTTTGCCTGGCCCCTGGAGTCTTCTGAGGGGACATCTTCCTCCTCCCCAGAGTCGGCCACAGAGCAGGACTTCGAGGCTCTCCTTTGCAAGAGGCTGGCATTGTGGAAGCGTTTGCTCCTTCACCAGCAGATGCCGTCAGCCAGCTTAGCCTTGCCATTGTCCTGACTGTCCACCTTAACGGAAAACTCAGGAAACAGCTTTGTTTGTGACCCACATCCTCCCTTAGCCTGGCCTCCGCAACCTGAGTGACAGCCCTGGCATATGGGGGGCAGTCTGGGTGGGTCATTGGGCCCTGGCAGATGGACAGCTGTACAGGGGGCAGTAAGCAGCCAAGACCAACATCACTGGAGCCACACCCTGTGTCCTGGGTCTGTATTGTTCCATTTTGGGTTAGAAAGAAGTAAGGGCCACAATTTTAAACGAGGAGTAACTGACAATGGATCAATCTTGCAGCCTGGAGGCTGCCGCGCTGGGAGGGTCTGACCTGGACGGAGGCCTGAATGAAGAAGAGTTTCCTTATTCCTGAGTTTGGATATCTCTGCCTCATTGCAGCTTGTCTTTCTCGCTCTAGCTCCCTTTCCAGATGTCTTCTGTTCACCGAGAAAGAGTTAGAGATGGGGCTGGGGGAAAAGGGGTGCAGGGAGGAGGTTAAAAGGTTGGAGCAGAAATGCTGATGACATAGATTTGGGATCTGGACAGAATCCAGCTCTACTTGCTTTGCGACAGTAGGAAAGTTTCTAACTGCTCTAGGCCTGAGGTTTCCAGTTGATATAATGCAGTTAATAATGAACATCTTGTTGTAAAGATTAAACATATAAAGAGGCCTGCCCAGTGCCTGGCATATAGTAGGTGTTCAGTAAATGAAAGTTATTATTATTTATTATAACAGCAGCTCAGATAGACTTGTCTATCAAGGTAGTTTCTGTGTTGGCCCCTGAGGGCACAACTTGCTTAGAATAGTGTCAGGCTTCAGGGACCACCTGGGAAACCTATCTGACCATAGGGCTTTTTTACCTGATTATTGTTACTGAGTATTGAACTTGAACATGCTGACTGACAGTTATGGGGAGGAGCTCCATTCTTTAGTTTTACTGTATTTGGAGGACTCCGATTGCAAAAGTGGTGTACCAGGTTAATTTAATGGGCATGTAAAGATATGTAAAACAGCATGGGAACAGATCCACCACCCTCCCCCGCCACCCCCCCGCCGTTGTTTGTGACAGAATCAGGAGTTAGTACAGCTTTATGTCACTATGCCCCTTTCCTGGCACTTTTTTCACGTACCCTCCCTAATTTCTCTCCCTATGCCTCCCAAAGCCCCTTCACAGCCCTCTCTGGGCAGAAATACTCTGGTTGCCTAGACAGATCCCTGCTTAAGAAATCGGGGAGCCCCTCCCTTCTGTGATGGCACTAACATCACTGGCTGGCAGCTGGAGTCACACCCTGCTCTGTCCTGCCCAGCACAGAGCAAACCTGTTCAAACTGGACACTTTAATCTAATCAGTAATCCTAATGTTGTTCACAGCTTTATTTTTACAGTGTGTTCATTCACATTAATTGCATTGTTTGACTTTTGTGACAATTCTGTGATGTGAGCAAGGCTGGTGTCATCATTCCCATTTGATTGATGAATAAACTGAGTCTCAAGAAGTATTTTTCTAAGGTCCACAAAACTAGCAACCGAGGTCACACTAGAACTGAGATGCCCTGCATTGTGGACTGTTTTCCTCGCTGCGACACCACACTGCCTCCTCCCGCCTGAGGCACCCACACATCGTGAGTGGTCAAAGGACTTTAAGATACATAGAGACCTGAAAAAAAAGAAACAGAAAAAGGAACGCAGAGAATACCCGCAATCAGGGACATGTCGCGATCGAGGAAACGAGTTTTGAGAGACAGGGAGCTGGTCCAGGTTTCTTTATAGGGTGGTAATTATCAGTTATAATAATCAACATTTTGGGTACCCTATGCACAGGGCACTGTGCTCTGCGTTTCCTATTTATCCTCCTTACACCAGCCCGAAGAAAGAGGGCCATTATTACCCGCATTTTCCTGTTGACAAATACAGGAAGACTAAGGCACGCGCTCAAAGCTCCACATCTAAGCAAATCCAGCCCTTGGATTCCAAACCCACAGTCCAGCCCTGGGACCCACACAGCTGACCATTTCTTTTTGGGCTGCAGTGTGTTTTCAAGTGGCTTGTTCCAGATCTCCCTGGAAACGCTGCATAACCTTCTGAGCAAGCCTCTGGGCAGCTTCCAGATGGGAATCCGATTTTGTCCCTCCATTTCGGAACCCTTACAGGAGGAGGAAGTCCTCCATTTCTCCGTCCTTCTTCCCTCTGGTTCTTCTCCTTTTGTTCCAAGGCCACTGCCATCTGGAGCTGCCCCAGGCATCTGCTCGGGGGCACACTCCTCCTCCTCCTCCCCCTCCTGCCCAGCTAGCACCTTCCCACACTCACACTAATCTCCCCTCCCTCCTCTCCCCACCCCCAGCGCTTCATTTCAGCTCCTGGTCCTCACCAGGCTCTCAGAGTGGACACCTGCCCTCCGACGACGCAAGGCAGAGAAACCACCCAGCTTCCCCAGGTCTTCAATTTCCCAAATGGACCCATTTGGTTAATTGTGCTCACACTCCTAAGCCCCACTGCCTATCCGTGAGAAGCCAGGTCTCTTCTCTCCAGAAACATTATAACAGGCCACCATGGACAACATGGGCTCAGGATGCACAGGATGCACAGCTGTGGGTTGATGGGGGTGGGGCCCTGGAACTACATTAGGAATGGTTTGTATTGCTCCCTAACCCCTGCCTGGGACTTATTCCAGGCCCCTGAAGCATCACCCACACTTGGCTGCCTTCTCCTGTGGGTGCTGAGGTCTAGGTGTGGGACTAGGTGTGGGGACCTGGTGGCAGCAGTAAAAGTCATTTCCCTTCTTTGCTGGTGCTGTCACCTCATTTCCACTGAAGTGACACAATCCCTTTCAGCCTTTCCTGCTGCCCTGTGAAACCCACCTTTTTACCGGAGGCTGGGCTGTTGGGTTTGGGACAGCATGTCATCCTCTGAGTTTCAGTTCCTAACGGGAGAACCACAGACTATAGCAAAGGGAGGCCCTTCTGCATGCTGGTTGCATGCTTACTGTGGGCATAAGACACAAAGCTCTCCTCTGCGCATCAGTAGCCAACACTGTCTGCTATAAGCGTCCTAGCTGCCAGCACCTTGCACCAGACTCCTAGACAAATGGCGCGTCTTAGAACACAGAAACAACCTCCTCCTGTCTGTTCCACCTCCCCTCCTCTGGGCTCCTGTATTTTCACATCTCCTCCAGCCTGTAGCAGCCTGCCGGATGGGAGTCGGATCCAGATTGATGTCTGTACTGGATATAAATGCAGAGGACTGGAGGGAGGAGAGGAGGAACAGATGCTGTTCCCTCCTGCTGTCTTAGTCTTTTCCTCCCTGTGCCCTCATGTCACATCAGAAAGGAATTTTTAAAATGCAACTGGGGATACACTGTCCTGGGAGTGTTAGCAGCTAGACCAGTGTTGCTAGCAGGATGGAAGTCACCTCTGAAGAACTGACCTGGCTCCCTCTCTGGGACTGACTGTAGTAGGTGCAGATGACATCGTAGGTCACGGAGCATTGGTGGGAGAAGCTGGCATGAATAAGGAGTGGAGGTCTCCAGGTTGGTTAAGGGAACCTTGGCAGAGGCAGGAGAGAGGGGAGCCCAGAGCTGCTCGCAGGAGCCTCCCTTTCTCTTTGGCCCAAAGTAAACACCGCTTACGTAGATGACCAACCATATGTTCGCTCTGAGGGTGAATAAGAACTCCTTGGTCTCAGAGCCAGCATATGTTTATTTGCACAGGCATGGTGTATTTTGTAGGTCTACAAAGTAGATTTGTAGGTTCAAAAGCCCAGCTTGTCCAAAGCCATGTAGCAGAGCAGCTGTAACTTGAGGGAAAGGAGAATGTCAAGTTTGTGCCAGGTCTTGATTTAGATTGAATTAACTCAAATTAATTTGTTTAATTAATAATTGCCACAACAACCCTGTAAGAAGTGTATCTATCCCGCTCGAAGACAAGAAAACAGGCTCTAAAAGAGTAAACAAATTGCGGAAGACCACGCAGCAGATAAATGGCTGAGGTGGGATTGAAACTCAGGTGAGTGGCTCCAAGTCCATGCCCTTTTCATGCTCCAGAGGGATTATTCATCACTTCCTCTTGAGGCTACATCTCTGAATCCATGTCTGGTGTGTTCCCCCTGGTCTTGTGGTTTTTTAGCTAGTTCTCTGTTCACCCCTATTGATTAAGCCCAGCCCTGTTCTGCTTTGATATATAGATATGCCACATTTTATTTATCCGTTCATCAGCTTGTGCTCACTCCTCTGAAGGACACAGAGGAGAGGTAGAGGACACTGCCCCCACCCTCAAGAAGTTCACAGTCTGGTTAAGGGGGAGATCGTCTCTTTCCCCCACACCGAGCTGCTTCTATAGCCTTGCCCTTATTTTTTTTCCCTGCTTGAGCTAAGTCTATGGTTTTCAAAAAAGTCTATGGTTTACAACCTTGGTCTGTTGAAACCAGGCTTGGAATCCCACAGGGGGCAGAGTAAGCAGCTTACCGTGAGTAACATCACGAGCAGATGGACAGTGGCCTGGACTCCAAATGGACACCCCACTCAAGGAGCCTGGGAACCCACTGGTCAGTGCCTGGGGTGAGGACGCGGCATTTGAAAGAAAGATAGTTGGGAGTTGCACAACTGTCTTTCTTTAGGAAAAATACCAAGGGACAAAAATTGTGGTTTCAGGCTGTTCTTCCTGTAGCATTCTGAAATTCACCACGGAGACATGGACTAGACGTTTTGTGACTTATTCAAGGTGGCATATAGGAACTTAGCCCTAGGTCTTTTTTAAATCGATATTCAGTATGCTAAAGTAATAAACTCCAAAGCCTAATTCTTCCTTCAACTTTCCATTTCAACTGACAAATTTTTCACTTCCTTTCATAAATCTCATAAATTTTAGCAATCTTTTGTTTGATTCCATTAATAAACGCAGGTAATTAAATTCCTTGAACATTTGAAACTTCCTTTATAAATTTAATTATGCACTTTCCTTTTTGAAGTATCACAATTTTGTAACAAAGTCTTCCGAGTCCTAATGTAATTTTTTTTCTTGTTAATATTTTAAATAACAGCTTTGAGATATAATTCACATACCATACAATTCACCTATTTAAAATATACAACTCACTCAGTGATTTTTAGTATATTCACAGAGTTGAGCACCCATCACTACAATTAATTTTAGAACATTTTATTACCTCCCCCTCCCCACAGAAAACCCCATACCCATTAGCCGTCACCCCCTTCCCCCAACACTGGTCTTCCTCTAGCCCTAGGCGATTACTAAGCTACTTTCTAACTCTATAGATTTACCTGTTCCCCACCTTTTATATTAATGGAACAATACAATATGTGGTCTTTTGAGATGGCTTCTTTCACTTAGCATGATGTTTTTAAGGTTTATACATGTCCTAGCATGTATCAGTACTTCATTCTTGTTTTGGCTAAATACTATTCCATTATGTAGATATGCCACATTTTATTTATCCATTTGGGTTGTTTCCACTTTTTGTTTATTATCGAGTCTGCTCCTAGGAACATTCCTATACAAATTTTCACGTGGACATGTGTTTTTGTTTCCCTTTGGTCTACATGCAGGAGTGGAATTGCGGGTCCTATGATAACTGTGTTTAACCTTTTGAGGAATCCTGGGTCCTTTCGTACTAAATCCCAGCCTCCCTTCCTGGCCTTCGACCTTCAGCCTCCACTTCTCTCCCACCCAGGTCACTCCGTACCCTACTCAAACCTCGGGCCCCGCCCTTGGAGACCTTTCACGTGGGATTATGATCACCCTCCTCCGAGCCGGTTCCCTTTAATGGCAGACCTTGGGGAGACAGCTGCTGCTACGCGGGTGTCTTCCCACTCACTCAGAGAGGAGGTGGGGTGCTTCACAGCCCTCTCTCTCCAGCTGTGAAGAAAGATGTGTGTCTAATTGCTGTGAAACTTTCTCCCTGAGGGTAGGAGACGGGGGCCCAGACGGTGAGAAGCTGGGTTTCGTAGGGAGGTGGGGCTCCTCTTCTCCTTCTCAGAGGTGGCACAATCCTTCCCTAGGTGGGGGTGGTTTCCTGCTCTTCCTCTCAGGCTGTCTTTTCTGATGTCAGTTTGGATTTTGCTGATGACTTCAAGGTGGAAGGTGCCCGCATACCCTACCTGTTAACTTCTGTTTCCTTTCCAATCTTCTTTGCCCGCTAATCTTTATAAGGAAGGAGACTAGTGAGAGCTCCGGTCGTAAGGAGCAGGGCCAGTGAGTGGAGCCTGTAGAGGGAAATTAATAGATATACGCAGACTGTTTAAACCAGTCCCTGCACAGCATGATAGATCAGCCGATCGGCAGCTACACTGACTGCATTTGATAGTCTTTTCGTTCTGTTCCTCGTGTGTTTCCTAGTCCTGCCCCTCAGAAGGTGAACAAATAAGCAGTAATAATAAGGAGGAAATGCACAGCCACAAAGAACCTCAGGAAAGTGGCTGGATTGTAGCACTGACAATGTCCTTCCCAGTGTGCCCAGCGACTGCTGGCCTGTATGGCGGGCTGTCAGCAGGGCCAGGCTGCAGGCCAGACCACCTGTATACTTTAAGCTTCCTTGCTATGCCAGGATAAGATGCGCCAGGCTCCAGCTGGCCTGGGGTCAAAGAGACGGACTGATGCAGCAACCCCACTTCCTCCATATATCAGGCTATACATCCAAGGACGTGCATCGCAGTTGTAACGCGGAAATAATAAAGAAAACAACCTAAAGGTCCGCTACAAGTAGACAGCTGAAGGCTCTGTGGTAGACCCACAAAATGCAGTTATGAAAAAGAACACAGCAGGTCCCCGTGTCCAAGCTCTATGGCTTAATGACTCCCTCAGTTATGCAGAGGCAGCCAGAGGCGTGCACCTCCCACCCTAGAAGTGGCTGACCTTTATCGGTGGGTGCAGCCTTTGTGTGGGGCCTCAGCCCGTCTGGTGGCTTGAGTACGCCCTGTGAGGGCTTCGTGCCCCTAGAGACCCTGGTATGAATACTACATTATTCATGGTGGTCACCTCAACAGAAAGGTCTCTTCCCTTTTCTTCTTTCCCGTCTCCTCCCTCCCTTGCCCCCAACTTAATAAATAGCCAAGGGGTTCAGGTTTCAACCTGTAGATTAGTTCTGGGTTTTGAGCAGGAAACAGCTGTTTTCAGCCAAATCCCTAATCCTAAACCCAGGTGTTCGCCTCCCCAGGTGGGAATCGGGGCCACCTGATACCCTTGTTTCCCCACAGACACACTCCTGCTGAGACCCTCTGGCCTCTGAACTTAGCTGAGGCAGGGAGAGGAGGGGACTGGCCTGCCGGGTGCCCCTGCCACTGCCACCGCCACCAAGCAGATCACTATCAGTGGTTAAACACACAGCCCCTTACTCCTCCCAGATCTCTACCCCTGACAATGAAAGGGAGCCAAGCATGAAATACAGCCACAGAACAGATGGAGACCACCCCCTTCCAACCCTGAGAAGGGAGGAGGGGGAAGGGGAAGTTGAATCACACATACGAGGTTTCCTTGGCTATTAGAGAATCCTAGAAGACAACTGGTTCCACCCCACACAGGAGAGGAGCTGAGTCTGTCTCCTGGGCACGGAGAGAGGCAGAGATCTAGAAGCAGGCTGGTAAGTGCTTCTTAGGCTGTCAAGTCTTTGTGTCCCGGAGGCTGTGGTGTAGTTACAGCCCTTCAAAAGGGGAGGAGGGAGGATCATGCAGGCAGACTTTCTCAAAGATGCTAAGTGAGACATTCGGACATTTCATGGGGGTGAAGGGGAGATGTAGGAAGATGCAGGTGCTCTCAGAGGAGGAAGCCAGGGAGCTCCCTGCTGCTTCCCCTACTAGTCTTGTCTTCTTCCAGAGATCCTCCTGTCTTTCTCCTCCTTGCTTGGCACTCTGTCTCTTTAGGACAGGCTGATAATCATCAATAGGGGGCATTTGAGTTTCCTAGGCAACCTACTTGCCTGGCCTTCAGATGCCTGAGAGTGGAGGGAGCAGAGCAGGCTCGGGCCAGCATCTGTTCCATGGTTCCCTCCTTGGCACGAGAGAGATGGAAGGGAGTTGGTAGGGGCGAGGGGGGAGGTCAGAGGGCAAGAGAGGAGGTGGGGAAGAGAGTCCCCACTGTAGTGCCTGGGACAATCCCTCTGCTGACGGTGGGGTTCAGAATCCAGGGCAGCTAAGCCGAAGCTCTCATGATGAAGATGTGTGAAGGGCTGGGAACCAAGGTGATGGCAGTTCTGGCGTTAGCACCTAGAGCAGCTGAATCCCTGAATTCTGAGAGTCTGCCTTCGGGATGAATAAAACTGGGTGGCCCTGACTGAGGTCAGACAGGAAGCTCTGAGAGGGAGTGGGGTAAAGATCTCAAAAAAAGGAGACGAGAATGTCTGCTAAGCAGACAGATAGGTCTGCTTCAGAGGCTGCTAAGTAGATATTGTTAGTTTAGGTTATTGCTCTTATTTTTTATTATTCAGGTTTGTAACAGCAGTTTTATCACCTATGATATTAACCAGTGATTTATAATATGTTATACCGATTCACTGATGGGATAAATATCTCCCAGTAATAGGAAGTGTCTGATAAGATGGCTGTTCACTCATCCCATGAATATTTACTGCACTGTCTCACTGCAGAGGGAGACAAGACATGCACTCTGAGCTCAAAAAGTTCAAAGTATGAGGCAGGAGGCAGACGTGGGAATAACTAATCCATTTCCCACAAGAGGAGGAACTGGCCGCTGGAACAGAGCGTGTTGGCGTGCTGGGGGCACAGTGGGAAAGCAGGGTCGATAACAGGGAGGGGTCGCCACTTAGGATCTTGTGGAAGAAGGGAATTTGCCCTGTAGAGAAGGAAAGGAATAGCATTTTCAGCCTAGG
>NW_011888998.1:1354944-1394534 GCF_000151845.1 Pteropus vampyrus | reverse complement strand
AAACAAACAAACAAACAAACAAATAAATAAAATAGGCTTGGAAAACAAATAATTTACAAAAATTAAGTGGCAGGATTGAAACCTTTACTTGGATCTTCCATTCTATAGCTATTCCCTGCCAGGAACCATGCCTGGCACTGGGGACACAAAAATGATGAGGTCCTGGTACTGGGGACGCAAAAATGATCAGGTCCTGGTCTGAGCCCCAAGGATTCCATGAGCAGGGAGAAAGTTTAAGCCAGTGGTAAGCAAACTAAGCCACTTCCGGGCCACTGTCTGCTTTGTAAATAAAGATTTATTGGAATGTTGTCAGGCCTATTCATTCACTTATTGTCCATAGCTGGTCTCACTCTACAATGGTAAAGTTCAATAGTTGTCACAGACTGTATGTCTCACAAGGCCTAAAATATTTACTATCTAGACCTTTATAGAAAATGTCTCCAACCCTTAGTTTAAACATATGGTTTTACCGCAGTGTGCTGAGTGCTTTAAGTTTAGAGCCAGGAGTAATGAGAGCTCTGTTGGAAGTGAGATGTGGGGGATGGGCACAGGGGAGCACAGGGAATTCTTCACTGAGTGGAAGATGTCTGAGCAGCGGAATCTTGAACATTGAGTAGGAATGAATCACATGACAAGGAAGGAAGGCCTTTTCAGGCACGAAGGTTGGCACATGTAAAGTATGGTGGTAGTAAATGGGGTGGATGCTTAGAAAATAACGTGTCATTCAGTTAGGAAGCGTTTAGGGTTTGGGTGGGGTTGGAGAGGCCTGCAGGAGCCTGATCTCCGAGAGCCTTTATATGCTATGCTCGATCTTAACAGATTTTGGGGGTGATAATGGAAGAGTTTTCGGCAGAGCACTGACACAATCAGATGGGGGTTTAGAAAAATCACTGTAATAGCAGCGTGGAGGACGGATCGGAAGGAGACCAGTTGGGAGGTTATTGCAGCAGTCCATGAGATGCGATGTATATCGAAGGTAAGACAGGTGGGAGCACAGAGAGGGGTGGAGTAGAGACACTGGGAAGGAGCCAGTCAGTCCAAGGGCCTTGGCGCCTGGGTGCGAGGTGTGAACAGAGGTGAGATTTAAGGGAGATGCTTGATGTCTGGCTTAAATGACTTGGGTGGGCACCACCAACAGAGATGGAGAATAGCGGTGAAGGGACATGACCCCTGCAGAGATACTGAGAACAGCAGGCAGAAGAAGAGGATGCAGCAGTAAGATCAGGGTTGCTATGGAGGGTGGAAGGGCAGAGGAGAGGAGGCCCCAGAGTGGTGTGTCAGAGGCCAAGGAGGAAAGGATGTTAGGAGGGATGGATGGAGTGAATAACAGTTGCTAGTGCCCCCGAGAGGTCTGGCAAGAGAGAGAGCGCTGCGTTTGGCCAATGGGAGATCTGAGTGTGGTTGGATGAGGAGTGAATGGGAACTAAAAAGTGAAGTCAGAAACCATAGACCACTCTCTAAAAAACAAACAAACTTTCATGAGAAGAGATGGAGGAAAAAATTTTCAGCTATATATAGAGAGTCTGTGGAATCCAGAGAACAATCTTTTTGTTTTGTTAGGAGAGAAAGTTAAAGATGTTTCTCTGCTGAGGCAGGAGCCGGTTGAGAAGAGTTTGGAAATTCAGGAGAGAGTGAATAGTTGATGATTAAGGAGAGGTTTTTGTGGAGGGGTGGGGCGGGGTCCAGGTAGAGGTGGGCAGGAAGAGGGAGGGACACTTTTTTTATACAGAAAATGTGGGACACTTATGTGTTCAACCAATATCGTAGGGGAATTTCTGATTTGTTGCACTGTCAGCTACAAGTGATAGAAAGCTCAACTCCACTTGGATTAAAAATCGAAAGGAATTCCAAATGTAAACATATACGTAATTTAGGGCAGTTTCTTCTGGCCGGGCCTAGGGAAAGCTTCGTGCATTGAAGGACAGCCTGCAGAATACTTGCCTTTTGCAAAATTGAAATCACAGCAGGTCCAGAAGCTGATGCCCAGTTCCATTTCACTGGTATCAAAAGAAATATTTCAACTCTTATACACTCACAGGTAGAATGAATTGTGTACTGGCCACATATGGAGGCATCACTTTGCTTGTCTTATACTTCACGTTAAGGTCTAATAAAACTTCGGCCGTGAAAGCAACATAAAAGGATTCTAAACTGTACCTCATCTGTTAATTTCCCATGCCTGGAGACGTTAATTTCAACTCATCATGTGATACTCAATTTATACAATAAATTATGAACCTGGAAAAAAACATGTAATTTAAAAGTCCACAAGCAGGCTTGGTCTGGGAAGTACTCTGTCAGTAACACCAACAGGGATGTGCAGGGTCAGATCTTCCTGTGTCTTTTGTCTGCCCTCTGCAGTCTCGGATCATCCCTACGTTGCACATGGAGACCCCCTACTTCCACAGTCCTCTCCCCTTATGAGAGTTCCTCGCTGGATCTTTTTCAGAAGAGAGGGGAACCTCGTCTTTCCTAGAGGTCTCTGTAAAAGTCGCCATGAAGCACACTGCCTCTTGCTGGCTTAGACTTTCATTCCTAAATCAATCATAGAGGTGAGAGGGTAGGGGATACTAATTGGGTTAAACTAATCAGAGCCCAACCCTGGAACCTGGGTAAGGTCACTCTGAGAAAGGGGTAGAGATGAATTCTCCAAGGAAAAATGTGAGTACTGTTATGGATTACATTATATCCCCCAAAATTCCTGTGTTGAAGCTGCAACCCAGAATATGGCTGTATTTGAAAACAGCCTTTAAAGAAGTGATCGAAGTAATAAATGTCATAAGGGTGGACCCTAATCCAATATGACTGGCGTCCTTATAAGAAGAAGAAGAGACACTAGGATGTGTGCATGTACAGAGGAAGGCCGTGTGAGGACGCGAGGGGAAGGCAGCCATCCGCAAGCCAAGGAGCTAGAGACCTCAGAAGGACCCAGCCCTGCTGACACTTCGACCTCGTCTGCCAGCTCCAGAACTGTGATAAAATAAGTGTCCAACCTGCAGTGTTTTGTAATGGTAGCACCAGCAGATTAATACAGATACACTGAGTGGGAAGAGGAGCCTGGATAAGCATCCAATAAATGCCACTAGGTTCTCTGTGTACAGATTGAATAAGACACTGTCCCCAATCTCAAGGCATTTGAGGTCGGAAGACAACACTCTATACCAAGACCTAGCACCCATTACAATGAGAGGACCGAGAATGAGGACCTAATCCAGCCTTGGTGGGAAGGGATGGTTCAGAGAAACCGAGGAAGCTTCCCAGAGGAGCTGTCACCTGCCCTGAGCCTGGGAGATAACAAAGAGTTGGAGGAAAACAGAAAAGGCAGACTAGGAAGCGAGAGTGATCTGTGTAGAGTTAGTGTGGAAATAAACAAAGACCATCCAAATGAGAACAAGCAGAAGCTGTTCAGAGCCCAGTATAGCACAGGAATCACCACCGTCACATTGGGCAGAGGCTCAGAGGCAGAGAGGGAAGACAGCAGGCTTTCTAGTGGAAAGGCTTCAGGTGTGCTCAGACTGACGTGGCAGCTTGAAGCATTCTGTGTGATTGGATTGGGGGCAAATCTGTCTTTCCCTGGTTGGTCCTGAGTTGGAAGTGCTGGCAAAAAAAATAGGGCAGCCCATAGTCACTGACAAAGGCCTGACCGTCTGGGCCGAGTGCTATAGAGGTTGTGAGTCAAGCTTCTGTTGTCATATACGGTCTGGCCTTCGTCCGGGTAGTCACCTCTCAGTGGGGTGGGTGAGAGAGCAAGGACTCTTCCTGAGACTAAAAATAGTTCAGTATAACTGAGAGTGAGAGGAGGAGTTTGGGGAAAGGTGAGACTGGACAGGTAGACAAGGCCCTGATCAGGGAGGGCCTTCGAATCGCGTTTTAGGACAGACATAAAGGACTGTGGAGGTGCATGGGAGTGGGGAGTTGACCAGGAGTATGGGGCTTATGAAGCAGTCCCAGAGCTCCGCCTGGAGAGCTCAGCGACAGCGTGGGAAACCTGCCGGTTTCCAGAGTCAGACCCGCACCCCAGCCTGGCTGCTTCCGCACACCCTGCCTCCTCTTGCGCCGCCCCCCCCCCCCCCCCCCATGATTGCAATGATTGCAGTGCGGTGCAGGGTCCTGCATTTGAAAAGGTAGACTCTTGCTCAAGGGTTTTCAGTTCTTTGTTTTACTAATAGAATCCTTTCTTCAAAATAAAACCTATGCAACACCCCACTGTACAAGCAGTGGCTGTGAAGTCGAGGTGGTGGGAGTGGGGTGAAGGGGCCTGGGTCCCACCTGCTCCTCCCTCCCCAAACCCGGCCCCCTCAGAGAAGGCCCCTAAGGCACTTCCTAGAGCCCACTGGGCTCCTCTGGACCCGGTGTGAAAACCCAGTACTGAAAGATTCCTGAGAAGTCTGCCAGCAACGTCTGCACCTCCCTGAACCCTGAGTGGAACCCAGGGCGGCCAGGAGGCTGCTGCGCTGAATGACTTCACTGCCACGGCGGTGAAGTTTCTGGGTTTGGAAGCTAAAGAGCTGCCTCGCCCCACAGGCTGTAGAGCCTCCTAAAGGGTCCCCCTGCTTCCACTGTTGCCCCCTACAACCCGCCATCTGTAGAGGAGCCAGAGTGGTCTTTGCAAACAGACCACATCAGGTCTCTCCACCGCTTACAGCTCTGCGTAGCACATAATTTAGGCTCCCCCGCGAGTCTGCCCCTGCCTCCCTCTCTGGCGTGGTTTGTTTCATTCCTCCCCACGTGCCCTCCAAGCTCCAGCCCCGCTGGATTCTCTCAGTTCCTTACTTGTTCCCGTCTGCTTCCTGCCACACGACCTCTGCACAAGCATTTTTCCCTGCCCGGCATGTTTTTCTGACCCTCTTTACAAGATCGGCTCCTTCCTGCCATTTAGGTCTTGGTCGAATGCCATCTGACAGAGGCCTTCCTTGACCATTCAGTTCCCTTTATCACATCACCCTATTTCTTTCTTTCTTCTTTTTTTTTAGTAGACGTAATTTTTTAGAGCACTTTTAGATTCATAGCAAAATTGAAGGGAAGGTACAGGCATTGTCATATCCTTTTGCGCCCACTCATGCTTAGCCATGATCAATATCCCCATCAGAGATACATTTGTTAAATTGATGAACCTACACTGATACATCCTTATCACCAAGAGACCATAGTTTACGTTAGAGTTCAGCCTCGGTGTTGTACATTCTATGAGTTTTGGACAAATGTATAATGACATGTATCCACCATCGCCCAGAAGTTTCATTGCCCTGAAAATCCATGTGCTCTGCCTATTCCTCCCTTCCCCAACCCCTGGCAACCACTGAAATTTTTACTGTCTCCATAGTTTTGCCTTTTCCGGAATGTTGTACAATTAGGATCATATCACATGTAGCCTTTTCAAGTTGCCTTCTTTCACTTAGTAATATGCATTTAAGGTTCCTCTATGTCTTTTCGTGGCTTGATAACTCTTTTTAGTGCTGAATAATATTCCATTGTTTGGATGTACCACAGTTTATTTATCCATCTTGGTTGCTTCGAAATTTCGGCAATTATGAACAAGGCTGCTATAAACATCTGTGCACAGGTATTCTTTATTGCACCTGTTACGCCTGATCCTGATTTTTTTGTTCGGCGTGTATTTCCTGTCTTCCCTGCTGGCATGTGAGCTCCATGAGAGCAGAAGAACCTGTCTTGTCCCGTGTGTGTTCTCTACCAGCGCCTGCTGCCAGGTCTGTTAAGTGAACGAATGGTGCACTAACTGCCGCCCCACAGGCCAAGGTGGGTTCTGCTGTGGGGACGTAGAACTGCCAGCTGAGCCATTCTTAGCATCACTAGTCTTTTCTCTCTGTCACTTCAGCTGTGTTGTGACCACCGGAGCAGCCTGCCCAGAATGGGGCTGTGGGAATGTGGGGAGCTCCCGATGGCAACAGCTTGCAGGAGCCGTG
The DNA here is from genome assembly GCF_000151845.1 of Pteropus vampyrus. Taxonomy (NCBI): domain Eukaryota; kingdom Metazoa; phylum Chordata; class Mammalia; order Chiroptera; family Pteropodidae; genus Pteropus; species Pteropus vampyrus. Next base: position 1,388,610 of record NW_011888998.1, on the reverse strand, counting down.
GGCCTCTCATCCGTCTGCCAGGGACAGCTTGTGGAATCAACACCAGGAGCCCCCAGTCTGGGGAAAGAAAGCAAATCAGGGCCCAGAAAAAAGGAAAAACAGAAAAGCAGTCTGTGGTTGTGGATGGATAATTATTATTACAACTTGCTGCTGTTATTGGCGATGTCATGTAGGTAGCCAGAATGCTTCCTTCATCCCTACAAGCTCAAAGCCCACTCAGTGGCAGCAGCTAACATTTACTAAGCCTTTTGCCCTGCGCCCCAAAGTTTACCAAGTGCTTTCTAAGGGAATTATATACTAAGCCATCACAGCAGCCCTCTGCAGTAGCTGCTATATCATCTGTACTCTTCAGATGAGAAATACCGAGCTCGAAAGGTTCAATACTTGCCCATGGTCTCCACCTGACAAGCAGTGAGCAGATTCAAACCCGTGCCATCTTGCTCCCCAGCCAATGCTAGAGGCTATCAAGCTCTCCTGAAAGGCTGTCATGTCTGGCGTCCCCCACCAGCGGTTGATCGTCACCCAACTCACATTCGCTTTTCTGGGCCCCATCTCAGATATGTTACATTCGATCTCCCACGAGCCTTACAGATTTAAAAGCCTTGAGCTCAGGGGTGTTGCCTAAGCGTGGGAAGCGTCTCTGTGTAAGTTAACAGAGGCTTTAGGGCATTCGAATTCCAAAAAATTTTTAAGCTGCAGGTCGGATTTGGCCCGTGCCTAAAAGTTTGAGGGTCCAGAGATATGGGTATTTAAATCGTACCTAGATGATTCTGATAAGCATCCAGTTTCCTTCTTGTGTGGGCACATTGTCAGCAACACACCTGACCAAATGTCACTTGGCTTCTTTGTGGAACAGTGAGCTCACTACTTCATATGGCAGAATATTTCATGTTTGTGGCTCCATTCTCTGTGTGTGTGCCCGTGCGCGCGCATGCACATCCCATTGCCTTTTTTTTCACACAAGGGATGTAGGAGAGAACCTTAGTTATATAAGAATTGAATCCATCATATTTCCCAGTTCATAGTACTCCATCAGTTCACACAAGATTTCTCTTTTGGTTTTATTTATTTTTGTTTTTTCCTCACTCTTTCCCCCTTTAATAGATTCCCCTCTAATGTATTTTGTGTCCTTACAATCCATCTTATACCTATTCGATTTGATATAAAAGTATCTTCAAACACATTATGTTGGTGGTATGAGTAGGTAATGTGTTTCGTTTTCATGAATGACATTGGAAGGTGGCCCTATTTATTAGGTGATTCTTCCCTGCATCTCAGAGAAGCTCTGCCTCTCTGGAACTTCCTTCCATTTGGTCCTAGTTTTGCCCCCATGGATCTAAACAGAAAAATTGCCCACCCTCTTCCAGCATTCAAGACAGTCATCTTGGCCCCCTCTTCTGCAGCCTTCATCCACCCTCTCACAGGATGTGGGATTCTCCTACTTTCTCCCAGGATGCTCCGTAGTTAGATGATGGTCCCCTTGAAGGGCTTTGATCACTCCCCCGCCCCCCTACCCCAGATGGTGTACTTCTCTACCCCTAGTGATAATCTCTTGTGTTACTGGAAGGGCCAGGAGAGGAACCTGGTATCATGTGACTGGGCCATACAGCATAATAGAGTAAGAACTGAGATTTGATTAGAAGTGTGAATATAATTGCTCTACGTGAGAAACCCCTTTTTCCCTGGTTATCAGGATGGTTATCAGGCTTGGTGATGGAGGGGCACCTGCAGGCAGGGCTCTCCGCTCTCTGTGTTGAATTGTTGTGCACAGACTAGAACTCTCAGGCTCAAACAGCTATTGACTGTCCTCTTCCTTTGCTTGGATGGAAATTTCCTCAACATTTACAGGAAGGATAGCGAGCCCTGTGCAAGGCAGGCTGAGTGGACCTGGCTTGGGGAGCTGAGGGTGCCTGCATGCCCATGTGGAATAACCCACCCTCCTCGTCCTCTGCTCTTTATCTTTATGAGCACATTTTAGAGACCAATGTTACATATTTCTGTTATTGAGGTAAAATTCACATATCATAAAATTAACCATTTTAAAGTGAACAGTTCAGCATTTAGTAGGTTCACAATGTGTACAGCTATCACCTCTATCTAATTCCAAACATTATCACCTCAGAAGGAAACCGTATACCATTAAGCAGCTGCTCCCCCTTCCCCCTACCCACCTCCCCCTCAACCCCGCCTCTGGTAACCATCGGTCTGTGTTCTGTCTCTATGGATCTACCTTTTAGGATATTTCACATAAATGGGATCATTCATCTCATTTTGTGTCTGACTTCTCTGAACCCTTTTCCCATTTAGAAAAAAATAGTGCAGCTCACTGCCAGTGTTAATTTAACATCACACGTAGGAATGCTATGTTTTTTAGGATTTGACATTTTCAGCGATTAAAAATCACGATATTTTGTAAGTGGAATACCACTACTAAAAACAGAACGCTATAAATAGAATGATGTCATTTGTTTTCAAAGACTATCGATACACTAGAGTGATGCGAAAATAATAATAAAAGCAAGATATTTCATGGCAGACTTTGGGGGTAAGGTTAGGACTGTATTCTGCAAGGTATATTGGAGTAAACGCTGCAGCCGTAAGTGCCACCGGCGAGTATTCTCGGGGCAAACAGGAAATGGGTGAATGAGGATAATGTTCTCAGGTTTCATCCACATTGTAGCATGTATCAGTACTTCATTATTTTCTATGGCTGAGTAATATTTTATGGTACATTTATACTGCAGTTTCTTGATTCATTTTTTTTCTTTGATGGATATTTGGGCTGTTTTCACCTTTGTCTAGTGTGAATGATGCTGCTATGAACATATGTGTATATGTACTTGTTTGAGAACTTGTGTTTAATTCTTTGGGACATATACCTAGGAGTAGAAATACAGGGTCATGTGGTAATTCCTATGTTTAATTTTTTGAAGAACTGCCAACACGTACATTTTTTTTAAATAGCAACTTTACTCTGTAACTTTTCTACATATCGAGAGGCAGAGAAATTGTGTGGGAAAACCCTGGGCTGGAAGTCAGGAGACCTGGGTTCTTTTCCCAGCTTTTCCGCTAACTGCTGTGTGACCTTGAGCAAATCACTTACCTTTTCTGGGCTCTTGTTTCCTCCTCTTAAAAGTAAGGGATTGCGTAAAGCTAAATAATCCTTAAATTCTCTTCCTCTGTTAAGATTTTACTAGAGGAAAAAATGAGTTCCAGAGAGAATTGTCGAACAGCTAAATGTGATTATCTCTAGTTCTTTTTCTACTCTGCTGTTAAATTGTGAGTTAAAAACACCCCCAAATAATTGGGCTTTTTTTTCTTGCCAGTGTGTTTCTAGTTAATACCCAGAATAGCTTCTGGCTCCCTTTCCCATCAGGATTCCCAGAATAAAATTGTCCTTCTCTTTCCCATCACTCCAGCTACTTGGCAGCTCCTTAACAAACCAAGGCGGTCATGGAGCCAAGACTGGAGCCGTCCCCACTGTCCCTGAAGGACTGCGGAGCCTCCACTCGTGCAGGTTCTCGCAGCACTAAGGTTTCGGCCGGGTAACCTGAGGCTGGCCTTTGGAGACGCGGGAGGCGGCAGACCCGAGACAGTGAAAGGACTGTCTCAGAGCATTAGGAGGGAGACCCAGAGACCGCCTGTGATGGCTTCTAGTCACAGTCTCTCTTTGGGAAATTTTCTACTTTCTTAACCCTCTTACATCTGGATGATTTCCTGGCCAGAGTGCAGTACCTATGTAGGAAGGGAGTTGTCACAGTGTGCTGCCACGTGCAGATCATGTGCTCTCCTGTACCACCTGGCGGTTTTCTCGGGGAACATGAGGTTTAAAAAAAAGACACGATCCAGGTGGTTTATTTCATCAGTCAGCTGGTCATTTGTTCATTTTTCATCAATCTGTCATATATTTTCAAGTGCCTGCTATGTTTTAGGCACTATGTTAGAGTCTAGGAATGACCAAGACGAGGCACCTCCCTTTATAGAGCCTCTCTTTTTATAGGGGATAGAGAGTGGCTTTGGAATGAATACAAAGTGACAAGTGCTGTAATAGGCGGGCATAGATGGTGTTCAGGAGTGCAGACAAGGGCCACCTAAGTCGTACTTGGCAAATTCTAATGAGAGAGGGCAGATTCAAAGAGTGTTCTAGACAGACGTTAATCTGTGCAGAAGCCAGTGGGCCTGACAGAGCACGATGCACGGAGAGAGCCTGTAGAAGCCCCATATGGACTGAACACAATGCAAGGGAGGGTGATGAGAAACGCGGTTGCAGAGGGGGCTGTGTCACGCACGGCCTCTGAGTCATGTCAAGGACTTCGGCTTTAACTTTTGGGCTATGGTGAGCTAGTGCGTTTGACTAGGGGAGTAGCGTAGTATTTACATTTGCACTTCAGAGATAACCACTCTGGTTATGGGTGGAGAATGAGTCAGAGGGGCTAGAGCAGAAGTGGAGAGACCACTTAGGAAAGCCGCTGTGGTAACTGACATGAAACGCTGGTGACCAAAACCAAGGTAGAAGCAATGAGAAGGGAGGCAAGTGGATGGAGTCCATTAATACACCCGAGGTTGGGGGCTGGCATCGGGCCCGGCTTCCAGGAAAGAAACTGCTGAAATCTGAGTCAAAATCCTTTAGCTTGCCCCACATCCTGGCACAGGGGAGGTGCCTCATCCGCCAGGTCTTCAGAAGCATGACCTTGTCTCCCAGGAGAAGCCCTGGGGCCCTTCTCTTCTCCCTATGCCCTCACTCAGGCTAGGTGGGAGGTGGGGTATACAGGTGAGACCAGGCTTCAAGATGCTGCCAAATAAAACAGGAGTAGGAGAACAATGTGTCCAGTTTGAGAGGTGACTCTCAGTCCAGGAAAGCTGGGAGCATTCTGGGGAAACCTTCTCCTGCGTCTTCTTGGACTTGACCGCATGGTGGAACAGCAAACTGGACCAATTTTTAAGACTCCATGTTCGGAACCTTGGTCATCTTAAAGCTCTTTGTCAGCTGTAGGCCATTCTTGTTCTTCTCTCTCAGGAAGGGAAAAGGGTTTGTCTCTTAAGGACTCATTCTAGGTTCCTTGGACCGCCATTTTTAACGCCTCCCTCTGGAGGCCCTGGAATGATTTCTCGTGAGTATGTGAACACTGGGCTGTCATAATGTTGCTCATTCTACCAGCCTCCTAGAATCTTCTTCTCCTGGGCCATCATCTCAGCACTGCCATAACCTCTAAAGGGACAACATCAGGGACTGCCATACCTTAGCTGCACAAAATATCTGCGGAAATCATTCTTTTTTTTTTTTTTTTTTTTAAAAAAAAGGTCCTTTGGGCAACCAAGTTCCACCTGTCTAACCCTGATCCCCAGTGCTGCCACTTTGACCCTGTCCCTCTCTCGCTGGACCAAAGGACATCAGTGTGATCTTCCCTCTCTGCTCCTACCCCAAACACACTCGAACCCAGACCCATTCAGCACGTGTGGTTCAGAGAAGCTGCGAGATCAGTGTGTTTATTCCTGGCCCGGCGCGTGGCGTCTTCTAAGTGCTGGGCCTGTGGGCCTGTTTGTTTTCATGACTGTTCTATGTAGAGTTGCCCTTCCTTCTCGAACAGCGGTTCTCAACTAAGGATGGTTTCATTCTCCAGGGGAGAGTTGGCAATGTCTGTAGACATTTTTGATTGGGGGCAGAAGTGGGCTCTGGTGGCATTGAGTTGGGTAGAGGCCAGGGATGCTGCTACATCTCCCACAATACCCAAGACTGTTTCCCACACGAAGAATTGATGGGCCCCAAATGTCAATAGTGCAAGGTTAGGAACCTGTTTTAGAACAGCAGTCTGGGACCAAGGGGACCCTTGCATCCTTCCAGCCGTGTAGGATTGCTAGAACAAGCCACGGGTTCAAGAATAGCTCACTTGTTGTATTTCTTTCCACAGCTGAGCTCTGTCTGGGAGGCCGAGTTAGAGCGGCTGGAGGCAGCGAGACCCCGCAGGCCGGGGAGCGGGGAGCTGGGCCCACCGCTGAGGATGGCCAGGCCACAGGCGGCACCCTGGGTCCACGCAGGCTTCCTCCTCTGCCTCCTCGGCCTCGGTGGGGCCATCGAGATTCCTATGGATCGTGAGTTCTTTTATTCTCCTGATTTGGGGCAGAAGGGTTGGAGGGCAGGGGATGGCAGGGGAGAGTTAAGACCAACTTTTCAAGAAGGCGAGGGGAGGGGAAACAGCGAATTCTGGATGCAGAGCTGGGTTTCGCAGAGGATGGAAGCCGGCAGGCTCGTGTTCGGGAATGTGAGACTGTGAGTCTGCAGCACGGTCCCTCCGCTGTGGCTGACTGACGCTTGGGCTGCCTGAAACCTGCTGAGCAGGACCAGCGGTGGCAGAGTTTGGAAGTCTGAGTGTCCTCTCTGGTCTTGACTTGTCTCATTGAAGCGGAATTTCCAGGGACCAAGTGAGTGGACAGTTCTTATTTTTCTTTCTAATACCTGAGCTGGACCCTTCAGACCCTCTTGGCTGGACTGGTCAGGACAGATGTCCTGGGGAGGGTTAAGGAGGGGATTATTTTGCAAGACTGTGGCTACATGAGACATTAAAATAGAGCCCCATTAAAATGCCACTGTGGGAGAACCAGGCACTGATTCCTGCTGTTTTCACTGTAAAGTTAAAAAGTAAAATCCATGTCGTTCTGTTTCCCACGATCGGGGTGATATTTGGCCATCAGAATCATAAAGTAAAGGGCTTAGAATGCTGAGCTAACAGCGTGTCTCCACCAGCCATATCTGTGGTTACGTTCATAATGGCGCATTGACTGGCCGCCTGCTCCTTGGCCCTGCATTTAGATGTGCATCACAATTCTGACACTTCTATCAGGATGTCTTGTATCCCAGGGCTAAGACGTGGGCACAGCCCCTCTGTCCCCTGTTTCCTGATTCCAGGAATAGATGGGACCCACATGATGCCAACATTGACTTGGGCTTTCTCCAGGTGACTGATGTCTGGGGAGCGGTAGGAAAGTAATGCAGCCTCTAAGAAGTCCCCACTGAGCTCTCCAAAGTCAGACCCTGGGACCTGGAGTTAGTGGAGCTTGGAGAAGAGTTGTGGCTGTCTCAGGCCCTCACACCCGACTTCACCAGTAATAGCTGCCCCAGAGGAGCGGGCACTTCTGGATGTGAGAGGACCAGGAGAAATGATAACATAGACCCAGAGCAAGATGGGCAAGGGCAAGGCCCCTGCTGCCTTCCCTGTACCCCAAGTGTGTGTGTGTGTGTGTGTGTGAGTATCTGTGCATGCATGCGTGTGTCCATGGGGACAGGGGAGTTGTGAAAGGAACTGTTCCATGGAGACCATCTGCTCTGCTGGCTCAAGGAGAATTTCTCATTAATAGTCCCAGGCAGACAATCTAATAAGGAGCATGATAAGGCCCTCCGTCTCCCCGGAGGTGCAGAGGAAATTGAGTTATCAAGGAAGTGGTGAGGGCTCATTTCTCTTGTGCCATTTTGATCCTGGGGCTAGTGGGTGAGGAGTTCCTGCAAGGTGAACCTATAAATAGATGGCTTTGATATTTATGCTAGGAATATGGATTTCTAAAGCTCTACCAGAACCACAAGCAGGTGAGCGAGCAGTCGGTCTCTCCAAATTACCACCTGTAGAGCCCAGAGCTTCGAGTTCCCTGACCTCCCCACCACCACATCTCCACCCTACATGAGAAGGGACTGGAGGACCCGCCCCTCCTATGTTGTTTCATTCGTGGGAACTCGCCCATGTTTGGTCAGAGTCACAGCAAATGAGTGATCGAGTCACAGGAAGAACCCAGCTTGGTGCTCAATATGCGCCACACTGACCTCTGATAAACCTGCCTTTCAGTTCTTAGAACTCCCTGGAGTAGCAGCTGCGTGTGCATGGCAGAGAGCTGAGTGCTTTACAGGCGTTGTTTTCTGTGATTCTCACAGCTAATCTACGAAGTAGGTATTGTCCTTAGCTGACAGATTAGAAATGGGGTGCAGAGAAATAAAGCTGTATCTCCAGCTCCTAAGTGGCAGGGCTAGCATGTGAACACAGCACCTCTTTAATGAGGAGTCTTTTTCGGACACCAGTCCAGAGTTCCTGGTTGCTGCAGGCACAGTGGCAATGGCTACGTCTTCAGAATGAGTCTACAAAAGCTGAACATAAGACAAGAGAAAGGCAAGCTCTCCAGGGAGGGCCCAGTTGCCCTGGGCAGGGGTCCTCTACAGACTGCTTTCTCCCTCCCGCCGGGCCCGGCATGAAGGACCTCTCCCAGGTCCTTATCTGAGCCCATCCTTCCTTCTCACCATGGGCTGAGGAAAGGCTAGAGAAATACCGGGCATTCCCCTTGACCACCACCAGCTTTAATGAGATGTTACTGACATATAACATATGTAAGTTTAAGGTGTACAATTTGGTGTATGGTGATAACCTGTAAAGTCTACTCTATTAACAACTTTCAAGTATGTAATGTAGTACAGGCATACCTCATTTTATCGCGCTTCGCTTTACTGCGCTTTGCAGATACTGCGTTTTTTACAAATTGAAGGTTTCTGGCGATCTTGACTTGAGCAAGTCTATGGGCACAATTTTCCCCAACAGCATTTGCTCACTTTGCATCTCTGCATCACGGTTTGGTAATTCTTGCAATATTTCAAACCTTTTCATTATTAAATTTTATTGCTAATTTTTTGTGGTGATCTGTGACCTTTGATGTTACTATTATAATTGTTTTGGGGCCACCAGGAACCATGCCCATATAAGATGGCAAACTTAATGGATAAGTGTGTGTGTGCTGACCGTTCACTAACCAGTTCCCCCGTCTCTCCCTCTCCTCGGCCTCCCTGTTCCCTGAGACACAACAGTAGTGAAATTAGGCCAGTTAATGACCCAACAATGGCCTTAAAGTGTTCAAGTGAAAGGAAGAGTCGCACATCTTTCGCTCTAAATCAAAAGCTAGAAATGCTTAAGCTTAGTGAGGGAGGCCTGTCGAAAGCCCAGACAGGCCAAAAGCTGGGCTTCTTGTGTCAAACAGTTAGCTACGCCGTGAATGCAAAGAAAAAGTTCTTGAAGGAAATTAAAAGTGCTCCTCCAGTGAACACACGAATGATAAGAAAGTGAAACAGCCTTATTACTGGTGTGGAGAAAGTTTTAGTGGTCTGGATAGAAGATCAAACCAGCCACAACATTCCCTTAAGCCGAAGCCTAATCCAGAGCAAGGCCCTAACTCTCTTCAATTCTGTGAAGGCTGAGAGAGATGAGGAAGCTGCAGAAGAAAAGTTTGAAGCCAGCAGAGGTTGGCTCATGAAGTTTAAAAAAAAAACGCCAACTTTATAACATGAAAGTGTAAGCTGAAGCAGCAAGTGCTGATGTAGAAGCTGCAGCAAGTTATCCAGAAGATCTAGCTAATTAATGAAGGTGACTGCACTAAACAACAGATTTTTTACGTAGACAAAACAGCCTTATATTGATGCCTTCTAGGACTTTCATAGCTAAAGAGGAGAAGTCAATGCCTGGCGTCAAAGCTTCAAAGTACAGGCTGACTCACTTGTTAGGGTCTAATGCAGCTTTTGACTTTAAGTTGAAGTTAATGTTCATTTGCCATTCTGAAAATCATAGGGCCCTTAAAAATTATGCTAAATTTGCTCTTCTTGTGCTCTATAAATGGAACAACAAAGCCTGGATGATAGCATATCTTTTTACATCATGGTTTACTGAATATTTTAAGCTCACTGTTGAGACCTACTGCTCAGAAAAAAGATTCCTTTTGAAATATTTCTGCTCATTGACAATGCACCTGGTCACCAAGAGCTCTGATGGAGATGTACGATGAGATTGTTGTTGTTTTCATGCCTGCCAACACAGCATCCATTCTACAGCCCATGGACCAAAGAGTGATTTCAACTTTCAAGTCTCATTATTTAAGAAATGCTTCTGGTAAGGCTATAGCTGCTCCAGATAGTGATTCTCCAATGGGTCTTGGTAAAGTAAATAGAAAACCTGGAAAGGATTCACCATTCTAGACGCCATTTAGAACATTTGTGATTCATGGGAAGAGGTCAAAATATCAACATTAACAGGAGTTTGGAAGTTGATTCCAACCCTCTTGGGTTTAAACTTGGGTTTAAGGGGTTTAAACTTCAGTGGAGGAGGTAATTCAGATATAGTAGAAATAGCAAGACAACTAGAAGTAGGAGCGGAGCCTGAAGATGTGACTGAATTGCTGCCATCTTATAAAATTTTAATGGATGAGGAGTTGCTTCTTATGGATGAGTAAAGAAAGTGCTTTCTTAAGATGGAGACTACTACTGGTGAAGATGCTGTGAAGATTGATGAAATGACAACAAAGGAGTTAGAAAATTATATTTAGCTGACAAAGTAGCAGCAGGATTTGAGGGGATTGACTCCAATTGGGAAAGAAGTTCTACTGTGGGTAAAATGCTATTGAACAACATTGCATGCTACAGAGAAATCATTGGTGAAAGGAAGAGTCAATCAGTATGGCAAAGTTCATTGTCGTCTTAGTTTAAGAAATTGCCACAGTCACCCCAGCCTTCAGCAACCACCACCCTGCTCAATCAGCCACCATCGACGTCGAGGTGAGATCCCTCTACCAGCAGGATTACTGCTCGCTGAAGGCTCAGATGATAGTGATTTTTTTAGCAATGAAGTATTTTTTAATTAAGTTATGTACATTGTTTTTTTAGACATGATGCTATTGCACATTTAATAGACTACAGTATAGTATAAGCATAACTCATATGTACCAGGAAACCAAAAAATTCATAGGATTTACTTTTTTGCAATATTGGCTTTATAGCAGTGGTCTGGACCCGAATCTGCAGTATCTCCGAGGTATGCCTATACTGTTAATTATAATTGCCATGCTGTAAATTAGGTCCCCGGAACTTAACCATCTTATAGCTGGAAATTTGTACCTTCTGACCAACATCCTCCACCACCCCAGCCCCTGGCAACCACTATTCTACTCTGTTTCTTTGAGTTTGACTTTTTTTTAGATTCTATGTATAAGTGAGAACATATAGTATTTGTCTTTCTCTGTCTGACTTATCTCCCTCAGTGTCCATCCATGTTGTCACAAAAGGCAGGAGAGATATCTGCACCCCCATGTTCATTGCAGCATTATTCACAATAGCCAAGGCTTGGGAACAACCTAAGATCAGGCACTCTTTAACTTTCCCTGTGTGTTGGCTGGCGGAGGGAGGGGAGCTCTCAGGCCTGAGGCTGCCTTGCCAGGTGTGCCTTTCTGCTTACTGCCCCTTGCGGGGGTTTTCTATGTCTTGATGAGAATGGGGCATTGCTTCTGCTCTGGGGAGTTTGGAACAGAGCCCCGGGCTGCTACACAATCCCTCATTGAAATGCTCAGCCTCTAGCCCCCACCACTCTGCCAGCGGAGTCACATGCACCCACCTCCCCCTCATTAGCTCCAAGGAGAACAGCGTGACCTTTAAAGAAAGCAAAGGGTCACCTCATGGACCGAGAGGGTGTGCCAAAAAGTGAGTCTGCTGGCAGCTGGCTCCTCTGTCCCCCTCATCAAGAGACTCAGCATTTTTCTCCTCAGAACCCACAGAGGAGGGCAGTGGTGTGGGAGAAGCACTTCCTCCTCACCATCATCCTAAATAGTGTTGCGGGATGGCCTCAACAATGCGCGTGTGCACGTGCACACACACGTGCACACACGCACACACACTCCACCCTCTGCGGAATGGGTGCCAGAAGGCACAGATATCAGACCCAGGGAAAGAAAAGAGGTGCATGAATACAGAAGACTGGGGTACACTGCCCTGCCCCCCGCAGAACCCATTGGGTGACTTTCCTCTCCCTTGGAAGCGCCCGGCAAATAGTAAAGCAAACAAAATTTCCCTTCTGTGCCCCTGCAGGCTTTATAGAAAGAATGACTTTGAACCTTTTGTGGGTCTTACTCTCAAGACTCACTTACTAACAGCGTGTCCAGTAAGACACTCGTTCCTGCCACCCTCCACTCCCTCTCTGATGTCTGTCTTCTCGCCCCTGTGACTCTTCCTGCATCTGTTAGTCTTGTCTTAACTCTGCCTTCTCTAAACTGACCCTCTTCTGATCCCCTAAGCTCCTCTTCCACATCTCACTGTGGTCAAGGTAGAAAGCTTCCAGGTCACCATGGCTCACCAGCAGCCTCTTCGTCCCTGAGGAAGCTCTCACTCTGAAAAAGTCAGCCAGCGGGACCAGTACAGTGTCTGACACCCCCACCAGCATGAAATAAGGATGGTATATTATTTTCTGACATAATCACAAGGAAAAGACATCTTTAAAAGTTACAGCAATACATATTCTCTTTTCTGCAGACAAATTTTAACCAAGATATTCTCTCCACAAAGAATATACCATCCAAAACCTTGCATTCAAAGCTTGGTCCACAGACCACCAGCATCTGTATCACCTGGCTGCTTGTCAGAAATGCAGAATCTACTGAGTCAGAACCTGCATTTTAACCAAACCTTCCAGGTGATTTCTATGCTTGTCCAAGTTTGGGAAACACACACACCTGTACATAGGCACGTGCACATCTCAGGCGCAGGTTGGGAAGGTGTGTGCCACCTGCCCCTTTACCCTTTTTGTAAAAAGCGTGGAAAGCAGCAGTGGCCTCTGTTTCATCCAGCAGTCAGCAGCGAGATTTCCATAGGACAGCGTATTTCTGCCATGAGCAGAACTATGGAAATTAATTCCTAGAGTTTTACAAAGGATAACAAAGGAGGAGACGAGACTGTGAGGAGAGAAGGTGTTTTCATGTGTGAGAGAGAAGAGGCAGCGGGAGGAGCGGGGCCCATGGACCCTGGTGGGGCTTTGTCCTGCAGCAGTGGTTCAGATCCACCCCTTGCCTGGCATCACAGCCTCATCCTGGTACCCTTGGCCAAGCAGCATCTGGAGGTGACGGGGGCATCTTCAGAGCCCAGCCTCTTATGAGCAGCACTGGCACTTTTGACGTTTGAGCTTATTGGGGAATCTTCATTTGGTTAGAAGCCGGTCTTTCCGCTTCACTGCGTGGTTTGGTCTCCCAGGGGAGCTGTCGCCTTCTCTGTGAAGCGCTCACAGGGTTTGTCCGCACTCCGAGTTGGCTCTTCCACTGAGCTCTGCAGCTGGGAGGAGAGAGCGCCTACTCAGTGCCCTCGCCTAGCCGGCCTCGCCCCTCTCCCGGCATGCTGGGGCAGGAGGACACCCGGGTTATTGGTCGTGTGTGATAACTATGTCTTCTTTTCTCTTCTCACAATGCTAACCCATCGGAACTAACAGCAAGCATTCAGAATGAGCGTAAGTTCCCGGGCGCCTTTCTGCACTTGTGCCCCTGGGAGGTAGGAGGCCAAGAAAGAGGGGCGGGAGAAGGCCAGGTGAGAGCACAGAGAGGGATGCTTGGCCTCTGCACCCTGCCTGCTGGGGCTTCTTGACGCCAGAGTCCTTAGTGAGGTCCCTTACCACACGAGAAGGGAAAGGCTCGGCCGATGGCTGTTAAGGCAGAGGAGCAGGTGGGTAAGAAGGACCCTACCATCAGGTGGCTGGCACGGGAGCTCAGGACCCAGAGGGCGGAGCTGCTCTTTGGCCTACAGACGAGTCCCTGGGAAGTTCTCTGGGCACTAAAGCCTCTTTTAGCTCCATCCTCCCCAGTCTGGCCATCTGTTGACCCTCCAGGGCTCAGAACCATCATGGCAGCTAAGTTCTAAAAATCTAGCTGTTTTTTGTTCCTTTATTCATTCAACAAACATTTATTAAGAACTATTATACCCAAGGACTTATACTAAGCATTGGACTTAAGAATGGGTCAAACAAAAGTTTGGCCTTCAGTTTCTCATGGGGATTCTGTGAAAGCTTACAGGGATTCTTCTCGTGCTTAGTCTGACACGCACCCCCTTTCCTGCGCTCTCCAGAATGGGGCACTGTCTACCAGCGGCTTGCCTGCTTGTCTGTGTGGCTCCCAAAGCTCTTAATTTCAGCTGTTCCCCAAGCCAGGGACCAGGGCAGGTCCCTGCAGCCCTGACCGCCGACTGTTGGCCCTATTGCAGTGTCCCAGCCCCCGACCATCACCAAGCAGTCAGTGAAGGACCACATCGTGGATCCCCGTGACAACATCTTGATTGAGTGTGAAGCACAGGGGAACCCTGCTCCCAGGTGAGTGTACTGGCAGGGAAGTCCAAGCTGGGTAGAAGGAACGGGGCCTGCGAAGAGGACATTTAAGCCACCCCCTTGTCCTTGAGCCTGGAACAAGCAGAGCCTCCCTCGCCTGATGATAGTTATGGCAGCTGAGAAATTAAATGCTACCCATTCTGAAAAATCACCATTAAGCCGTCACTTGATAGAAAGTACAATTTGGACAACTAGGGAATTCAGCTGATGAGGAAACTGGAGGCCAGAAAACTTAAGTGGCTTAAGTTCACACCGAAAAGGCAGACTAGATGGTAAGTTTTCTGGCTTTCAGTATAATATTCTTCCTACTTATGTTCCCATCATTCCCCCATGCTTCGCTTATAGGAAGCCCCTCTCCCTAGCTGACCTGAGACTCATTCTGGCCTTGTCTCTGGTTATTTATGTGCACGTCAGCACCACGCGAGGTGGCAGCAGACACGAGTGAAGCCAGCTGTGTGCCAGGCTCTGTTAACACTTGTTCCTCTGTTTAGACTTGTTCCTCACGCTGTCCTGTCGGACCATCTCACTGCCCTTCGGGGAAGGACGTTTGTCCTTGTAAAGTGGAAGTGAAACGGAAGCACAGAGATATTAAGTACCTTTTCCAAGGTCATTCAGCTTGATAGTGGCAGAGCCTGGATTTAAACTCAGGCCTCTGACACCCCAGGCCGGGTTGGTTTCTCCTGAACAGTAAGCACTGACCATATGGAGATGATACGCTATCCAACCCTCATCTTTAAAGCAGCTTTCATGGGCTGGAGCTATCAGGAGCCTCATGCCGGATTCAGATGCAGACGTGACAGGACCCCATGTCAGGGCTGTGTGTCGGCAGGAGGAACGAGGCAGGGCAGAGCCCCGGGCTGTGGCAGCCTCTTCTTTCCTCCTGGGCCCTGGGTTTGCAGGAGCTGCTCTAACTCAGAGCTGTGAGCCCAGAACAAGCAGAGCCTCCCTCACCCATGAGGGCAGAAGCAGGAATCACCCTGAAGGGTCAGGCAGGGTCTGGGTGACCTTGCTTCTGACATTTTGGTCTTTCCCCCAAGGTTCCTTTCTGGGGACAGTGACTCTGTAGCACTGAACAACCAGTACTGTTCCTGCCTCTCGTTAGGTTATATCCTGGGCAGTTAGACACACGGCCCACCAGAAGAAGCAGAAGGGCATTCTGGTCCCTTCACCCTGGGGCTCAGTTTTATGAAGGCTGCTTTTTCTTTCAAAGCTGCACCTCCTGGGCTATAAGTGTGGCCACTGCCTTACAGTCTCCACCCATCGATCAGGGGCACAGATAACCTGAACCATTTCACTTTGGCTTTAGAGTCAGTTATCACGTAAAGAGGCAGGAGGAATAGAGACAGCTCCCCATGCGTGTGGGTTGGGTGAAATATGAACTTGTGTTTGCATTCCTAGGTGGAGGTCGGTAATGCCCTGGGGTGGAAGCAATAGCTGGCTCTGGATAAAAAATTAAAAGCACTGCCTACTCCAAAGAGCAAATCCCCAGGGGCTACTTGGGTGTCTACTACTTAGAGCCATGACTCCCAGCCTTGGCTGAGTAAAGGTTCTGGCAAGGACCTGCCCCCGGAGATTCGCTGGGTGGAACCGGGGACACAGCATTACCTCAGGCTTCCCAGGAAGTTCTGCCACTCAGCCAGGACTGGGACTCGGGTGTGAAGGTGTGGTTTGGGGGCTGAGTCAAGGGCGAAGGCCCTGAGATTCTCAACTGGAGCCCGGAACCCACCTTGTTACTGTTTGTTGCCCCTGCCTGCCCCCCACTGTCCACAGCTTCCACTGGACTCGCAACAGCAGGTTCTTCAATGTCGCCAAGGACCCCCGGGTGTCAATGAGGAGGAGGTCTGGGACCCTGGTGATTGACTTCCGCAGTGGCGGGCGGCCAGAGGAGTATGAGGGGGAATACCAATGCTTTGCTCGCAACAAATTTGGCACAGCCCTGTCCAATAGGATCCGCCTGCAGGTGTCCAGTGAGTAGCGTGGGGCAGGGGCAAGACACAGTCCTTCACACATGGAGGGGAGGGCAGGAGGGGCATTCCAGAGGGGCCGCCTTTGCCCTTGGCCTGTTGGTGCATTGCAGCCCTGAATGTCCTGCCTCCTTTTCTGCCTCTGAGCAGGGGCTCACCTTCCCCAGCTCAGAAAGATTCCTTGTAAAGGAAGCTTCCAAACCAGAGTCTTGAATATCTTCACCGCTACTGTGGGCACAGGAGGAAGCTGGGCGGGGCGGGGAGCCTTTGAAGATGTGCGTCCATTCAGACAAAAGGCCTCGCTTAGACTCCTGGGCCCTGTCCTTCTCTCCCGCCTCCCTTGTTCTCCTGTTTCCCTGTCTCCATCTTGGATGCCTGCCTCTGACCCCGCTCCTCTGTGTTTCTCCCCAGAATCTCCCCTGTGGCCCAAGGAAAATCTAGACCCAGTGGTGGTTCAAGAAGGTGCTCCCTTGACGCTCCAGTGCAATCCCCCACCCGGACTTCCGTCCCCGGTCATCTTCTGGATGAGCAGCTGTAAGTCTTAGAGGCCTGGTGTTTTATGTCTCTTTTAATCTTAGGGAGTGGGGTAGGCGTGTTAAATTGGGAGGGCCTAGAACACCTTGACTAGTGAGAAGCAGATGTGAGGTGGCCACATGGCACAGAACACAGGATCTGTAGAGAGAGGCTGCTTGAGCTCATTTCCTAAGACTGACTGTTGTTAGCTGTGTGATCTTGAGCAAGTTGCTTAACATCTCTGGGCCTCACTTTCCTCTTCTCGAAAAACAGAGCTGATAATTGTACTTACCTAATAGAATTATTGTAAGAATAAATAAACTAAAACATCCAAAGTGCTTATGACAGGACCAGTACACAGTAAGTGCTCAGTAATATTTGTGATGATGAGCAGCAAGAGAAAAAGGAATAAGGAAGAAGAAGAGAAACTGTGTTTTTCAATAGGCCAATTGAAGGCAGGCTGATAACAAGACCCCTCTTTCAATCCTTGGTTGATCTGGATTCACTCTTCTTGTAGGACAGTATGGGGGGGATGAAGGAATGAAACCTTTGATAAAGGAGTGATGGGGAGATAAGGTGTTTGGAGCAGGGGGACAGAGCGCCATCATTCAGAGCTTGTCCTGGCCCAGTTTTGGAATGAGACGCATTTAACCGCTCTAGACTTGTTTCCCTCAGAACTTCCTGTGTTTTCAATCAAACAAAAGACAACGAGCAGGGCTTGGGGGAGCATCATGAAGGTGAAGGGAGGACTGCTATCTGTATATCTTCCTGGCTTCCCTTCCCGGCTTCATTTCTGCCTCCCCTTCCCCCTCCTTCCATTCCTTCTTCCCTTATATGCATCATCCGTCAATCTATAGACCCTCCTGCCTGCCTGCCTATCATCCATCATTTTCTCCATTCCTGAATTCTTGCTAGCCTACTTACAAAAGAGGCTGCCTCGTCCACGAGGCAGCACGTGAGTTGTTTTGCAGAGCATGTGTGGCTTTGTGCCCAATCATTGTCCCTCTTTTCCCTCATCACAGTGCTCATCTGTGGGGAAGGCTGCCTGGCCACAGGCTGGGGTATTGTTTTGTTAGCTAACAGTTCAAACTCTCCCCTCTCACCCCCTGCATCGCACTCGTCACCAAGGTGTGTCCATGCTACCTCCCGAGCTGATCTCATGACCCTCCTCCTCTTTCCGTCTTCACTGACATCTCCCCAGAATAGACCACCACATTTCCCTGGGTTGCAATAATTATCCATAACTGGCCTTTCTGGTCTTTCTAAAAACATAAATGCGACAGTTTCATCATATGTTCAAAGCCCTTCATTGGCTCCTCCATCACTTCCGACAAAGCCTGGACTCCTTCCACTGGCACACGGTCCCCTTCCTGGTCTAGTCCCCTCTGCCTCTCCAGTCCTTCACCCGTCTTTGCCCGCTTCCCCCCTACTCAGGTGCTGTCACTTTAGCACAAACTGTTCCTGTTGCTTAAAACCCTCTTAGCTTCTTTCTCTTCCGCCTGGTAAATGTCACGTAGCCTTGGAGCTGCAGCGCGAGGCCCCTAGCGTGGACTGGCTGCTCCTTCCCTCAGCTCATCCGTTCTTATCTGGACTTCCCACTCACCACATTGTATTGCAGTTATTTGTTTATCCACTCTCTCTGCTACTAGACTGCAGGCTCTTTGAGGACAGGACCTGCCTTTCTTATTCATCTCTCTTTAACCCGTATGGAGCACAGTGTCTGCACAGAGTAGGCCTACAGAAAATCTCTGATAAGCATCATTAACCTCGTGCTTTAAGAAATGGTGACTTAGAAAATACTCGTGGGGGATAGGAAGGAGTTCACTATGAGTAGTCAGCCTTAGAGGTATACTTTTGCAAACCTCATAGCCTGGAAACCTGGCCATTTAAGTTTACATCAGATGCAGTGCTTGAAAGAACATGGATAACATAGGCAGCATTTTCAGCCTAAAAAGCACACAGTTTCATCATTTTGCATCTGTAAAATTGGAAGGCATCCTAAAATTGTTGGTATGTACCGTTAATTGGTTTGCATCTTACAATTATAATTAATAATGCTTTTTTCTTTCTTGGCGGGGCAGGGGGAGGTTGGAAAATAAAACAGGTGAATTTGACTCCTAATTTGGGAGCATCTGAAGGATTGTGTCCCCTCCCTCTGGCCTCAGCGCTAGCCAGATCTTTTGTGGCATGAACAGGAGATAGAAAAATCTGGTCCTAGAGCATGGACATGGTGGGCAGGCAGGTCTGAATCTAAATCCTACTCTTCCCTCACTGCTTTTGCAACCAGAACAATTAAGTCCTCTGCTTTCTTATCTGTAAAATGGAAATAAGCCCCACTTCAGAGTTGAGAGTGAGATTAGACCAAATAAACTAGAACCCCTGGCCCCACCTGGCCCTCTGTAGGTGCTCACTTGCCAGAAACTTCATGATTATTATTACTGTTCCAATTACTGCTAACCTTCCACTGTCCCTCTGCTTCCTTATAGCCATGGAGCCCATCACTCAAGACAAGCGGGTCTCCCAGGGCCATAACGGGGACCTGTATTTCTCTAACGTGATGGTGCAGGACATGCAGACCGACTACAGCTGCAACGCCCGCTTCCACTTTACCCACACCATCCAGCAGAAGAACCCCTTCACCCTCAAAGTCCTCACCAGTAAGTGCAGGCCTCTGCCCGGGGCTGGGGGCAGCAGCCCACCTGGCCTGAGCGGCCCAGGCACCTGGGTCTGGGGAGAGCATAGTTCCCAGGACTGACCTAGAAATCCTTCCAGCTCACTGAGCCCGAGCTACTTCAGCTTCCCTTACGCCACATCTCCTGATTCTTTGCCTTGAGTTCAGTTTGGCTTTTCTCAGACTTTGGTGGAATCAGAATCATCTGGTGAACTTGGCACCATCCCCAGGCCCAGCCTCATCCCGCCTCTTTCTTCCTCATTAGCTCCCAGGGGATTTGGACACTGCAGAATTTGAGAAGCACTGCTTTAAGTGGCCATCCGGCATCCCTCTCATGTCTTCAGCTTGAT
Source organism: Pteropus vampyrus (assembly GCF_000151845.1). Lineage (NCBI taxonomy): Eukaryota > Metazoa > Chordata > Mammalia > Chiroptera > Pteropodidae > Pteropus > Pteropus vampyrus. The sequence continues at coordinate 1,368,968 of NW_011888998.1, read as the reverse complement.
TATTATTTTTTATTTCTAGTCATTGTTTGATTATCTTTATTTCTAGAATAAAGCCACAGCATGGAATCTCCAAATTCGTAGGTACACCTACGTGAGTTGTATTTGATTCTGTGAAACATACGTGCTAGACCATATGGAATCGCTGTGTTTACAAGTTGCAGATTTATGTTTAGTTTTATTTTTGTTTTTACCTTGATTCTGTTTGGTACCAAAGCAGATCAGCATTTCCTGACCCATTATAGCGTTGGTGACTGTTTACAAAGGAGAGAGAGAAGCCAGTCAGTTCAGAGACACACTTCTTTCCAGGGACCCGCTGGCCTGGAGCTTTGGCTGCAAAGCTCTTAGTCTGCTCAGGACATTGAAAGTGGCTCTGCCGGTTTACACAAAAACTTATAGCATGCTTTCCACATAAGAGCCCCCATCCCCAAAGACTTTACTCTGTCTAACTCAGCTGTGTGAATGTTTTCAATGCTGTGGACAGTGGCAATTGTGGGAGAGGCCAGGCAAAGGCCACTCCGTGGGCACTGGCAGCTTCCACAAGTCATAAAAGAGGCTGAACTCTGGTTTCTAGGAGCCCACATGCAGGTGGTTGATGATGCCTCCTGGGGGGACATGGGAGGCAGGGGAGAGGCTTGGATGAACTCATCCTCACTCAGGACAAGTGGGGGCCTGACCCCCTCGTGCTGTCTTCTTTCCTCATTAGTCCCCGGCCGTGATGAAAATAGGCCGTGCTGAGAGCCAGCCCATGGCATCGAGGTGGATCCGCAAGAAGCAGCTTCCTTCCTGTTCCCCTTCTGCTATTGTGGGGTTTTTTTTCCTTTCTCTTTATTTTCTTCCCTTTTCTTTTTCACTTCCTTTCTATTTCTCCTCCCTTTTTCTTACTTTTTCTTTTCCTCTCTCTCATCTTCTCTTACTTTGACCCCATTTTATCTGCCTCTAATCCTCCCTCTCCTGCCTCTGCAGGTCCCCCCCACACACACTCTTCTGAGCTACCCTTAATTTGATAGCCAACAGGTTGGCCAGAAACTCAGGGACAGTTCCTGCATGTTCCTGGCAGGGTCACCAAGCTTCAGTCTGCTGGCTGCCCCCTCCCTGGCTTTCTTATTCTGGTCCCAGGCCCAGAGAGGAGCCCCGGAGAAGAAATTTGGGTTGTCTGAGGTGTCTCCTCAGTGCACGTCAGAGGTGACTGCCTGCCAGCTGGCCAAGCTGGGGAGGACAGCGTGGTCTGCCCAGAACCTCAGAGCAGCCTTTGAAGCCAGGACAAGGCTGGCAGCATCAGGCCATGGGAGGGGCAGGAATGTCACAAGCAAGATGCTCACTGAGTTGATCCCTGGATGGCCCGCAGTGCCATCACCTGGATCCCTTTCTGCCTGCTTGAAAGAGGCTTGAAGTCAGCTTACTGTTTGGGGACTGAGTTGGGTGACTGTGTTGGGCAGAGACCTCCACTGTCACACAAGATAGAGGCAGGAAGATGGAGGTGGTGAAGAGCCTTCCTCTGTGGAATTAAGCAGCTAGAGATGTCAATCATATTTAGAAGTTGGACTTTCCAGAAACATCCTTTTGTCTCTGGTCAGGGATGTTGGTTTCTGCTCCATTTCTGGGTCCCCTGCTCCACTGAAAACTGCTCCAAATGCTGAGACACCCCTGGGTGCTGGGCACAGAAACTTTTCAGCTTCCTGGACTCTCCCAGAGGCGGCTTGGACCTGGAGCTGGTTCTGGCGTCTGCCCCCTCTCAGGTTTGGGCTCAGTTGCTTAAAATTGCACAGTGCTGCTCCCCATACTTCCCTGCCTGGAAAGGACACAGGCTTTTCCTTGTACCTTCAGAACCAGGTCTGGAACTAGGAGGCCAAACAGCCAAGTTGGGACAGCTTCCAAAGACTCTGTTCTCACCAGTTTGCCCATTGGAGAAGAAATAAATCTCACCACAGCCATTTTGCATTTCTTGCATCAAAGGAAGGGGAGAAAGGTATCTAACATAAAATACTGGGCAATCTAAAATCATTTTTAAATTTGTTTTGGGAGGTCAGTGAAAGACAGACAATGGAGTCGGGCTAACAAAGACATGTCTGCCCCACTTTGCCTACGCCAGAACAGGTTCCAGTCCCTCCTGGTCCCTCTGCCACAGCAAGAGGCAGTGGTAGTAAGGGAGGAGGGTTCTCCCTGAGGCAAAGGGGTACTAACCCTGCTTCCTTCTAATGTCTACTGTCTAAATGATGCTCTTAAAGGAGCCAGAAGTTCTCCCTGAATTTGTTAGATGTGCTCCAGAATTTACAAACTGTGAGGTCCAGTCTGAGCTCAGGTCACTTCTCTGGAAAGAGATAGGTTCTATTTCACCTGAGCATGAAAAAGGCCCTATCATCTGTGTGCACCCCTGTCCTCTCCCTGGAGAGGGGCATTACCTCCTGAGTCCAGCCGTGGTCTCGCCTACCCTTTCCCACTGCCTCTTCATTCACTTGCAGTTCAGTTCTCACCCTTAGCTCCAGATAAACCCAAGATGACTCCCAAACACAGGCTAAGTCTTTTACCACAAACCCCATCTTAAAGGATAGTTCTGATTACTGAAAATCTTCCTACTGAGTGTTATGCAGATTTGGGATTCATTGCAATGCAGTCCCAGAAAAGAGCTCTCCATAGCCTCTGCAGTCAGTGGTACAGGCTTTGAGCTGTCTTCAGATATGCAAATGCCCGGGCATAGCGCCTCTCCTCCCTCGAGCAGTTGGACCGTGTTCTGGGCTTCTTAGGGCTGTCTGCTTGGCTTCCAGTCAGCTGTTCCACCACCCCCGCCGCCCCCCACCCTAGGTACTGTCAAAACTCGAACCCAATAGCTGGAAGTAGACGATGGTAGAAGAGAGAAATCTACTTAAGGATGTTGGCGTGATTATGTGCCCTATTGCAAAATGTCTTTCTCATTGTGGATTTAATGCCCAAGGGCTTTAATTACCTACTGTTGGAACCGAGACCACTGGTCTTGCTCCTTAAGGAATGTCTTCACCCCAAGACAGTCTGGAGAGTTCTGATCTCCAGCTAGTCAGCCGGCCTTTCCCAGTCCCTAGTGTAGAACTCACAGCGTTTGTGTGGCACGTATACTCGTATACTCGCACCCTCTCTCCTTCCCTCCTCTTCACTCCCCTCCCCTCCCTCCCTCCCTCCCTTCCTCTTTCTCTGTCTCCGTCTCTCTCTCTCTCTCTCTCTCTCTCTCTCTCTCTCTCTCTCTCTCTCTCTCTCTCTCTCTCTCTCTCACCGCCCCGCTACCTCCCAACCCCTATCCAGGCTACCTTTCTAGTCCTAAATCCAAACCTCAGCCTAGCGCTCCCCACCTCCCTGGACCACTCCTAGCCTCAGGAGGCCTTTCTGCCCACAGGCACATCTCAGAGACCAGGTCGGTGCCACCGGTCAGGTTGGGGGCACTTTGCTGGCAAGCACAGGATTGTTGGGCTCTGCCAAGTGTTGCTCTGTCGCACTCCGTTGATGAACTGTTTCTCTTGGACTGTCTGTTCTCATTTACCTCTCGCTCCTTGCAACTTAGCTCCTGCTCAGGTAGGACTTTGCTTTTTCCCCAGGGCTCACTAACACTCCTTTCTCTTTAGCTACCCCCAGGGCTGGCCTGATCCAGAGACCTGGGAACTGAGGATTTTGATGGGAAGGAGTTGTTCAAAAGGCTGCTACCGGATACTGCTAATCCTTATCTCATTTGTTTGAAACTGTAGTGGGACCAAGTAATTAAAGGTCAAGACTAATTTTTTTAATTAAAGAAGAAACTTATAATGCCTTCTTTTGCAGGATTTAACCTTTTCTTCCCTTTTTGGGCTGTTTTGTGTTGCTTGTTCTTCACCAAGCATATTTCCTTTCCAAATATGCCGTGTCTTTCCTTTGCAAAAGACTTCTGGTGCTCTCCCCGTTGTTTTTGTGGCTCTGCATTTCTGTTTGTTCTATCCCCTGTATGCCTCCCTGACCTCTCCATGGCCTCCTGTTTGCTCACCCTCTTTTGTTTATTGCAGACCACCCCTATAATGACTCGTCCTTAAGAAACCACCCTGACATGTACAGTGGTGAGTCGCTGTGGTAACCTTGGGAGTAACCTTGCCTGTCCTAACCCCAGTTTGGCTAACTTGACTGATACCATGTCATTAACTTGTGCTGGGTGGCAGGTCTGACAGTTGGCCAGGCCAGGGTGCCAGGGTGCCACTTCTAGAACACTGCTCACCAGAAGGACAGTAGCCAGTTGGGGGTCCGAGGTAGCTGAACTGATGTCATGGCGTGGGCCACTCATACTTGCAGACCTCCAGTTGCTGAATTCTAGATAAGTTAGTCAAGCCAAGGTAGGACTTCAGAAGAGTTTCTTGGAGGGTTCGGTAGAAACTTAGAAGTCAATGGTAGGTAGATGGGGAATATTGAGGATAGGTGAGTGCCCACAGTAAGGAAAAAATAGAAAATCTAGTCCTATTAGTGGTTTAAAGAGGATAGAAAGCTTTGTAGTGTGTGTAGTTAACTCTTAAGTATCTGGTTGTAAATTGCCTGCTTTGTAGTCTAGCCATAGCTATTGGAGATACCGTGTCTCCTGTCTCTTGTCTCTTTAAAATCCGTCTGGGAAATAGGAGTGAGAGTTCAACTCTGAGTTCTGTTTCAAGATGAGTATAAATGAAGTCGGACCATCAGTTGTATTCTGACACCTGGGCCTCTTCTCTCCTCTGGGAGTGCACACAAATCCAATGCCCGCCGGTCCACACATTTGCAAGTCATAGAACAGCTTCCATGAGGTGTATTTCTAACTCATCACACAACTGGTTGCTCAAGCTGATTAATAGAATAATTAGCCATTTCCACACCTGAGTTACCCCACCATGACTCAAGAATGTCTTGTTTGCCCTGAGCAGCCAGAGGAATCATCATTCACTGACTCTGGTGAAGCAGCTGGCCCCCATCATCAGTTTGCCTAGGAAGCTGCGGCTGCAGGTCCCCAAGGGGGTCATTGTGGGCTCAACTAGATAGGAAGTGTCTGCATTGTGCTGTGCTAATATAAACAATGATCAGTGTCTGGAGTGGGGGATGGAAAGAGGGAGTGAGAGCCAGGGAGAGAAGCAAAGGCTCTAACTTGGCACCGAAGCAGCTAGAGCCGCTCTGAGATCCTGCCAAAGAGATTTACTGCCTGAGGAAGCTGGGACTTTTGTTGGATGCTGGGTATTGTTTGTTTGTTTTCAAAATAATGGGGCCAACCACCATTGTGTCAAGAGCCCCAGAGCACTGGTGTGGAATGTGCCTTTTTCTAAATTGGATTCCGGCAATCTATTATGGGAAGTAGTGTATATCAGAGCCAGAAGGTCTCTTAGAGACCACCGTGTCCCAGCTCCTTGCTATATACGATAAACTATTCAGGGGATGTGCATGTGGAGTTGTTTTATCAATGGAATAAATCTGAGTTATTCCAGCCACTTAAACCAGTTTGTGACCAGTGGTAGATATTACAAGTGAATGGGTGGGAGTTACAAAAACCATCCAGGGCTATCAAATCAAGCAAAGCTCCCAAGTGCTTACATGAGACTGACCCCTTCTCTCTAATCCAGGGTAGAAGGGGGCTGACCAAATATAAAGCCAGCTGAAAAGGATATAAAGTCAAAGTGAGGCACATGTTAAACAAAGGACAACTGGGTTGAATACTTCTAGAAAGAAATAGAAAGTAAAAAAGAAGGAAAGATGGTCCTCTCTGAGTGCTGCACAGAGAGACACAGTGCACTGAAAAGTGCCTAGTGCATCTCTGTGCTTTGCTTTGAAATATGGCATGTCTCTTTTGTGGCAGTAGGGCCACTTGATAATTATATTTTGTTCCAGTGATTTCTACAGAGGTTTGGCATCCTCTGAACATATGCCAGATGCCGCCTGACTTGCCACTTAGAATTCATCCAGGCCAGGAGACAAGGACAGGAGTGTGCCCTCTGAAGCAGACGGCCTTGAATTAAATTCAGCCTCCAGGATGTACTACTGATTGACATTGGGCAGGTCATTTAACATGTCAGATCTTTACTAGACAAAGATCTCATCTGCAAAATGGGTATATTATCTTCCCCATAAGATTGTTGTGAAGGTTAAATACAATAACATGCATATGGTTCCTAGTTTGTTGTCAGACACGTCAGTAATTAGTGAGTTACCCATCGTGGTGTTAGAGGGAATGGTTTAGTGTTGACTATATCAAGTATAATTGTTCTGTGCTTCTGAAATTAGGAGGGACTCAGGGTTCTTGAAGAAAAGCCAAGGGGAGAAAGGTAGACATGATTATGGGAAGAAAGTACTATGGACAGAGACATTTTAGGGCAGATCAGGAAAACCAAAGCTGTTCAGATCTCAGTTGTGCTGAGAACTGGATAAGAAAAAAGCTCCAGCTACTGAATGAGGGATTTGGGTTAGATTTCCTGGCAGTGGAATATATTAAATGTACTAGACAACAATCTTTTCTCATCTTCTGGGTGTGTGGTCAGCCAACCCTGGAGCCAAAGAGGCGATGAGATGCCCGGGATGCAGCCCGTGAGTTTTGAGTTCTGAGAACTGAGAGCAGCAAGTGGAGGATCCAGCTGCCCCTAAAAGCTGCTTTTTGCAAAGGTTCTTGGACACATTCGATTCACGGAACTGTCTTCTGCTAACACCAGCACTTGACGGGGGAGCAACTTGGGTTTTCAGCAGTCCTGGCCTTTCGTCTTGCACAAGACAATTGAGGTGTTTTTTCATTGGCCCTTTAAAGCAAAGGTTTTTGACACTGTCACTACCTGATATCCCCTTGCTGACCAGATTTTTCTGGAAGCCCATGAGCCCACCCTCAAGCCACAGCTCTGAGAGCCGAAAAAGAGAGACTGTCCTTGGCCAGATCAGATGGGGCCGCAGGAGAAGCTCTTCCTGAATCCAGGTGGACACGAGCTTTAGCATCTGGGTTCTGAGTTTGATCAGGTATTAGGTCCAGACTCAGCCCTGAGAATCAAGGTGAATAAGAGAAGCATCATCAGGCTGGACAGGCTCTCAAGGGAAATCCGCCTCTATGGTAAAAGAAAGGGCATCCTGTGACATGCTAGGAAACTGTCATTTTCCACCATTTAGAGTCTTGTAGCATCTCATATAGCAATCACCTGTGTCTCAGAGATTCTTCCTGGGGCTACTTCTCCAGGAAAGAAATCAGCCACCCTGCCTTGGGAGCAGCGGCTCCCGAAGCCACCAGTTGGATTATCCTTCGTAAATTGTCATGTAGGTCCCTCCTGTTGCAGCTGACCACATCTCTTCACAGCCGGCCCTTTGGGTCCAGCCTACTGTCCATAATGATATCACGTGTCACCCCAACTCCTCTTCAAGCTTTCCGTGGCCTTAAGAATCCAGTTGAGAACCCTTTGGAGCCTCTTAGTTCCCAACCCAGCTTCTTCTTTTTCAGCTTGGGCCTGAGTTTATTTAATAGCCACCAAGGAGAGATGAAATCTTATCTAAATTGTAATAACCATGTATGGTGCCAGGTGGATACTAGACGAATCAGGGAGATCACTTTGTAAATTATATAAATGTCTAACCACTGCGCTGTACACCTGAGACTAATATTGAATATCAACTCTAATTGATAAATGAAAATTTAAAATAATCTTATCTGAGACATTTAAAACAATATTTGAAGAAAACATAAGAGAAGAGTTTCACTACTGTAGCTCATTAAAACAAAAATATCTGTCTCCTCCACCTCTCTTGCCCTTGGATTTTGGTTTTCTTTGCTCTGAGCAAGAAAGATATTCCCAAAGCTGACTGTCAGAAGTAGGGACAAGTGGGATACCCCTCTTTAAAGAGAGGCAATATAGAATAGATGTTAGACACAAGCTTTGGCGCTAAATGGTCCAGAATCCAAACCCTCACTGCATGCGACCCTGGCAAGCCTGTTGACTTCACTAAGCCTCTGTTTCCTCGACTGCAAATGATGGTGATACCTCCAGGTTTGTTGTGAGGATTCAACATGATGATGTAGATAAAGTTGCTAGCACAGTGCATGGCCCATCATGAATGCTCACCAAATGGTGGCTCCAGTTATTACCTCTGACTTCTAAGATGTTCTTCCCTATACTTTTGAGTTTTGGCTTGTTTCCCAGTAGCTTCTCTCCTTTTGGGATAATTCTGTGGTTACTAGCCCACATCCGACACATGAAATACTGCTATAAACTTTTTATAGTCACAGCTGCAACATGTGAAGGCACAACAGCAGGACTCTGCTCACCTCTCCTCCATCCCATACTTATTGCTTTGCTGGTCACGTGTGCTGCATGCCATGGTGTGAATTAAATGTCCACAGGGTCACAGATTGGTTTCTGCAGATTGTGTTCCTGCAGGAAGGAGTATGCCAACTGAGTTGGGACGTATTTCACATAATCCTAGGGTTCCTGGCTCTCGACAGATTCACCAGCCTGACGCCAGAGCTTTCTGCCTGAAATCTCCTTCTCCTTATGGTGCCCTTGACCTTGTGTTGTCTGGCTGTTTGGGTGATTCCAAGATGATGGGTGGGACGAAGCTGCTGCTTTGGTTTCAGGCTTCCCTCGTACTGAGAGCTTTATGCTATAAGAGTTTATAGATATAGATGGTAACCAATTAACCACATAATGGATTAACCCCTTCAGTAGCCGCTGTTGTATGTGTGTGTGTTGGTGGGACAGATGAGGACATCTACAGAGGGAGAAGTAACGTGGGGGGTAAATCGTTGCCTTCCTTTTGTTCTCCCCTTGAATTCATTCATCCCACATTTATCGAACACCTCTTATGTGCCATGTGTTGTGCCAGCAGCCTAACTACCTTTGCAAGTATTTCAACATTTCTTCCCCTGACAAAAGAATAAAATAGATGCGAACTCTATGGAATGCACTCCCCCAATGACAAATGGAAAGAAGCTGAGTGCCCCTAGGACAGGACCCCATTGATCCAGCCAGGGACCAGCTAGTCCAACCAGCTCCTTTAGGGGACACCAGTGTCACAGAGACAGAGTTCCTCCTGTCGCTCTGTCCTCGCTCTGCCAGCAGCCATTAACGGCCCAGAAAAATGCCTTTGTTCTCACCGAGGGCGTCTCTGAGGGCTCCCAGCTCCTGGCAGCTCAGCTTTCCTTCCACCTCTCATCTCTCCAGCTGAGTTGAAGACCCATTACGCCCATGGATGGGCTCAGCTTATGTGTTTAACTCTTCGATCGTAACAATTGTATGCCTTTAGGCAGGGGTGCCTCTACCAGTCTCCCTGTGCTTTGGGCTCTTGATTGGAAACTTCACGTTCTTCTCCCTTCCATTGCATCCATTTCCATAAAACTATACAAAGAGCTCTGAGGGAGCAAGCCATGAGGCTCAGCTGGGTGGGCTCCACTCTGCGGTGGCGTGCCCAGACTTGCATGTCCCCTTCCACTGGGAAACAGCCGCCCTGACAGTGTCCATCTCTGCGGGCCACCTGGCTTCGAAACCTGTGTGCATGTCATTAACTTCGGATCCTGGCTGCTCCAGCCTAGTTGAATTGCAGATCACCTCCTCCATCCTGCCTCTCACCCTCCCCCAGTCTCTCGCATCCAATTAACACCCTCCTCCCCAGCCCCTTCCAATATCATTAGTGAAGGAGCAGAATGGTCTTGGCCCCAGAGTGATTTCCTGTCATCTCTGCTCATTAATTCTCTCTGTGTCTTTGCTAAACCGTTAATAATGCTCCCCGTATCTCTGACTGCTCATCTGGGTCTATGTGGCTTCATCTCAGCTCCTTGTCTTCAGGGTCCCCAAGAGCAGGTTGTCTGTCCTGTGGCCTCAATATGTGCCTTCTCTTTCTTCCACTGCTGCTGAGATGGCCTCCTTAGGGGTCACGGAATTGGCCTCTGGGGTCCCAAAGCACATGCTCAGGAAGTAAACGACTCACGGCTCAGGCAGCCCCCTCCCGTTCCAGGGAAGGAGAGGTTTCCTGAACGATGAGGGAGGCTGGGCTCCTCTTGGCAGATCCTTTCGGAACTTAAAGCTGCTCACACACATGTGCCGGTGGGGCCGCGGGGCCCCGCGCTTCCTAACACTCTCTTAATGATGCCTGGCCCTTGGGGTGGTTTCAGCCGGGAGGGGCCAGGGCTCGGAGCCTCTGAGGGTAAGCGGGGAAGCAGAGGTGTCATGATGTTTCTTTCTAGCCCGACAGCTTTGGCCACCTGGGTCGGCCCCCTGCGCAGGAGGCTCACGCCTGCTTGTTCTATTTCAGCCCGAGGAGTTGCAGAAAGAACCCCCAGCTTCATGTATCCCCAGGGCACTGCGAGCAGTCAGATGGTGCTGCGTGGCATGGACCTACTGCTGGAGTGCATCGCCTCTGGGGTGTAGGTACCATTTTATCCCTACTTCTGGCCACTCTGCAAGAGGCTGATGAGGGAGTTTGTGGGTATGCTCTGTTCTTGCCACATTTGGGGGTACAGGAAGAAGCAGACAGACCTTAGTGAGGATTTAAATCATAGTCATCTCCATCCCAGTCATCTGGCCGTCTCTCTCAGATAATGAGGAAAGGAGATGGGTGGGCATCCTTTACGTGTGTTAGAATCTCGTGTGACCTTAGATAAGTCCTTCACACACTCTGCGGCCGAGCAACCCCTCTGTATAGGAGAGATCACCTCTCAGAGGACCAAAAACACTTCCAGGGCACCTGGGTGTGCCAGGCTCCATAGAACAGCAGGGCCTCAGTTTCGATGTTTCCGTTCCCTGCTTTGTCCCTCTCCTAGCCCAACACCAGACATCGCATGGTACAAGAAAGGTGGGGACCTCCCATCTGACAAGGCCAAGTTTGAGAACTTTAACAAGGCTCTGCGTATCACCAACATCTCCGAGGAAGACTCTGGGGAGTATTTCTGCCTGGCCTCCAACAAGATGGGCAGCATCCGGCACACGATCTCGGTGAGAGTAAAGGGTACGTTGTGTGTATTTCTCATTATGATGATTTTGCCAGCCCTAAACGCCATGACCACTCTTTCTTCTGAGGGTGGTTGGGGGCAGGGTGAGTGGGAAAAACTTCCAACACATTGGTTAGTGGCAACAGTGACCTGCCAGGGATGATCACTCCCTGGATGTGAGTGTGTGTGTTTGAGTGGTGGGCCTGAAGGGAAGAAGATCCACCCAGAACATCAGCCAACTCTCCTTGGTGCCCGGGGCTCCCTCAGCAGATGAATTTCATGATCTGTTTTAATTACACCCAGAGCCTTCTCTTCTTTCATTTTGCATTCCTGTTCATAGTGTGTCGTCTTAGCCCTGTGCTGTCTGTGTACTGTGCTTGGTTCTTTTTAAAAGTGGGGAGTCATCAAGCCCAAATTTTTTTTAAAAAATCACTTCCCTCCCCCAAAAGCATAGCTGGCCCAATTGAGCTATTGTAAGCAATAAAACGCCTGCCTTTATGAGTCTCAGCCATGGATGGTGGGTACACCAGTCACTTCTCTTCCCAGGGCTGAATGGATGATTGGAATGATGAGGTCTAATCTCATAGTGCAAGAACTTTCTTAGCACACACAGTTGACCTTATAGGCTTGGTTTCAGCACTGCACATGAACCAGGGGTTCTTAATCTTTTTTGGGGGGGCGGCATCAAGATCTTTGAGAATCTGATCCAAAGAACCCTCTTCTCAGAAAAATCCACCTATCCACATGGTCACGGACTTTTCCAAATAATTGAAAGAGGTGGCCAGCTAAGAGCTTCTAACCAAAGTGCAATGCCTAAGAGAACAAGTATGATATTAGGCCAGTATTAGATCTGAAAAGGTCTGATCTTGCAGCAGCAGCAACAAATCCAGAGGAGCCAGCACAGTGCCCACCTGACCACCTTCCCTGGCTCAGGCCCTTACATCATGAACACCTATGGACATCTAAAACCATTCATTGCCCAGCCTCCCTTGAGGATTCTGATTCAGCAGGTCTGGGATGGGCGCTGGCATCCATGTTTGTTAAAAGTTCTTCAGAGGGAGAAAAAAAATGGTGTAGATGATAGAGGCTCTGTTCATCCCTCTGGCGACCAAATCAAAGTTGTGACGGAAACAAGGAGCAACAGCAAGGAAAAATCACCTGGGATCTAGATGAACAAGCTATACAACTAGGGCGAAATCCAAGAAATTACCCTGCAATGGGAGGAGGTAGGATGGAGTGAGAACGTGAGGCTGCCCGGTCTCGAGTGGCTGAGTGAGATGGAGGCTGCAGCAGCAGCAGATGCCTCTTGAAGGGTCCGCGTCCTTGAGCAGATTTTCATGGTAACGGACCTGCTCGCTCTGAGCACCAGTGCCAATTCAGCTGCATACAGTGGGCACCAGGGACTTACAGGGAGATATTGTTTGAGTGAGGGCCGAGGCAGGACTCGCTATGTACAGAAGTGCTGGTGGTATCTGTTGTTCCCTGTTGAGCCCTTCCCCTCTCCCAGTGCACGGGCACAGCCCTCCACAGCCGTGTCGTCATCAAACTGGATAACGGAAGTCTCTGCCCAGAGGATTCCCTGAAATCCTGCCTCCCCCAACTTGCGGCCTCACCCAAGCCACATCCAGGTGTATCCTCAGAGAGTCAGGTGCTCCTTGCTGAGCAGCGCCTAGACTCACCCTGGAGGCAGCTGGCCTCGGTTTCTGGTGTGGCCTTTTGAGGCAACTATAAGCACAGCATCTGTGGATTGCTTGCTGAATCTTAACAGGTGTTCCCAGAGGGTCAGACGCTGGGGCTAAATTTGGCCTGCAGCTGAATGCCTCTCAGGACTGTGCCACTGGACACCTACAACACAAGCTAATAAGACCTGGAGACTTAGGAACTTTGCTTAGTACATAGAAACAGACACGGAAAGAAACAGCCAAAATGGGAAGACAAAGAAGCAGAAACCATATGAGAGAACAGAACAGAGATCCAGATAGAATGGAGTCAAATAATCTAACAGATGCAGAGTTCAAAACACTGGTTATAAAAATGCTCAGTGAACTTTTGGGAGGTGTAGATAAATTCAGTGAGAACTTCATAAAAAGAAACATAAAAATGGAAATGGAAATTATAAAAGGGAACCAATCTGAAATGAACACATTATCTGAGATGAGAAGTATATTAAATGGAATAAACAAAGGAATAAACAATGTGAATAAAGAAAAGGATCAAATTCCTTATCTAGAGTATGGGAAAGCCAAGGACACAAAATCACAATGGCAAGAGATGAGATGCGAAGACTATAAAAATAATTTAAGGAGCATATGGAACACTATTAAGGGTCCAAATATCTGTCTGATCGGTATAACTGAAGGAAATCAAGATGTTGAACAGCTGTTCGAAGAAATAATGATGGAAAACTTCCCTAACCTGGTGAAGGAAATGGACATAAAACCCCAGGAAGCTCAGATAATTCCCAAAATCAGGGATCCAAAGAGGTCCATACCAAGACTCATCATAATGAAAATGCCAAAGGTTAAATACAAAGAAAGAATATTAAAAGCAGCAAGAGAAAAACAGATAGTTTTTTATAAGAGAAAACCCATAAGACTGGCAGCTGATTTCTCAAAAGAAACTATGAAGGACAGAAGGGCTTGGCACAAAATATTAGACAGGATGAAGACCCAGGATCTACAACCAAGGATACTTTATCCAGCAAAGCTATCGTTCAGGGTGGAAGGACAGATAAAGAGCTTCCCAGACAAAAATAAGCTGAAGGAATTTATCACCACCAAGCCAGTATTACAGGAAATATTGGAGAGACTTCTTTAAGAAGAAAAAAAAACATGTATCAAAAACAGGAATAAAGAATGGTAACAACTACATTCCTATCAATAATACCTCAAATGGAAAAGAATTAAGAGCTCGAACTAAAAGATAGAGTGGATAAATGGAAAGGAAAACAAGACCCCTACATATGCTGCCTACAAGAGACTCACTTCAGATTAAAAGACACATACAGACTAAAAGGAAGAGGATGGAAAAAGATATTGCTTTGATGGACCTGGAAGATACTTAAGTCAGACAGAGAAAGATAAACACTATATGATTTCACTTGTATATGGAATCTAAGGAATAAAAAGAACGAACT
>NW_011888998.1:1351428-1354009 GCF_000151845.1 Pteropus vampyrus | reverse complement strand
TGATGGACCTGGAAGATACTTAAGTCAGACAGAGAAAGATAAACACTATATGATTTCACTTGTATATGGAATCTAAGGAATAAAAAGAACGAACTAATCAAAAACAGACTCACAAATATAGTGGACAATTTGGTGATGGACAAAGGAAGCGGGGTAGGGGACTGGGAGAATTGGGTAAAGGGTTAAAGAAGTACAAATTAGTAGCCGATGGGTGGTCACAGGGATGGGGAGCACGGCATAGGGTATGCAGTTACATTAATTTGTTGGCTAGGTGGAGGGTCAGGGGAGGGAGGGAGCAATTGGGATCATTTTATGAACTATATAAATGTCTAACCAATGTACTGTGTACTCGAAACTAATTAAAATAAATAATATATTTTTAAATGTTCTCCAGAGAACTCTAATGAGCAGCCCCAGTTTAGAGCTATTGTTCTGTGAACTTGAAATAGACAGGTCAGCATCTGTGGTGTCAAGCTGGCCACAGGCAGGCTGGACTGAGTCATCCCATGCGGATGAGCCCTGGGCAAGTGGTAAGAGCCTGGGGTTGGCACTCAGGGTCTCCCGTCGTCCTAGAGGAAGTCCGTCTGGTTCCTTCTGCCTGCGCCATGCCATCTAACTCCCCTCTCTGTGCTGTCCTTGCCTTCTAGCTGCTCCCTACTGGCTGGATGAACCCCAGAACCTTATCCTGGCTCCTGGTGAGGACGGGAGACTGGTGTGTCGAGCCAATGGGAACCCCAAGCCCACGGTCCAGTGGATGGTGAATGGGGAACCTTTGCAATGTGAGTAATGAGCCATCTGACTCTGATCTCTGTCCCATCAAAGGCTCCCCGTCCCTGTGGGCAGCCCTAGTTGTTCCAGAAGTAAGGGAGCAGCCATCTCTTTGGACATCTGAAGAAGGAGGAAATTTGCCTCATGTCTGTGTGAGAGAACAAGAGTCTGTGGTTATTTTCCCACGGTTATGGGATTTCTCCTCCCTTGGGATTTTCATAAAACTCTGCTTTGTGCCCTTAACAACTACAGAGCCCATTTCAAGTTCCGGGGTCTGCACCTGCATCCCCTGACAGTTTGGGCTCCGAGTGATGTCTGGAGCTTGGAGGATAGAGGAGCGCTCAGTAACCCATTCATTCCCGTTGGTTGCCTGGGTCCCGTGCTCTGCTCAGGGCAAAACGAGAGACAAGGTTATGCGACAATATGAATGATATTGTTAGATGTGAGGAAGAACGTCCCCATGAGAACAGACGTGCACAGGTGCACTTATTCAGTGTGCAGACTTTGGGGAGATTTAGTCCCACCTGGATGGCTGGAGTAGGTGAGTCCAAGGCCCCTTCCAGCCAGGGGTCTCGGTGAAGTTTTACATCATATTCTCTCCAGTTGCATTTACTTTTTTAAGTGTCCTGTCATTACTTTCTCTAAGGAGTCAGAGGAAATGCAAAAGGTGATATCAATCAGGTGGAACAAAACATAAATGGAGAGAGCTCAGAGCCTAACTCAGGAGCAGCAGGTGGACAGGCAGGGGAGGCAGGCAGAGGAGAGGGTGAGACTGCACCTTTTTAGACATTTATTGTGTTCCAGCCACTGTTCTCTCTTTAACCTCAAACATTAAAGATGAGGAAAGGAGGCTCTGATGGTGCCGCAAAATGCCCGAAGTCACATGGCTAGGAAGTGGCGAAGCCGTGGGTGCTGCGAGCATGCAACACGCCTGCATCACCTGGTACTGAGCGCGCAGTTTTCCCCAGTGACTGTCCTCCCCCCGGCTACAGCAGAGATAGGGACATGGCCTGCCCTCTGCCATTCACCCTCCCTGTTATGACAGCACTTTGGGGACAAGGCAAACAAAGGCATTAAACTTCACAACACCCTTAAATATATGAGAGCCCAGGATTTGCAGCTGAGCCTTGGCTCTGGAAAGATCGCCTGTCACTTAAGGCAAGTTATTGGGAACAGAGTTGGGTCCATGAGAATTGCTAGGCAAAGAGGTATTAGAGTTGTTGGCATTGCCTCGGGCCTTTTTGCTGAGTGAGGACTGGGGAAGGGTGATAAGGACGTTGACCTTGTCTTCATTTATCTCCTGCTGATTCCTCAGTTCCAGGCTCAGACTTGCTATCTGTGGCATGGCGCCCATAGGGCCAGACTCTGGGTCCTCCTTGGCCAGTCACCACTGTAGGTCTAAGTGATCCTGGATGAGCTCACAGACCGTGTAAGCCAAGTCATCTGGCCCAGTCTAGAAATCTCACATAGGAAAGTCACCTTCTGGTGATGAAAGATGAGAAAAGTGGTGGTTCCTTTCATTTCTAGAAAACTTTTATTTATACAGCTCATTATCTTTCTCTTAATCTTCCTCTGGTTAAGGGAATGCTGGGAGTAATTCTTCCCCAGATGAAGGAAATGAGGCCCAGAAAGACTTATTGATTTGCCCCTGGTTGCAAAGCCGCTCCCCAGCCTCTGTTCTCTGCATCCCCAGCCAGCAGTACTAGGAGAACCGTGGGAGGAATGGTCTCTCTTGGCACAGGATACATTTCTTGGGACGGGGTAGCTTTGGCAAATAACAAGGACTCATTCAGTTTTCAGCAGGCACTGGCCT
>NW_011888998.1:1345169-1348688 GCF_000151845.1 Pteropus vampyrus | reverse complement strand
GTGCAGTTGGAGTGTCGGGTGAAGCACGACCCCTCCCTGAAACTCACGGTCTCCTGGCTGAAGGACGACGAACCACTTTACATCGGGAACAGGTCTCTGCTCCAGCCTTCTCTTTTCCTGGTGCTAATTTAGGGCCGTTTTCTTTTCCCTTGCTCTTGGTGACACACTGGCGCGTCACCTAGGAACTGCTGAGGAGAGCAGGATGGCCTCAGGGACTCCCCCCCCCCCGGCTCAGGGGAGACCCCGCCCTGCACCCTTCTGCTCTCCCATCAGCTCTCTCCTCCTCTCTCCCTCTTCTTTCTCCACAACTTTCTCTCTTCAGTTCTCTCCGCTCACTCCTTTTTTCCTCCTCCCTTTATTTTGACCCTCTCCGTTCTTCCTTTCCTGCATCACAGCCAGGAGCCCCGCCCCATCTTCAGCCCTGCCTGCAGTGCCCCCGTTGTCCAGCAGAGGGCAGGGTTGGTCCGAGCCAACCGTGAGCACTGTGGTTAGTGCGGTTCTCAGCCCTTTTGCACTTTGGACGCTTTTAGTAGACTCAAGCCTTCCCTCTTCCTCATCCCAGATTCGGATTTAATTGATGTGGGGAGAGCACCCAGGCACTGATAGTGTTTACGCATCCCCACAAGTGTTTCTACTGTGCATTCGGAGTCTGAGCCGCCGATGGGAGGGTGGCAGGCTCCATCCAGTTGCATATTGCTTTGTCCTTTTTAAAACACTCCTAAGTATGTGCATATTGGATTAAAATAATAACACCAGTAATAATCACTATGGGCCAGGCCCTCTGCTAACGACTTTACACATGCATGAAAGCTCAGGTCATCCTCATAAAACCCCTGGAAGGTGATACGTTATCCCTCTTCTGCAGACAAGGAAACTGTTGCTGACAGGAATATGGTTAGAATTCAAACCCCTTTCTGTTGCCACAGCTTCTGCTCTCAGTCACACCTGCCCAGTTGCTACATAGGTTGAGCAGGGATTCATATCTGCATTGGACAGACTGAGAAATAAACTCCAGTAGGTTCGATGATGGGCCCAATGTCACATAGCCAGTGGTGGGGCCAGAAGCCTGGTCTTACACAGCACCCACTCCTGTAAGTGAGCCCTGGACAGAACCCCAAGAGCCCTTCACCTTCCCTCCCCCGTTTCTCATGAGGAGCATCTCTCCCGTTGGTAGCGGCTCCACCCAACCCAAACCGCGAGGTGGCCGGGGACACCATCATCTTCCGGGACACCCAGATCAGCAGCAGGGCCGTGTACCAGTGCAACACTTCCAACGAGCATGGCTACCTGCTGGCCAACGCCTTCGTCAGCGTGCTGGGTGAGTGTCCCCTCCACTTCCCTGCAGTGCTGCCTCCCTGGGGCTTATCACATCACAGGTGACCTTTCTTCTCCGGAGATCAGCCAGGGTGGTGGAGGAAGCATGGAGACTGAAGATGAGATTTGTGAGGAGGAGGGAGGACTTAAAAGCCACAGAGCCGGGTGTGCAGACAGTGAATCCTCTACTAGAAGTCAGTCTCGGTCCCTCCTTCCCCTGATGAGACAGATGGCAGAGTGGACCTGCCTTGTCTCCTTGGTGTATCCACGCTGGCTCTCCTGGGCTCTCAGTGGGTTGCAGAGTGGGAAATGGTTCTGAGGATGTTTGCAGCACTCCCAGAGCAGGGAGAGGGTAGTGGGAGGGGCAGGTACAGAACCTGCTGGATAATCTGGGGACGCCCTTTGCCGAAGCTGGATTGGATGTAGGTAGGTTGAGGGCAGGTGGAAAAGCTTCTTCTTTTCTCGCTTAACTCTTAGAGGCTTCTTAAAGGAGGAAGGTGAGCAGGGGGAGGTATGTTGGCATTTGGAAAGCCGCTGTATGGAGAAGGCACATAGAGATAAGACCTGGGGGAAGGAATGGGAGAGGTAGACTCCTCACCCAAGATCGGCTGTCTGGGAATTGCAGACGTGCCACCTCGGATGCTGTCACCCCGGAACCAGCTCATTCGAGTGATCCTATATAACCGGACACGGCTGGACTGTCCCTTCTTTGGGTCCCCCATCCCCACACTCCGATGGTAAGTTCCAGGAAACCAGACCTCCCCCACAGGGGTCATCCGGCTCACCTTTCTCATTCCCATCAGGCCCATAATAGGCATTCAGCAAGTCCTAGGCACCTGAAAGGGTCAAAGCTGGGAGAAAGTTGGCCTATGCGCTGGGTCGACCCCTTATTGTGCAGAGAAGGAAACTGAGGCCCAGAAAAGGGCAGAGACTCACCAGGGCCACCCAGCAGTCGGAGGAGACCCTAAAAGGATGAGGGCTTCAGATTCCCAGATGGGGTCCTTTCACTGCCCACACGGTCTCTCGAGTGGTTGACCCCCGCTCGCTTGGGCCGGTCCTGTCTCAGTATGCGATGTGTTCTGCTGCTCTGTTGTGAGGTTTAAGAATGGGCAAGGAAGCAACCTGGATGGTGGCAACTACCATGTCTATGAGAATGGCAGTCTGGAAATCAAGATGATCCGCAAAGAAGATCAAGGCATCTACACCTGTGTCGCCACCAACATCCTAGGCAAAGCTGAAAACCAGGTCCGCCTGGAGGTCAAAGGTAAGGGAGTGGGTTGGTAGGCAGAGGCTGGGGTGGGGCGGGGAAAGGAAGCTGTCTCCTCGAAGTTATCCACGTGTGTTATTCTCTTAAAGTGCACCATACCTAATGTTCAGTCCCAAGTGGGTCCCTCCCTTTGGGTCTGTGTGTCTCCCAGGGCCTTCAGTCGGCCTGGGTGCTGGGAACACTGAGTCATTATCAGCCTGGTCCAAATGGCATGAGAAAGGGAAACCTGCTACCTACACCAGCTCCCCACCACCACCCCAGAAATTCCATCATAGCTTCCCAAGCCAGATAGGATTTGGGAGTTGTTTACTATTTGGGATCACCCACCCCAGGCCTCCCCCCATTCATGTAACTGAATACTATTTCTGCCACGTTGCTTGGTCATTCTAACCTTGAGGTCAGGTATGTCACGCTATGTGTCCACGTTGGGGTGGTGGGCAGAGAATGTGTCAGTGACGAGCACCCTGGGCTCCTCCACAGACCCCACCAGGATCTACCGGATGCCTGAGGACCAGGTCACCAAAAGGGGCACCACAGTGCAGTTGGAGTGTCGGGTGAAGCACGACCCCTCCCTGAAACTCACGGTCTCCTGGCTGAAGGACGACGAACCACTTTACATCGGGAACAGGTCCCTGCTCCAGCCTTCTCTTTTCCTGGTGCTAATTTAGGGCCGTTTTCTTTTCCCTTGCTCTTGGTGACACATTGGTGTGTCACCTAGCAACTGCTGAGGAGAGCAGGATGGCCTCAGGGACTCCGCTCAGGGGAGACCCCGCCCTGCACCCTTCTGCTCCCCCATCAGCTCTCTCCTCCTCTCTCCCTCTTCTTTTCTCCACGACTTTCTTCAGTTCTCTCCGCTCACTCCTTTTTTCCTCCTCCCTTTATTTTGACCCCCTCCCTTCCTCCTTTCCCGCATCACAGCCAGGAGCCCCTCCCCATCT
>NW_011888998.1:1334106-1343767 GCF_000151845.1 Pteropus vampyrus | reverse complement strand
AAATGATCCATCATCAAAGTAAGACTGAATTTCATGTTTATCCTTCCAGCACCTCCGCTAGACTTCCTCCCCCACACCCCGCACCCCCTGCACCCTGCTCCTTGATGGGATTTCACAGAGCACTATGTACTTAGTAAGATGACCCGCCTCATCTAAGCCGGACTATAGATACTAGGCCATCCCAAACCCAGGGAAGGTAGCCGAGCCTGCCCAGGGAAGCAAATCACTCATCAAGTTGTCACTCATCACCGCTCTCTGGGCGCCCCACTGCTATTGCTCTCAGTGTGCTCTTGTCCCTTCTGCAGTGGAAGTGCATGGTCACAGGACATAGAGGGCCCAGGCACGATAGTAATACCGAGACAGGAAAGAGACAGGAAACACAGGAAGGCCTCTCGAGGGTGGGGGCTCTCCGTGGAAGACAGAGTGAAACCGTGCCGGGAACGTGTCACAGAGGCAGCTCTTCCCACCATGGCTGCCTGTTACCACCCTTTAAAACACCCCTAACTCAGATAACTTGCTAACCTGGATAACCCGTCTTACCTTTGCAGCTGATCAGACCACTCCAACTAACCGTTTGGCTGCCCTGCCCAAAGGTAATTCGTACTAATCGGGACCCTCGCCAAGCCCTCACTAGGCTCTGGGAGGTGGGGTCCAGGAGGAGAACACACTGCCAGACAAGATGTGCTGTGTGGGGACAGTAGGTGGCACTCCCCACTCCCGGCCTAATTAGTTCCTTCGCGTGCCCAGGGCCCCCCCTCTGAGCATCACAGCCCTGCCCCAGACTTCCTGCTCTTTTTACAAGTTGAGCATGAAAGTCCTTGGCTGCCATGTCACCATCCGTTACTCTGGCCACCTCACCACTCCCGTTATGTGGCCTGTTCTCTTCCCCAGCGTGGCCTTGGAAGTGTGTGTGGTCCAGTCGGGGGCGCCCACTTGCTTCAACTTGTCTGTAGGCCCGTGTTCCCCGCAGCCTCACCACATCTGCTACTACACACCTATGTACAATCCGCACACACGCAAATGTGTGCTGGTGTGACTCACCTTCCAGATCCTTCCAGTAACCAGCCAAAATGTGGAAATAGTTCAAGTAGCCAGGAGGGGAAAATCATGCTGACCCCACCAGTCAGAGGTGGGATGACTTTGTCCCCAGGCCAGGATGGCACTGACCCCACTAAGGAAATCCAGTGAGACGGGAGCCCCAAAAATGTGCCGCCCTCACTCCCGTTAGGAAGCCCGCTGGGGCTCCTCCCTGGCCTGGTGCACCTTGTCCCTCCTGTTCCCTGAACGTGTCTACCTTGCTCACCATTCCAAACACCCTCCTGGGCTCCTGCCCCTCAGAGCTTTGGTGCACAGTGTGGAAGATAATCATGAGGAAATGAAGCAAAACTTCACACTTCCTCACCAGCTTTCCCAAAGGCTGCGAACATATATCTAGTGAAAAGTGTTTTCTAAGATGACCTTTGGAAATGGGATGCATTAGTCTGAACTTTCTCTGTGCCCTGCACCCTTTGATACTCTTTCGGGGAGGGGACAGGTGGAACTGGGGTCGGTCACCTCCTCGTCCTTCCGTGAACCCCTGAGGGAAAGGATGACCGTCCAGGGCAGGCTGGGGACGATCCCTGCTGTGGTGACCTCCATCCATCGAGGACCTATCCATGGGACAGTGTCCAGGGCTGGGGCTAGCACAAGGCCGGCCTGGCCCTAACTCGAGAGTCCTGCGTGGTGTCTTCTCCTTCTGCTGCCAGGACGGCCAGACCGACCCCGGGACCTGGAGCTCACCGACCTGGCGGAGAGGAGTGTGCGCCTGACCTGGATCCCGGGGGACGATAACAACAGCCCCATCACAGGTCAGCCGGGGGCCCTGGGCTCTAGTCCAGAGAAGAGGGCGGAAGCAGCCAGGAGGCTGAGGCCTTGCCCTGGTTTCTGGCCCCGTCCTGCCTCTCTGGGCGTGGACGCTGGGTGGTTTGCAGGACACACGGAGGCCTTGGTTTCCCTTTCAGTGCCTTGAGAGGAACTCTCCCTGCGCCTTTGTCTGCCTGAGGGGGGTTATGAAGACTAATGGAAACCACAGGGGAGCACTACATAAGGAGGAAGTCTGGGGACTCAGCTCCCAAACAGCTCTGTCTTCTTGCCCACTCAGATTATGTCGTCCAGTTTGAAGAAGACCAGTTCCAGCCAGGGGTCTGGCATGACCATTCCAAGTTCCCAGGCAGTGTCAACTCCGCCGTCCTCCAGCTGTCCCCATACGTCAACTACCAGTTCCGGGTCATTGCCGTCAACGAGGTCGGCAGCAGCCACCCAAGCCTCCCCTCCGAGCGCTACAGAACCAGTGGGGCACGTGAGTACTTGCGGGCTGACGGGAAAGGCTCTAGAACCAGGCACCCTGAATTCAAACTGAGGTCCCCCAGCCCTCGGCCACACAAATTTGGGCAACTTAACGTAACCTCTCCAAGGCTTGGCTTCCTCATCTCTGAAACACAGAATAATAAGGACACCTGCCAGCACGGGGCTATTGTGAGGATTACACTTGAAAATGCAGTTTGGGTACTTACCACGATGCCTAGCATATAGTAAGCACTCAATAATGTTAACTGTCATTGTGGCATATTAATATTATTAATTTTTTTTCTATTAATAATTCTTGATGATGTGCTTTAAAGAGAAGAGCCATGGCAAGGATTTACGGTAGAAGTATATAATCTGCTGTTCTATCAGATTTCTTTTTCTGGGTTATATTTAGATTTATGAAATTACACCAGCTCGTTGACATCCCCCCAGATTTTTTAAATGCTAAGGATAAACCAACCTGGTATTAAACGTATTTAGGGGGAACCCACAGAGGGATAATCCACACTGAGCTGGCTGCATGACCATCTATAAAGTTTGCAAAGCCTCATCATAAATCCTGTCTAGTAAGACATTAAAATTCAAAAAGAAATGAGCTCCGCATCTGGGGCCAGGGTTAAATCTTAGCCAGGGAGGCACGTCACACACATGAGAAATGACAGAGTGGGTTTAACTGCCTGTGGGACAGAGTGTAGAGAGATGCTGAGGAGAAGAACAGAAGGGACCAGTCTGGTGGGAGGGACAGAGGTTGCTCTCCATGTCCTGGCAAAGCGCAAACTGACACAAATTGAACTTTGTGTCAATTTGGGTTCCAGCCCCGGAGTCCAATCCCAGCGATGTGAAGGGAGAGGGGACCAGAAAGAACAACATGGAGATCACATGGACGGTAAGCGCCCCCGCTCACCCCTCGAGGGGCTGCCGCGTGCAGCAGGGAGCCCCCGCCTTCTGCACCCGAGGCCACAGGATGGCTCAGACTATCAGACTGGTTTGCTGCCCACTCCTCTCTGCGGTGGGCACCCAGAAACCAAACAGGAGCGAGATTTAAGACAGAGAGGAGCAGAGGGGACTGAGGAACACAGACTAGCAGTCCGGCCAGAATCATAGAGAACCAGCCAAATTAAATGGACCTCTTTAGAAGAAGGAGGGATTGAGGTTAGACACCTGTCCTCACTGTTCTGGGTTTGTTCACTGGCGGTTGTTGGGAGTGAGGGGAGGCCAGCAGCTGCGACGTTTTCAGGGTAGACCTTCTTTTAATCATCGATAACCCCAGAAAAATCCTATCTCCATCTCGGTTCACTGACTACATCTTTCAAATCAAAATTGGATATGTCACTTCAAAATGATTTTTTTTCAAACCACATCCAAATCTGAGAGGTGGAAATTCAGCCACTGACATGGTAATACTTCTGCACTGTTGTCACGAGTCCTGGAAACGGGGGGCGTGGTGTTTGGACTTCAGGCCACCCCCATCCTGCTGAGGGCCTGGTCTCACGGCAGCCTCGGCAGCTGGGCCGAGCCCAGATACCAGATACCGGCTCGTCTCCAGGACCATGCACGGCACGGTCTGTCCATGGTCTACATGCTGTCCTGCGGGCTTCCTGGACGGGGCCCTGAGGGAGCAAAGAACAGGGCTCGCCCACTCTTAGAGAGTTCTGACCTGTTGGGAAGGACAGAACAGACACGCATGGATTTGGGAGAACTGAGGTCGGTTCTGGGATTTGGGGTTCGTTGGCAGAAGGCACGCAGTGGCTAAACCAGAACTCATGCTTTTCTAACTTTGGAGAATATTATCATCCATATTTTTTTCTTGTTGCTCTGTCATAGGAAAGAGCCCTGTCAAAAATAAAGCTCTCGCTTCCTATGCACCTGCAAATGTAGGAGTCACAGGGACTAGGTCTTGGGTGACCCCCCTGTCACAGAAAATCTATGTGCTGCTAGGTCCATGGAACTGGGCTCTGGGGAGACTCGGCAGGGGAGAGGGCCTGGCCCCTGCTGGGCGGTCTGGGGCGGGGTGCCTGGCGTAGAGAGAGTGTGAGCTATGCGAGGGTCCGGCCCCCAGCCCACCCCCCTCCACTCTTGCCCTCCGTCTCTCCTTGCTCAGCCCATGAATGCCACATCCGCCTTTGGCCCCAACCTAAGATACATCGTCAAGTGGCGGCGGAGAGAGACTCGAGAGACCTGGAACAGTGTCACAGTGTGGGGCTCCCGCTATGTCGTGGGGCAGACTCCTGTCTACGTGCCCTATGAGATCCGAGTCCAGGCGGAAAATGACTTTGGGAAGGGCCCTGAACCGGACACTGTCATCGGTTACTCCGGAGAAGATTGTGAGTAGCTTCCCCCTGTCCCCTACCCAGGACCCTCCTGTCTGGGCTGCATGAGGCCACTCTCACAGACCGGGAACCTTGGGGTGGGGTGTGGGACTTCCAAGAACATCCTGGGAGGACAGCCAGTCACCAGGAAAGAGAAGCTCCCTACAGTGACCTAGAGAATGACAGGCCCCTGGTAATGTCGGGAGTGGAAATATCATCAGAACACTAGTTAAAATTACTGAACGTCATCACCTAGTCTCATCTCGTGGAGCTGAAAACTGAGGCCCTATAAGGAAAATCCTTGCCAATATTACACAATAGCAAAAGTCAGGCTTGAAAATAGAGCCCAGGCCTTCCGATCAATCCTTGCTAGCACAAAGAAAGACTTGAGCTGTCCATCCCAAAGAGTCATAATTAGACTCCTCCACAGGAAACAGGGCCACAGGCCAGACTCCTCCTCAGGCTCCCCAAAGGAAGCCTTGAGGATGGAGACGGTCTGCAGAGCCCCAGACTGGAGGCGCAGACCAGCCACCTGCCAGCATCCCCAGCGATGCTCTCGGTCCTTGGAATGGAGCACACGAAGGAGAGTTCTTTGGAGGCTTGCGCTGGACATATATGTGGAAGTATGTGCCTGGCTTCCCAGATGATGGTGGCCTCTTGGTCCCCAGCACATCAATCCAGTAAGCTGTGAGCAAAGAAGGAGTCGGGGGAGCTCCTCTTGGCCAGGGCAGTCTGAACCCCAGCGGGTCTGGGTCTGAGCTGAAAAGAGATCACGGAGTGACCAAAAGGAAGGGGGATGGGGAGAGTCTGGGAGAGGTGTGGAGTCGTAGGAGCGATGCTGGGCGAGGCCAGGGCCAGCGGGGTTTGCAATGGTGAGATGGGATACGTGAGGGCCAGGCCCTGTGCCCTGCTTCCCTGGAGGCGGTGATGGATTGGACCCACTCATGAGATAAGCAGAAGGGGTCAGCGGGTCCTCTGTCCCTGCCACCCCTCATCTCCATGGTAGCGGACACCTCTGGACAGGAGACTAGTGGGAACTACTGAATGGTAAGTATGGAATGGGCGGGTCCAGTCATGACCTTCATGGACCACTCCACAGTGTCCCCTCCATCCATCTACCCCTGTGGCCTGTGCTCTGATGAAGTGAGGGGGATGGGGCAGAACTGTTTCTACAGCAGAGTAGAGAAAGCAGGGCAAGAATCAATGATGGAGGAGGGAGTAGCCCTCTCTTTCCAGAAATCATGGATAAGGCATCGTCAGTCTGTGGGTAACATTTCCTGCATGGTCATGGCAGGAAACGAATGCCCTCAGAGGCAACTATTTCTGATGTGAGGACAGGGTTAGAGAAGAATCAGCAAGGTATGGTGAACCATCTGGAAGAGAGCCACAGCAGGATGCCAGTATATCACTCTGAGCCTTAAAGGGGCAGGGGACCGGTGAGCCACCACAGCCAGTGAGGGCTATCCACAAGAGCTATGGCCTTGGGTGGAAGAATGCAATGCTGTCAACCCTCCACCCCACAGAGAGGCAGCTGGGGGAATAGCTACCCACCCTCCCTCTCCTCCTGCCCCAGGGTCTCGTATTGGCCCCTCCTTTTGAGCAAACCCATCCAGACACCTGAGAATGAAGGAGCCCAGCTAACACGGTCCCGAAGGAGCAGCCTCCCAGGAAGTGCAGCAGGGTGGGGCGTGACGGAGAATGGAGGGGAGGGATAAGCAGACTACCCAGCTCATGAGAGTAGCAAATAATCGCCTTCTAAACGCGTAAGCAGCCCTCTCCCACCTGGAATCCCACTCTCGTCCTGAGCCTTCCCCGCTTCCTCCAAGTACAGTCTGATGGAGGAGACATAGCCTCTGCCCTCATAAGGTACCCAGAGTAGGGTGGAGGTACGAGCAGCCAAGAACAAGTTCAAGGGGAACCTGGGGTCCAGGGGTCAGCCCTGCCAGCATAACCCATTCTCTTGTCCCTACACGTTGCAGATCCCAGGGCTGCACCCACTGACGTTAAAATCCGAGTCCTGAACAGCACAGCCATCAGCCTTCAGTGGAACCGCGTCTACCCTGACACGGTCCAGGGCCAGCTCAGAGAGTACCGAGTGAGGAAGCCAGCTCCTGGCCCCCCCTAACCAACCACCCAGCTCACTAACCAGGGCAAGGCGGTAGCAGATGCAGGCCATGGGATATTTGGAAGGGGTCTTAGGGGTAGCTGTTGGATCCAGAGTTGATTCAAGATGATCTAGTGTTAACTGCTCAAAATTATTCTCTCTCTTTCTCATTCTCTTCATCTCTGTCTCTCTGTCTCTGTCTCTGTCTCTCTCTACACATACACACGCACACACGCATAGACGTGTTCCGCAATAGAAATGCTAAGAAATTCTGCTCAGCAGAAAATCACGTGAAAGGCGGTGGGTTTGGGTGGATGTCGCTTAGCATACCTTGTTTGTGATGCATGTGGGAGTGGATACATGCGCATCTTCAGGAGCTCTGTTGAAGCACCGCTGAGCTACACCTCTCCCGCTCCTAACGGCCCCCTCTCAGCTGCTTGCCTCACCTAGTCTGATTTCATGAAGCCCCAGCTAACAGGTGGAGCCACCGAAAGGATGCAGAGGCCTTCTCCATTGTCACAGCCAACTCCAGGTGATCCGGCATACGGATTTTCAAGGCCCTTGGCTTCTCCTGGTCTTCCCTGCCTGAGAGCAGTTTCTGCTCCACCTTCTCTCCCCTGAAAGATTGAGCTGAGATGGGGAAAAGGCAGAAAGCCCAGGGCATGCAAGGCTCTCCCTATAAGTAGCTCTATTTAAAAGTTGCCTGGCAAGTGAACAGCGGTTCACATGGGGTAACAGCGGTTCTGGGACCTCAGAAGTCGAGAGTTGGCTGATGGATAATAAGGGGCAGAATGGCGGGGGTGAGGGGGATTGTCAGTCTCTCAGAAAATGAATTTAGTAAGAGGGGCAAGGCAGGCAAGATGATGTGGACACTTGAATGAGCTCTTTCTTAATGGTTGACTTGCACCCTTAACCTACTTGCCTGGAGATTTTTTCTGGCTAAAGATCCCATCGGGTCCCCCTCTTAAGTCTGAACTTCCTCTTTACCTTGCCATCGGACGCCTGGGTGACACTGGCGTGACCTGGCAGCCTGAGCTGGAGCTTCTTAACCCACTGCTAATCAGACTTCGTGTCACAAACTCAACCGTACCAGTGACTCTGCCGCCTCCCATAGGCCGCCATCCCAAGCTCTTGCCACCAGGCAGGCTAGCATCACACTGACTTGGACGTGTGTCTGTCCCATTCTAAAGGTCTTCAGTATTAAAAGAAATCATTTGATTCGAAAGGATTAAATCAACCCTTTCTCATATTCAGACTTCTGGAGGTAACCCACTACTTTTCAACTCCCGTCTGTCGCCAGTCTTAAACCATACTAATCTAACTCAAAGGGATGTGGTCCTTGAGCACAGGACAGTGCTCTCCACTGCCGGACCCTTGGCTGGTACTTGTGGTTTGGGCACAGGCTCCCTGAGCGGCTTGGTGGAGCCTCTCAGCTCCAAGTCTAGCCAACCTGCCTATCCTCCAGAGAGGTGACATGGCTCAGAAAATGACTGGAACCAAAAACTCTACTTCTTGTTTGATACTCACTAGTGGCTAATGAATGAGGACTATAAGGCCACCCCGCCAGCCCCATGTGGGACTGACTTCATCATCTGGGATTTGGAGCCTGTGGCAAGCGATGGGAAGACCGGTCACTACCACCAGCACTAACAACTAACCCGGCTCGGCCTGACTGTCCCCTCACCGGCCTGCCTCTGTCCCGAAGGCCTACTACTGGAGGGAGAGCAGCTTGCTGAAGAACCTGTGGGTGTCTCAGAAGAGGCAGCAAGCCAGCTTCCCTGGCGACCGCCTCCGTGGTGTGGTGTCCCGCCTCTTTCCCTACAGCAACTACAAGCTGGAGATGGTTGTGGTCAATGGGAGAGGTGATGGGCCTCGCAGTGAAACCAAGGAGTTCACCACCCCAGAAGGAGGTAGGTCTGGCCCGCAGCTCTTCGGGGTGGGGCAGGATGAGGGTGGCGCACTCAGGTGGGCCTGGAGCAGCTCCGGCGTGGGTTGGCACGGACAGCACAAGTTGACCTCTGCACGACCCAAAGGAGCTGATGACCTGCGAGCTGAGCGGTTCTCGCCATTCCCACACCGCGCTCCGTCACCGGGGTGGCCCGCTCTGACAGGAGGTTGAACCTCAACGGAAGACCTGTGCGGTCAGATGGCATGACTCCAGACGGGCTACGCAGACTGACCCCCAGGGCACCGCGGGAGCCTGGGCTGCCCGTCACCTCCTGAGGCTGAAGCACAGTCACCCTGACCGCCCAGAGGCATCTGGCCTATTTACCAGCACCCAGAACCCACGGAGCTCTCCGAACACTGCAGTCGAGAAGCTTTCACTAAGATTGTCGGCCCATGGAGCAGTGGCCCTGCGGAGGGCGCCTGCCTTCGGCAGGTTCATGGGCGCCCTGATTGGGAGGCAGACGCCATGCCGTCCCAGTCCATCTCCTGTTCTCTCTCATCCGCGTGCACCTGCTTCGCCCACTTCTCTTTCTCCTCCCTCCGTTCTTAACTGTTACTTTCTCCATTTTTCTTTTTCTCTTCCTCCTCTCTCTGCTTCGTTCTTCCCTTTACTGCTCTCTTTCCCCCCTCGTTGTGGTTTTCACCAACAGCCCCTCCCCATCACTTCCGCTCCTTGTGCCCTGTCCTCGTGCTCCATCTCGGCTTCCTTCCTCCTCCTCCCGGAACCCAGCATCCTCAGCTCAGAGGCCGGGACCTGCAGCTTGGACGCAGCAGTGAGAATCCTTGTCTGAGGATCGGGAGCCGCAGCCTCTGTAGGAAACAGCTGCGGGTGGTTCCCTGCCTGGGACTGGCTCTGCCCTGCCACGGAGGTGTCTTTGCAGGATCAGAGCCTAACGTGCCGAATCTAGGGTAGTTGCTAAAGGAACACTCGATTTACTTCTTCTACTTAAACAGT
>NW_011888998.1:1322936-1329696 GCF_000151845.1 Pteropus vampyrus | reverse complement strand
GTCCCTTCCCTCAGAGCCCCTCCTTCTGGCCTCTGCCCTCCCTGTCTCTTAACTGCATCCAGCCATGGGACAAGAGACACAGCTAATGAGTGGTCAGAGACAATGGCGATTTGCCAGCTGTGACCTCAGCCAGCTAAGGTTGCATCCCCTAAGGAGCCTCCAGTAATGCGTGGGAAGCAAGCAATTCCTTTTAGCCCCCTCCTGGTCCCCTCTCGCTAATACCCTAAGACTGTTCCAGTCATGCTCAGCAGAAGGGACCATCAGAGGGAGGGGACAAGACAGTGTGGAAGCATCTTCAAGATGTTTGTCATTCTTATCTCTGACCAGCAGGCCAAGGGAGGACTCGCTCTAACTAACCCAGCCTCTCTCAGCATCTCTGTTTCTAAGGCTGCTCGCTGGGGCACACAGGGACGCGTGTGTGAGCCTGGCTATGTGAGTGCGAGCGTGTGTGTCTCTGCTTGTAGGGGGACTGAGGGGCACGTAAGAGTGTGGGGACAGCTTTGGGGAGTATTGACATCGACACAGGGGGCTTGGGAAATGTAACACCACTGTGCATGTGGGAAGCCCAGGTCTCTGTGCTACACAGAGCAGGATGAGAGTTTGCTAGTTTTTTGAAGACAACTTTTAAATAATCATAGAAACAGGAGGTTCCGTGAGCATTACATTTGCCAGAGATTATTAGAAAATACACTCTTGATAAGGAACCAAATTAGAGCAGTTCTGGCCTAGCTGGGCAAAACGGCCTCTCGAGGTTCCTGCCAGCAGCACAGAGCAGTTAGTTGTGTGTCTATGGCCCGTGTCTGTCCACGGCCAAAGGAGCAGCCAGGGACCCTGCCAGGAAGAGAACTGCCCTTCGCCAGTGGCTCTCTCAGGCTTTTCCGATGTGTGTGTGTCTGCCTTGGCGGGTGGGGGAGATGGATGCCCTTATGCTGAGCTTTTACAGCACTGAAGCTCCCAGGCCTGGGACCACCTTGGACTAAACACGCCCTTGAATAATGACTATGAGAAAGAGACTGTCCCCAGCCCACCCGCACCCTCCTAATTTATGTGAGCTGACTGGAGCTTGGGGAATACTGGGCTGTCTGCTTTGACCTTGCCCCCCAGGAATCTTCGGAATGTGCGGGGCAGGGCCAACCGCCCAATGTGACTTCTGTGGTCCACCCCCTTAGGCCCCACAACACCTCTGATCTTACAAACAGGGAAGCAAGAGGGACCCCAGGAACAGCCCCTCCTCTGTGAGGGACTCTATAAGACTGGAGGCCCAAAGAATGAAAGCGCTTTTGTTGATCAGGCTGTTATTGAGAAGGCTCAGGATCTCTTCATTCTCCTCTGAGAAAAGCTCTCTGGCAGTTTTCCCTGTGGCTCCCTCCCTGCCCTGGCCGCCTTCTGAGGGGTGGGATATTATTTTCCTGAATTTCTGGAGATTTGAGATAGGGTGGGATGTCGCTGTTCCTTAAGAGTTAGTGTTACCTACTTATGACTTAACATCCCTGCCTACTGCCCCATTAGCATCGACCTCAGCAAGTACACCATGATCAGATCACGGGAGACAGAGCGCAGGGAGGAGAGGTAGCTCTGTCTCTCTGATTTGCCCCGTCATTCTTCTATACCCTCAAGCTTTAGCAGCATTACAACCAAAGAGTAATAGGGCAGCCCTCTGTGAGCTTCCGTGAGGGCTTATGGAAACACCGTCGCAAACATGGACTTGGCCCAAGGGCTGACCTATGTGGAAAACTAGCTTTGGATGGAAGAGGGTGTGAGCGTTAGCACAGATTTGAACTCCCCCAAAGATTTATGCAAAAAGGAAGCCTAGCATCTATCTCACTTGTGTCCTGGGATTTCTGTACCTACTGTGCTCTGGGAAGATGGTGCTACAAGCACAGGCCACACTATGATCCCATTGGTGCCCCTTCGCCCATTCTAATGTGGAGGGAAAGGTCTCGGGGCTCCTGGACTCCAAATGTCCTAGAAAGGGAGTTACTGCAATCCAGGGTGGACCTCACTGCGCAGAGAAGAAGGGAGGAAAGGCAGGGGAGTGAACAAGGAGACCTGAGAGATGGAGAGGGCCGGCAGGGGAGGTGGAGAGGCAAAATGTCTGGTTCCCCGGATTGGGGATTGTTCTCTCTCTGTCCTTGGGTTTGGGTGGCGTTAGAACATAGCAAAGCGTTGTTTGGGGGTGAATGGTTGGCAATGGCAGGCTTCCCAGTGTTCCTATAGGACGGGACACAGTTGCCTGCCCACCTCCAAGGCCGGGCTCCAGGGCTGGACCCAAGTGGTACTGCTTGGCTTGTGTCTGGGTGGCATTTGGCATGGGACCCCATGCTGTCGTCCCTGGGGTCTGAGAGGTTTGGTACGTGTCCCTTCCCATTCTCATCCTCGCCCTTGGCTGGGTGCATGCTGGATGCTTTGAGCCGCACAGACCATGAGAAGAAAATGAAACACACACAGGGCTTCATTCTCTTCCTGTCCCATGGTCGTGTCCTTTCACCATGATCTGCCTGACCCCGTCCATCGTGCTTGGGGAGGCTGCTGATTACTAGGCTCCGTCTTGTCACCAGGCTGCCTGTCTTGCACGCGGGGCCATGTGTCCAGGCTGGGGACAGCCAAACCAACCAGACTCGGCTGTTTTACATTTCCCTCTCAGCTCCTCCCACATTGCCCCCAACTACAGTGGGTGCGACGGGCACTGTGAGCAGTACTGATGTTACTGCCACTGCTGCCACCACCGAAGCCACAACAGTCCCCATCATCCCAACTGTCGTACCTACCACCATCGCCACAACTACTACAACCACTGCCGCCGCCACCACCACGGAGAGGCCTCCCACCTCCGGGACTAAGACACACGAATCCGGTACTGCCCGCTGTCCATCTCCCCGCCCTTCCACCCGCAGGCTTCCCCAGGCAGGAGGGGGGTCTGCGATGCTGGCGACCAACACCTCCCTTTGTCTCTGCTCTGGATTCTCAGTCTGGTGAGACTAGGAGCACAGTACCCCCTCCCCCACTCCGCGGATGGTTCTCTGCTCCATCCTCCCTGTTCTAGCCTCAGGTCCCCGTGCTCTAACCGAGGGCCATGCTCCTCCCGCGTGGTAGGGCTTCCTCCAACAAAATGCCGAACAGTCAGCTCAGGGCAGAGCACTCTGGAAAGGAGAGAGTGTGGGAAAGGAAAGACGCCTGACATTGGACAACCCTCCTGAGAAGTCTCCCTGCCCCAGCCATGTCGCATCCAGCCCTGGTAAGAATTGATCCCAGGGCTGGCCCGAGCCTGGATTTGTGCTGTCCCTACATCATGCAGCCAGGCCAGGGAGCTCTGTTCTTCCAGCATGAAGAGACCCCTCAGGAATCCAGCAATACTTCTAAGAACTAAGCGTTAGACACTTTTATTACCACAGAGGGGAGGGCGCCTAACTTGCAAAGCCACAAGCCAGCTGTAAAATAAGCGTGATGCTGCCTGAGGGCTGGCAGTTAGCACCCAGGACCCTCCTCCAGCGGCTGTGGAATCGTCAGCCCCTCTGTTTCCTGGTCAAATCCTTTCTCCTTCTGAGACCTCCCTGTTTCCCACTCCATCCTCTTCTCTCAGCACCTGAATGAGGATGGAGGCCTAATCCACCAGCAGCTTCTTTAAGTCAATCACATGGAGTGATGTGAGCTCTACGGGGAGACAAATGATACGTAGCTGACATGCTCCTCAGACCTTGAAAACACTGATTTGCTTTAAAGGTGCAATAGCTAGAATTTAAATAACATGCACAGTAAGAAAAAGTTGGCCAAGGAGAAACCTGCTAGGCTATTAGAAGCTGCCACAGGGTTTGGTGATGGATATTCTTTGGGACCCCACAGTCAGGCATCTTTTGCATTAAAGTGAGGCTTCGTGTCCTACCTGAATGATCTGAGTTCACAGAAGAGATGCACAAAGAATGGAGAAGGGGAGTGGATCTCGCTCCCTAGCAGTTACTTGTCCTCTGCAAGGACTGGCCTTGATGCCACATGGGTCTAGCCCCATGGACTCCCTCTCGCAAGTCCTGACTGCGGGAACACTGTGGAGGGCCTGGCCATGCCCCTGACCTTATCATTAGAGCTTGGGGACACCCCTCAAACATCCTGACTGCCTTTAATGCAGCAGAATGGCTCTAATGTCCAGGATTTATTGAATGAGTTTTCATCTTTATCAGGTTTTTTATCTTAGGATAAAATGTTTTCTAAGTTTACTTTTTCCAGAGTAAAATAGGACTTTTCAGATTTCAAGGGATTTTCCCTAATTCCCACCTTCTAGGACTCGGCAGAACAATCCGTGCTCCGTCTCACTGACCCTTTTTGCTGTATAGTCGTCGGTAGCTCTCCTTGGTCCTTCTCTTTGAACTTCTCAGCTCTCCAGTGGTCGTCATCTTGTTCTCTCTATGGCAATGCCGTCCTTCGCTCTCACCTTCAAATCGTTTAGGTTTCCCATCATTTGACCTTTTCTAACAGAGCCCAAATCTCATTGACCTTTCAGACAGTGAGATTTGGGTCAATATTGTATTGGTGGCCAAACTGTCTAAACTCAAATTCTCAGGCTATTTCCAAAGGCCAGAGCAGAGGAGGAAACTCACCTCTCCTAATCATGACTAATTCATTCCCACTAGCAAGAGCCATGGGTGTCCCCAGAACTGGGATTGAGGTGGCCCAAAGCAGCCAATACAATGGAAACATTGGGCAGATAAGTAAAGAAGCCTACCTTCTGCCCCGTTCCGCCCCCCGCCTCCCCCGTGGAGAAGGCCCTGTGGTGCCATCAGTGGAATCTCTTTCTTGGTCTCTCACCTAACATGAGCTATACTCACCTGAGGCAACTGACAACTGACAGGATTGTAGTAAAGAAGGCACTTTTTTGAAGTTATGATCAGATCTTTTGTCATTTCTCAGCCTGCAGACTCAGTCACATGTCAAATAGATAATGAATAAATGTATCACCAATGTACTCTATTCATTTATTTTTGACAAGTGAGTTGGTGATAGTGCTCCCTTGCATGCTAATAAAATATACAGGAGCCACACTTGTAAAGTCTTTGAAATACAAGGCCTCACGCTAGTACTCCACTATTAAGGCTTTGCTGGGAAATAGGGTAATCAGACTACTGGGACTCTTGAAAAATGATTACTTTTGAAGATTAGCACCATTCCCTTGTCCACAGGCTATGATTTCAGACAGAACAATGGCTTTGATAAAGTAGCTCCCAGCTCGTAGGAACTAGATAATTAATGTCTTCTGCGTTGCATGGAGATCAAGCCTCAAAGACTGTGGTGCTGAGAAGCCAACAGAACAAGATGATTCTGGTGTCTGGACCACTCAGGGGTGGGTGTCGAGAAAGAGTTATCTTCTCTTGGTCCCACTTAGCCCATGAGAGAGAGAGGAAGGGTTCGTGCTATCTCTACTTGGGACCCTGGAGTTCTAGGCCCTAAGTTCCCTTAGACAAGGGAACTTAGGCTATTTTCCACATAATCCAGGATTGTAGTGACCAAGGGTGACTCCAGGGGCTCCTCAGACCACAGTCACCTGTCTCGTTACTATCCTCTTCCTCCAGTTTCAGGAGCCCAGAAAGGCTTTCCCATGTTTGGTCCTGTCCTTCCTGCGAATCTCATCATGACTGTCAAGTGGCTTTGAAAGCTGTCCTCTCTCTTTCCTGTAGAACGTCTGTAGTTGAAGGGAACGAGGTGGGCTCTCCCCCCGTCTGCACGCGAGCCAACGGGGCTTTTTCCTGGCCCCTTTAACTGCATCGTCCGCATCCATGGTGGGGATCTAAAAAGGGACTGAGCCCAGGTTAGAGCCTCCAGTGCTATAGATCAGAACTCCCAACCCACCTACGTGGATGCACAGACAGTTAACAGCCCTCCCTCGCGTACGAGTCCTCCCAGCTGCGAATGTTTGTACCTGGATGGCGACCTCTGGCCTGGCCGCCAAGGCTGCAGCTTGGAGCTCTGTCGCCCTGGCACAGCCAACTCCGACTCTACCCTTTCCTGGCCTCCTACATGTGTCCGTCTATCTGTCTTCTCCAGAGCCGCCTCCCTCCTCACCACTAACTCCTCTTCTAACCCATCCACCAGCCCCTGATGAGCAGTCCATATGGAACGTCACAGTGCTCCCCAACAGTAAATGGGCCAACATCACCTGGAAGCACAATTTCGGGCCCGGAACTGACTTTGTGGTTGAGTACATTGACAGTAAGCATTGCTGTGCGGGGTGGTGGCGGCGGCCGTGGCGGCGGCAGCTGCAGCGCGCTGCGTAGATGCCATTAAAGAGATCCTGTGAACTCCCCCAGGCCCAGAGAGGCCTTTTAGCCCAGCTTAATTATGACTTAATGAAATCGATATGTGCTCAGATGGCAGTGAGGTGGGAGGAGCAGGCCCAAGGAGAAGGAAGGGGCTTCTGCAGCCATTAGTGAGGTCTAGGGTTGTATGTGCTGGGGAGGGTCTGGGTAATGGGGCCCTCCATCTACTTCCTGTCCAAGATGGGTCCAAATAGGCCCCGAACGAACCAAAATTCGCCTCTGCATGGATCTCCTTACCTCAGAATCCATGTTTTCTGATGTCGCCAGTAGACAGGTGGGGCCAGTTCAGACTTGGGGTAGAACTGTGCTTTCCTCACAGAGGGACACCAGTGGCCACAGTCAGAGACACAGACCACAGAGAACTGGTGGCTTCAACTGAGCTGTTCACATTTTGCTGGATCTTGAGATCACAGATAACAGATCTGTTAACCTGTGAAGTGTAGCCAGATTATCTGCCT
>NW_011888998.1:1318715-1322886 GCF_000151845.1 Pteropus vampyrus | reverse complement strand
CCCCCTTTGAAGAACGTTGAATAGGCCTTTCACAAAGGAGGCATTAACCATCAAAAGCGCTAGTGGGTTTGCCCTAGATCTGCTTGAAAGGAAGAAAGAGACTCAAAAAAAAAGTTTTGTCCTTAGTGAAAAGGCTTGGGGATTATAAACTGAGCCTGTCCCAATCGGCCACATAACTTTGCAGTGAGCTAGAGATAACAAGATCAGTGAAAAAGTTTTAACCCTGATGTGTCATCAGAGAGCTGGAAAGGTGTTCTCGCCCCACTCTGAGCCAAGTCTCCCATCCCCCGAGTCTTCAAGTACACGTGGCAGGTCCCCCTGTTTCCCTTTCCAGCAGGGTCAGGAAGGCCTGCTCCTTCCAGCTGCAGGTTATGTAACTTACCCTGGTCGACGTTGCTAAAGTTCAATTCCGCTTGCCTGTCTCTCCCCAGTTAATGGAACCAAAGTAGGAAAGCAGATAGTGGAGAACTTCTCTCCCAATCAGACCAAGTTCACGGTGCAAAGAGCAGACCCCGTGTCGCGCTACCGCTTCACGCTGAGTGCCAGGACACAGGTGGGCTCTGGGGAAGCAGTCACGGAGGAGTCACCAGCACTCCCGAATGAAGGTAGGTACATTGCGGCAGTCTCGAGGTGACAGGTCCCGGGGACACTCAGATGCTGAGAACACCCTGACCTGGTCTCTGGCTGCCCAGCCTCCGGGATAGAGAGGAAATGAGGCCACAGGTCCTTCAGCGCTCAAAGCAGAGAACCCAACTTGTACACCGGTGTGAAGGTGCTGGCAATGTATCTAGAAAACTCAGGTCTCCTCTGACTGTTGCTGTCAATCCTGGGTCCTCGCTCTGCCTGATTCGCTCAGCTACTTAATATCTGTCATCTTTCCTTCTGGGGGGGAATAAGGAAGAGAGCATGGGTCCAGAGTAGAGATGAGGAGATGAGGCAAAGGATGTCGTAAGTAAATATGCTAATGAACACGAAAGAATAGTGAAAGTACTGACCTATTGACACAGGCAGGAACATTGAGAGTGCCCCACAAGGGCTCTGAGGACACCTATGGGGGGCCAAGGAGGGAGGAGAAACAGACTTGATTGGAGGTACTTGCCATTGTAGCCTGAATCGGGTGAGTTGTCAGGCTGTGGAAAGGAAGGGGAGCTGGGAAACAGCCATGTGCCAAACCAACTTCACAAAGAGCAAGTGGGCTCATCTCCTGGGTCCCCGCATCTTCCAGCAGCGTAGCACTCCCAACTGGAGCTGCACCTGCCTGAGAACGCCACTAGAGGGGGCTCTGGGCCCACCTGCACACGCCGGCTTATGGGAACCTCTCTGGTTGGAGACTGCAGAAGCCTTGATACTGGCAGATCTCCTATGAAATGGGGTGATCCTGCTGCCTTTCCAGAGGTACAGTGGTCTATTCAACAGCCATCTCTTGAGCACCCACAATGTGAGGTGCAGACACTGCCTGAAAACAAGGGATACGTAGGTAATAAGCTCACACAATCTAGAAAAGGAGACATCCACAAGAATGTCTAGTTGCAGTTTAACATGAGGAATGTATGTTTAGACGAGGAAGGAGCAGGAGTTATGCAGAGGAGGGGACTGACTCTGCACGGGAAGACTTCACAGAAAAGGTAATGTGATTAAGAATCCTTGAAGCTGACAATCGTTTGTGTCCAGTGCTTTCCCCAGAAGGCTGAGGTTCAGCGGCCTGACCCAGGCCCAGATCAGACCCAGATGAGACACGCAATAAGCTTTCCTCCTAGTTGCCCTTCTAACCCCACTGAGTACTTTGTTAGTGTCGGGGGATTCTGGGTATGTGCCTGATGTGTGCCAGTTTCCAAGAGCCTGGCCGGACCAAGGGCGATGCACTTTATTACTTAACTCTGTGAGGAGACACATAAAGAGACCGCCTTCTCCTGCCCCATCCCCACCCCATATAGAAACATCAGATAAACAAAGCCCCATTGTCCAACCCTAGTGACCACCACAGGGAAAGTTCTGCAACCCCAGGCGACGAGAGGACAAAGACTTTCTTCTCAACTTAGGGATTTGCAGCAAATTCAAGAATTCCTTTTAGGGCTGAGTCCACAGTTAGGTTTCTTATTTCATAAAGTACAACTGGTGGGAAAGAAAGGGACAGGGGCCTCAGGGCTCCAGTCTGTCACAGTTCCAGGGCTGAGTGGTATGGGGAGGATTCGGCCAATATGCCCCGCCCCCCATCCACCCCAGCTATATCCATCATCTTCCCCCAAAGATACAGGAACCATTCTTTTGATGGGTTGGTGTCCTCCTACACCCGCACCTTATGCCCTCAGTTACTGGCATAATGGAGGAGCACGCAGCCTGCTTCCTAAAGGCCAGCCCAGCCGGGACCGGACATTCTCCTGTGGGTGAAAGACCTAGGAAGGCAGCACTCTAGGTGGACTGTCCCCACTGCCACCTCCTAGATAATCCTTGAGTGGAGGTAGAATCAAGAGTGTACTGGAAAGGTCTCTAAGACACAGATGGAAAGTTTTCTGTGGAAACAAATCAAACACCAGTTGGCATCCTCAGGGCAATGGCCAGCACCTGGCCACACTGTCTGGGTCAGGTTTGAGCCAGAACCTTCTCTACTTGCTTGTCCTGTGGTTTCACCTGTGTTCTGTTTTCTCTTCCTTCTCTCATCCTTTCTCCCTCTCTCTGGTCATCTTGGGTGCTGTGTTCTGAAGCTACTCCAACCGCAGGTACCGTACCAGCAGCAGAGGTAATGGGCATGGCATGGGATGATGCAGGTGGAGCCCAGCCAAGGCGGAGAAGGAGGGAGAGGCTCGGGGTGAAAGCATGCTCCAGGCTCACTCTTTCAGTGGTTGGGAAGCCCGACTGTCAAGGAGGATGTGTGTAGAGGGCGGGACCGGAATCGAACACATTCTCCCTCTGCTTACTATTTGCCCTGCGATGGAGAAGGAGGATGGCCTAGAAGGGCCCCACGTACATGGGCTCCAGACCTGTTCTCTGGAGCTGCAGCTTTCTCTGAAGCTGAGTGATTACCTCCTTGAGCCACCTAGGCCTTGTCTAGGCTTGACTTCTCAGAGCACGGAGAGGGGCCACAGCCTTTGGGTGACCAACTGGGCCCCGAGAAGGAATGCTGCCCCGTGAGTGGTTGCAGCTGGTTCCTGTCTCCTGGTCAGGCTGCCATCCCCTGAAAGGGTGACCTATGGTGGGCACGCTCTGCATGCTGGCCTTGCATGCTGCATGGGAGCCTGGCACCAGCGCTGCCATATACCATGGGTTCTGGTCAGTGAGAACGAGTGAGCATGTCCATGGGTAAGGTCAGGTGCTCCAGGACCTGGAGTCTCAGTGGGCACCATGGGCTGATTATCCCCTCACCCTTCTCAGAGTCGTCAGCATTAAGAACAGTCTCCACTCTCCGGGTCTGGGAGCTTGGTGCACGGAAGTGAGGAGTTGGGCAGTCAGGTCCCAGCTTAGAAGATGACCTGTTGAGTTCCTCCCTCAAGTCCTGATTTGTGGGCTTGAGGAACATAAAAGGGTGCTCAAGCTGGAGAAAGCGGGCGGGGGACCCCGCCCTGCAGAGCAGGGGGTCGCCAGAGCCTCCGCAGGCTCCGGGCGGTGTGGGAGAATCGAGGCCCAGGCAAGGAATCTGAGGGTTGGCCGATGAAGAGGACACTGCCTTGCCGGATTTAGTTTCCTGCCCACCTTCGCTCGTTTAGCCTCCCAGCCCCTTTTTGGTTTTTTTTTTTTTTTTTTGTTGCCCTGCTTCCTTAGGTTTGCATTTGTTTTGTCAGCCGGATCTGTCGGTGGTGCTGGTGCGCTGCCGCCCTCCCTCCCCCAGCTCTCCCGTCCTTCCCACCTCCAGGTAGCCCAGGCCCGCGGGGCCCAGTGCCTCCCCCACGGGGTCTGAACACCTCTGCTGGGATACGAGATAGGTGTCCTGAGCCTGGGCACTGGGGAGAAAGCCGTTTTTGCACTCTGGGGGTTGTTCTCCTGACTTCCTGATTCAAGTTTGCAGAGAGGTCTCTTCTGGGATTGTTCCGGCAGGTGCTAAGGGTGAACAGAAAGTGAAGATGGAAGGGGGAGCACAGAAAGGGACCCAGCTCCCAGTCCGCCTCCCCCATTCTGGCATCCTGGGACCCAGCTCCCAGTCCGCCTCCCCCATTCTGGCATCCTGGGACCCAGCTCC
>NW_011888998.1:1295817-1317847 GCF_000151845.1 Pteropus vampyrus | reverse complement strand
ATGAGCCTGCCCCGTGAGCACTGGGCCTGGCTTCCTGCCTGTAGGATGAGGGAATAGGAACATCCAAGGGCCTTGACCCAGAAATCTTCCCGAAACCAAACCAAGAATCAGCACGTATGTCACTGCCTTGGCGTTGTCATCTGTTGTTTAAATATTGCGAGTTGTTTGGGATTTGTTTTAATTTTTGTCCTAAGTTTATCGTGGCTTAAAAGTCATTGACATTTTTTTTTCTTGCTGGGAGAGGGGAAGAAGCTCTTGTATTGGAATAGTTCTGGCTCAAAAGGGGCTTCAGCTGTGGATGGAGAGGCACCTTGTTGCAAATGAGCAGGCCAACTAAGGCTCAGTAAAGGGTGCAACATTCAGAAATCTCTGCTAGACAGGGTGGCTGGCAGTCTGCAGACACAGGGCACTCACTTGCTTGTCTCTTTCTGAATGTCTCTGAAAGCAGACAGGCAGGTGGTATGCTAAGCCCTGGGGTTAAGGGTGAGAGTGGGGGAAGAGAGTGCGAGAGAACAGGACCAGTGCCTGCCCCCCAGGGATGTCTTAATCAGATGCGGGTTGGTAGACACAAGGATAGAGATAATAAAAACCACAAGGATTTACAGGAACTTCTGAACATTGACTTAAATATTACTCTTCCTGCGCCTAGCCTGGTAAAGCCAATCCCGGTCACTTGCATCTTGAGCATACTGCCCATCTGTATAAATGTGTCGCTGTACCCCTTCTAGCCTGGTCCCTCCTGATCAGAGCATCTTGTCCTCCTCTCTGTGTCTCCGCCTATCCTGCATATGTCCGTGCCATTGACACTCAGGGAGTCTGAGAGCCCAGCTGCCTGCTTGAAGCGAGCCAGGCCAACTCAGGCAGGATGTCTGTGAGTGGCCAGGCTGTCCTGGGAGCCAGGCAAGGGAACTGGACAGTTGACCAAGTAGAGCAGGTGGCTGGACTCTGCCTGACCCAGTCGGGGTCCCAAGCTGTTGTTCACCAGTGCATACGTACTTTGCTGTTGCTTCATTACAAACGAGTCCAGCGCAGAGGCAGGAAGCAAAGATGAGATAGAGGAATGATGCAGAAGCCAGCACCGCCGGCTTCAGAGTGAGACTTCTCCCAGTGCTAAGGCCTGGGGCTGTGGGCGAGGGTTGGAGAGAAAGGGCCAGAGAGAAAAGGACCAGCGTCTGCCCTCAGGGATGTCCCAATCTGCTTTGTGATACTAAACACATAGGACAGAAAAAAACAATGAGGACTGATAATATACTTCTGAGCCCTGACTCAAATGTTCGTTTTTCTTTGTGCAGAGGCTGATGCTGATAGCTTGCTTTCATAGCTGTGAGGCACTTGGCACTTACAAGTTCTTCCGAATCCTCCCATTGCAAGCCGAAGTGGTCAGGTTTAGGACCCTAACTCCAAGCACATAATGCTCACTTACCTCCCTGGCAGTCTGGAAATTACTATGTGCAAACCACATAGGAAAGAAAAAAAATATTGTCTCTTTCTGAAGTTCATGTGTGCATGTGAGTGTGTGTTCGGACGCTTCGAAAATACACAGTGTTTCCTATGGTTAGACTCCAGAGCCAAGTTCCCACTGTCCCTGTGTCTCTGTGTCTCATCAAAGCAAGAGTGTGTGAGCATCTCTGGACCTGACCAGTGGTCATTCAGGCAGCCACAGGCTATCACTTTAGTCCCCAGACTCAAACATGCTGCAGTAGTTTAGGAAGGAAGTGGAAGAAAACCACTAGGAAAGCTAACGGGCTCCCTGGTCCTCAGCAGAAAGATCCCATGTGGGAAGTAAATCACCTCCTTGAAGCTTGTGAAGCCAAAGAGGCCCAAGGGGCTACAAAAACATAGCTCCGGACTCCAAAAGGTCCGTCAGCTCTTCCATCCTGAGTGGGTGGCATGGGGTGTGGCGGCGGCAATGGTGGATGCTGACAGTGGGCCAGCAAGACAGACAACCCACATCAGACCTCAGGAAGCGGAAAGGAAGGACATTAGGGAACTGAACTGTAGTCCGTCTCTTATTGCTGTGTTGGGGTGAAACCTGGGATGGGTTGAGGTGAGAATAGAGAGGTGTAAATTGATGCTTCAGTGAGATCAGCCAAGCCAAACTGCATTTGAAGAAAGTTCATTCCTGTCATATTTGTTCATCTGTCCTTACTTCTGAAATATAATTCTCTTGCCGACCTTAAATAACTAGCCTCTCTTCCATAGCCAAATCAAATTCCTCCCAATTAGTTAAGAGTCATGGAACGGTCTCCCTTGAGAGTGACTTGCCCATTTCTGAGTGGGGTCGTAGGGTGTTGTGTGGAAGGCACACAAAATATGGCCTGCAGTCCAGAGTAAGAAGCATTGGGGCCTGTGTTTGCCAGGTTGAGTCCACCTTACCCCAGATCCCACTTTGTATTAGTTTTTCTTTTTTAAGTGAGATATTGACATATAACATTGGTTAGTTTTAGGTGTACAACATAATGATTTGATATATGTATATATTGCAAAATGATCACCACAGTAAGTTTAGTTAACATCCATCACCACATATAGTTACAAAATGCACTTGGTTTTGAACAGCCTTTCATGTCCAAACTTCACAGAAAATCCTTTGACCGCTTTAGTAAGGACTGAAAGTAACATTTGCATTTTATATGTTGAAGTCAAGAATGAAAAGCTACATTTGCTTTCTAAATTGCCCATATGGACTCTCTCCCTGGAATTGACTTTTCCTCCCAAGAGAAAGAGGGTCTCACAGAGATGCCGTCAGGGTGTATCAGAACGAGCGTCAGGAAGATGGTGGAGCAAACAGGCCTCTGCAGACATGCAAAGCAGAGTCTCTGCAAGAGGTGGGAATCTCCATCCAAACACAAGTGATTCCTTCATCCCAGTATCTAGGCATAGCTCACAGGCAGTATCCCTGTGACCCCTAGCTGGGGTCAGAGAAGAAACTACTACGGTATTCCAGGTTAACCATGTTATATTAGGATTAAGTTGATCATTAATCAATAAGTAGTCACTGACTACTTGTTACGTGGCCAGCATCATGCAAAATACTAGGGGGCTCAAAGAATCCCCTGTTCTCAAGCCTTTCATAGTGTCATTAGAAATCAGGATCTGGGAAACAGCAATTGAATGTTGCATTGCCCGGAGTAAACGAGGGTGAAATTGGAGTTCAGAGATTGGTGTGAGCTAGAGGAACAGGAGATTCAGGAAAGAGGCCAGACCACGGAAAGGGAGAGCGAGAGGGGCGGCAGTGCAGGCGCCTTGGGCAGAGTGGGAAGGACGCAGGGAGGGGAGGACCTGCACACCTGGAAGGCCAGGCCGGATGGAAGTGTCCTAGGACCATTACAATCTAATGTGTCATCTTATTCTCTGGAGCTGAGAGGCAGAGAGTGAGGGGACCCCTCTGGAACGGAGCAGTGAGGTGAATATGAGAATTCTGGAAGGAGAAATAATAGCCCTCAGAGATGGCGAAGCCACTGGCAGAAGCAGGGAACAGGGAGGGGGCAGGAAGACACATGTTGAATTTCAA
This sequence comes from Pteropus vampyrus, assembly GCF_000151845.1. Lineage (NCBI taxonomy): Eukaryota > Metazoa > Chordata > Mammalia > Chiroptera > Pteropodidae > Pteropus > Pteropus vampyrus. Next base: position 1,314,333 of record NW_011888998.1, on the reverse strand, counting down.
GCAGATGGACCATCCGAAGAGCTGTTTGGAGGAAGCGCTGGGCTTACCGTGTGGAACTGGCTGCAGGGACAATGAGAGATGAATAGAAGGATTGCCATTTGGAAAGTCAGGACTGGAGGGCAGTGAAGGTAAGAGTCAAGGATGCAGAGGTAGGTTGGGGAAAGACCCACTTCATGATGGTAGATGAAGCATATAGAGGGGCTTGAAGTCAGCTTGTTGGGAGCGGAGAAAGGAGTTGGCATGAACTGGAGACAATGGAAGATCAAGGCGTTTGCCTGTAAGAGGACAGTGCATGAGCTAGGGCTGAAAGTCTGGCAGGTTCCTCAGGGGGGTTTAAGACACAGGAAGCATCAACGTATTTTAACAGCAGAAGGGAAGAGAAAGCAAAGAAAAAGAATTTGAAAACACTGGTTTTCAGAGATCCTTTCAGGATTGAGCTGCCAAGGAAGTGAGGCCTGGGTCCCACAGCTGAGGGAGGAGTAACTTCAGAGCGGGGAGAGGAAGCCCGCCTGACCTGGGACCAGGGATTGTCGTAGAGGCTGTGAGGTTTCACTGCTTCACTGGTCTCCAGAGCGGGGTAGGTGGGGTCAACGCTGATGAGGGCGGAGAGGGAGTAATGTGGGAGGAACAGTTCGGAAGGACAGTAAGAGATGAGCACAAGGATTGCCAGGAGGCAGTGAGGCCCAGCTGAAGTATACAGTGAATGTGCGATGGGCCTGGGTCTGCGTCTTCCTCCAGCAGTGTTCATGGGAAGAGCAGAAAAATGCAGTAATTGCCTAGGAAACCCACAGCTGGGAATTGAGTCGATGCTGGAATGAGTGACCCAAAAGGGAGGACAGTGCAGAGTGTAAGGTTAGCAGAGGCCCCATCAGGCCGAGAGGGAGAGTGGACTGAACTCAGGGAAGAAAGTGGAGCAGATGTGAGCCGCGTGCCTCCTATGTGTAAGGCTCTGTCCCAGCACTGAGGAGAGAACGTGAACCTGACAGTCACTCCTTCAAGGAGCTTGTTTTCTGGGCGGAAGGACCCAGAGTGGTCAAGAGCACAGACTCTGGCCGGGTCACATCTCTACCGCTTCATAGCTCTGTGACCTTGAGTAAATCACTTAACCTCAGTGGCTCCGTTTCCTCATCTATAAAATAAGGATGATAATAACCCACTTTATGGGGTTGTCGTAACAGCTAAATTAGAGTATGTGTGGGGAAGTACTCAGAGCAGAGCCTGGCCTCTGGGAAGCACTTATAAGTGTAAACCGTTAGTAGTAGCAATACATTAGTCTCCCCTTATGCACGGTCAACCACAATCCAAAAATGTTAAATTTCCCCAACCATCGATATCATCTACTCCTGACAACCAGCCATCGCCATCATGGCTCAGGGATCCAGGATCACCCAAAGCAGATGATCCTCCTTTTGATGTGTCATCAGACAGTCAGTAGAGCCTAACACTAAGTCTCAACGCTACACCATTCACCTCACTTCCTCTCATCACACAGGCCCCATCATCTCACATCGTCACAAGAAAGGTGAGTGCAGTACAGTAAGATGTTTTGAGAGAAGCAGAGACCACATTCACATAACTTTTATTATAGTATATTATTGTATTGTTCTTTTTTATTGTTACTCTCTTATGCATAATGTGTAAATTAAACTTTAGTATCTATATAGAGTTCAGGATTATCAATGGATTCAGGCATCCACTGGGGGGTGTTAGAATGTACCCCCCCGGACTACTATATGTCCATTAAATGGTTACAAGTGCTGTGCAAAAGGTAAGTTAGACCCCCTCAGAGAGTGGCTGTGTCGGGGAGGGGGCCTTCGCTTCCGCTGGGAAGGTCCAGGAAGGCCTTCCTGAGAAGATGACATTTGCTGAGACAGCCATCTGAAGAAAGAGCAGCGGATGCAAAGGCCCTGAGGCAGGAATGAGAGTGGCCAGTGTAGCCGGATTATAAAGAGGGGTAGGAGATAGGACTAGCGAGGTGGCCAGGGCCAGCTCTAATGGGACTTGATGGGTTAGGATAAGGAATGTAGGCTTTTCCCAATAGTAATGACATGCATTAGAGGTTAAAGCAGAAAGTGATTTGACCTTATCTGGGGTTTGGGGAAGATGCCCCTGACACTGTGTGGGCAGGGCCTGCAGGAACAGGAGTGGAAGCAGGGATGGACTTTCCCCGACAGCATTCGTAGATCAGGGTGATTGCAGCCATGTTCTGTGGAACTCAGCTGCTTTTCACCCCGGGCAGCCAGGGCTTGGCGCACTTGTTCATCAGTCTTCACCATGTATTGAGACCCTCTTGGTGCCATGTTCTTGGCTGGAGGGTTGTAAAGACAGTTTCTCTGCCCAAGAGGAGCAAAGAGTGGGAATGGGTCCAGATACCTGCTGCACAAACTAGCACATGATGAAGACGCCGAAGCACAGTAAAGGCCCTGGGGGCCACCCCTCTGTTGCCCTGAAGGAGGCCGGGTGCCTGGGGCTCCTCGGGCTCTCAGCTCTGGCTGCAGTCTGGCTCCCGCAGAGACTGCTCAGCCCGCTCAGCTGGCTCCAGTTACTCTGTGTCTGTTCCGGTCCTCTGATCCTTCCTCTCCTCCAGGTCTTGGTTTTCAGGGCGGGCTGCATTCTCAGGAGGTGTTGCTCTCGCTCTCTAGTCCCTAGAAAGGAGAGGGCGAGTGGGTCCTACCCAGCCCACACCCCTTCCCAAGCCCTAACCCCAGCCATTGTGTCATCTAGGGCACCGTCAGATGATGCCTGAGCACCTGTCCTCTAGGCCAATCTACAGGCCCCACGAATCACACAGTGGTCTAGCCACGTGGAGACAGGTCTCCACACATTCCGGGCAGGGACAGAGAGGGACTCACTGTCGGAGGGAGGGAGGGGGCAAGTCGGCTTGTCACAGCCACTGGGTGGCAAGCGGGGGGCGAGGGGGTGTGGCGGGGGTGGTCTTCTGCACGTGGATGAGGTCCGAATTGTCATGGGGTGTGCTGAAGGCATGGCTCCGGCCCCAACGTGGCCGCCAGCCATCTGGGCTTGTCTTTATGTCAGAGCGCACAGTCCAGCTAGGGAGTCATGAGGAATCAAGGGCATCCTGGAACTGTACTCTGCCCAGACGTAGCCCCGGGAAGCCTGGTGGCTTCGGGCCATGATGGTGGGCAAAGGCGATACTCAGGGTCCATGCTGGCCCTCGAAGGTGTTCTTCTCACAGGTGTTTGCAACGTGACCATGGCCGCCTTCCCTGATTGGTAGCATACAGGCTCCGTTTTCTCACTCCAGGCTCATTCATGGGAAATCGTCCCTGTGTGGCCAATCCCTGACCTTCCCTCAATCCCCGCCAGGCTGTGACCAAGACGTGGTTTATAAGAATGCCATGCCTCCTCCTCAGGAAACTTCCCCTTCCTACAGGATCTGTCAGCCTTCTGCTGCTTATTCTGCTCCTGTTCCCCCTTCCTCTGCTTCCTTTCTGACCCTTTGACTCTCCTTAATTATTTTCTTTGTCCCTGTAGCAGCGTAGTCTGGGCCAGAGGGCTGCTAGGTTACGGTAGCGGGAGGCACCAGGAGGAGCATCGATGCGAAGTAGCTGAAGTTCTTCCCTCACCTCTCCCTCTTCGCCTTCTCCTATGCAAAATCTTTCACGTCTCCTTCTGCCTCCCCCCAGCTTACACCAACAACCAGGCCGACATCGCCACCCAGGGCTGGTTCATTGGACTTATGTGTGCCATCGCACTCCTGGTGCTGATCCTGCTCATTGTCTGTTTCATCAAGAGGAGTCGCGGTGGCAAGTACCCAGGTAAGATGCGTCAGAGGAGTGGGCTTAAGGGACTGGCCGGCAAGCTTCCCTGTGAGTCACCAGGTCCCCTGCCGTATCCGGGGTGCTCTGTTCTCTCAGTGAGCCCAACCCCTGCCAAACTTGGAAAAACAGTCCTCTTGCCTGTTCTGTGCATCTTAGAGCTGCCAGAAAGCACTTGAGTTAATTAAGTTTGCTTGAAGTGGGTGGATGGAGCAGTCCAGGCAGCTCTAGAGAGGATGGAAGCAACCCTGGCCCCTATTAAGAATGACCTCCCCCCGCCCTTGACTCACCATCCATCTGCTCAGTAAAATGGCTTTTTTAAGTCTGAATCTCATTAGAATCCTGTCTCAGAAAAGGAGGAAGGAAAAGAGGCATTTTCTCTAACCATGAGAAAGAAAATGTTGGGAGGAGGGATCTGGACAGAAGCACACCCATGAGAGAGGCCGCAGCGCTGGCTCTTGGTGTGACTAGGACTGCATCACAGACACCCGAACGGAGGATAGAAGTTCCCATGTGAGGCGCAGACAGAGGCTGAGGGGCGGGATGCACTGATAGGGACCCACCCTTAAAGGGCTCTGGGCTTTCCTAGAATCTCAAAGACGCATTTCTCTTCCGTGGGCCTCAAGGTCCTCCAGCCCAGACAAACCAAGGTCAAGGACAAAGACCTCTAGCATTCTCGTTTCTGGAAATATTGATTGTTGTTCAAACAGGGGCAAGAAAGCCATCCGTCTGCAATGGGATGGGTGGAGTAACAGGAGACGAGATAATGGATGACCCTGACAGTGACAATCCTGCTGGACTGCAAAACGAGATCGCTCCCTGCCCCCCAAAGCCCCGCCCACCAAACACCCCATGCACCCCAAATGCCTGCTTCTCTCCATCTCTATAGATAAATCCTCCTCCAGGCCCCCTCTAAAACTCAGAGGGAGAAGAGATTCTCTTTATTTTCTTTCCCTGCCCACTTACCCTCAAGACCCTAGGATTCTAAAGAATTATGCCTCTCCTTGAAGTGAGGGGAGCATCTGTGAGCGAGGGCAGGGAATTATCACTCTTGTTTTGGTAAACGATGTTTTCTTTCATGTTGTTGTGCTGTGTAGGGATCGTTTTTCTTCTGTTAGAGAGAAGGCCAGAGTTAGGGAGAAGGGTGGCCTTACTGAGTTTACCCGCCTGTTCCAGGGGGCACTGGAACACCTGAGGGTCTCATCGGATGAACTCTGAGCCTTCCTTTACCAATTAGAAAGTGTCTCATTCCAGTTCTCCTTACAGCTACGCTTCTTCCCTCCACTACTAGGGTAAACCCCTAGTCCGTTAGAAAGACGAGTAAACCAGGAGCCATGAGGCCTGGGCCCTAGTCTTTACTCTAGACTTATTCAGTCTGACCTCCTCTCAGAGCAGCTCGGCTTGGCTAAGAGGCGACTGAATTGATCGCCCATCACCCATTGGACTGTCACCTCTGCCTCTCTGACAGCAGCTGTTCGTTGTCATTGTGCAGGCCGCCCCAATAATGCCCAACACACTCACTCACACTCATTGCCAATTAGTTATGTGATGTGTTCCTCACCTCTCAAAGCCTGTTTCTCTCCCCTAAAATGGGGGTTATTATCCTGCCCTGTTCCTTAAAAAGTATATATAAAGAGTCGTTCATGAAGCGTCTGCTGTGGCTTTGTGCTGGGTGCCAAGGGTTCCAGAAGGAAAGATGATCCCTCCCTCGAGGACATTTCAGCTGGCTCAGAAGGAAGATCACAGCACAAGACAGGGCCGTGACGGATGTTTATAAATCGCAGAGGAGGCGTGGGAAAAGGGAGCCCTGGAAACAAGTGAGGTCACAGCTACGTGAGCACTTTCCATGCCAGAGGTGTGGATGGGCACTCAGCTAGGAGCTTTGACGAAACAGGTAGTTCCCCAGCCTCAAATAAGGAACTGGCACTCTGTCACAGGCATGAGAAACACACGCAAATAATTATAATACAGCAGAATGAGAAACGTGCCAAGGAAAGGATCGCATCCATTCAGTGTTTGGGGAAGACTTCATGGAGAGGTATGGGGAGCCAGGTGGGAGAAGAAGTTAGTTGTCAGGGGAGATATAAGGAAACCGCTGGCGATGAGGATGAGGAAGAGGCAGAATCAGCCTAGAAATTGATTAAATGTAGGAAGGAAGGACAAGGGAAATGGCGATGGTGCCTTTTTGAAAGGGAGAGTGTTGCTGAACCCAAAGGCAGTGTCTTCTGGCTGTCTGATCAGGGCTCTGCAGAGCAGGTCACCATGTCTATGTCTTTGCTTCTCTTACTGACTAAGTGCGAGAAAAGAAAGACGTCCCCCTTGGCCCTGAAGACCCCAAAGAAGAGGACGGTTCATTTGACTACAGGTGCGTGATCTCCTTGGCTCCTGTTCACACACAGTGCCTCCTGTCAGCTGGTTTGTCTGTCCCCACTGCCCCGAGACAGGGACGTCCTCTCAGAGCAGCTTGGCTTGGCTGAGAGTCACTGTATTGATTGCCCATCACCCATTGGGCTGTCACCTCTGCCTCTCTGACAGCACCTGCTCGTCCTCATTGTGCCGGACAAGGCTGCCCCCACACTGCCGAACACACTCATTCCATGAACAGCATTCTTCACTCTGCTGCATAACTCAGATTTATTAAGCTCCTCATATGTGCTTCCACATTTTTACTCTGAAAACGAGCCCTTGGTCCTCTGCTATGACATGAGCTCAGCTCTCAGCTTCCTCTCTGCCTATGCCCCACCCCAACCCTGAAGATAATTAACTGGGAAACTGAATTGTCCTAAAGCATGGACTAGGTGAGGGATGAAGGGTAGTGGTGGTGGTGTGGTGGGGTGTTCTAGGCCTTTTCCTCATGAACTTGAACAATTATCTCGCCTCTAGCCTGAAATGGGCCTTGGAGAGGCATACGGTCCAGCTTGTCCCAAATGAGAGGACCGCAGCACAGACCTAGAAGGGACCTGCCCAAGACTCTCACACTCGCCACCCAGTGAGCTAGTGGCAGAGCTGTGGAGGCCAGGGGCCCAGCTTCCAGCTACTGCCATTGTCCTATGCCCATGCTCTTTCTCAGATCTGGACAGGCCTTTGTATCTGGCTTAACAAAGTGGCAATTTGTCCTTTTTGATGTCAAGTGTATTTTGAGTTAAGGAACATTGCGGAGTAGGTCATGGATGTCTCATTTATCGACCAAGTGCGGTGGGAGGGAAATGCTCTCATCAGAGCCCTCCTTCCCCACTCCACCCAGTCACTCTCGGGCTAGGTCACCCCTGTCCTCCTCTGACCTCTTCTTATCCCATCCTGGGCCTCCGCCACTGTCCATCAGCAGCCTGGCAAGCAAGCTCAGATCAATGGGCGGCAGAGCCACTGCCCACACAAGAGTCTGTCTGGCGGCTTAAGGACCATGTCTGTCCATCCAATCACATTGTTTCCATGAGCTTCCCAAAGGGCAAGCATGAGAGGCCCCTCCCCTGACTACCCTCGCCACCGCTGGTGGGGGCCAGCACCCTCACGAGCTGAGAGCTGTTCCCTGGTCATCAGTAACAGGCCCTAGAGTGGCCACAGAAAGGTGAAGACCTCCTCAAATACAGGGCCAGGCAGCCTGTGCTGTGAGAAGCTGCTCCCTTAGGGGTGGAGAGGGAGGATCCATCCTAGAGCCCCTACTGGGATGAGTCCAAGAGCCCTAAACGGGGGAAGGACTAAAAGTAATGCATCAGAGGAAAAACCAAGTTTCTAGGTGGACAGGCCTGGAGGCACGAAGGAGCATGGCTCACCCTCGCTCCACTCTGGCTTAGCTCCCAAAGCCTCTCCAGTGGGGCCCTCTGCTTCCCTCTCCCTCATCTGTCCACCTGGTCCTCTAAGGTCTCTTGGAAGGTAGCCTGACAGGGGGCTAGACCCGGGTTCTCCAGTCATTCCGATCTCTCTCAAGCTTCCGTTAGGAAAGGTCTGTGCTTTCCAGATCTAGATCCTCTTTCCCCTCAAAAACCTGACACAGTGCAGCCCGCTCCAGTAGGGCGGAGGACCCTGGGGAGGCAGTGCCCGTGAAGAAGCCCAGCAGGCAGGTGGGGTGAGGAGCCTGATAATTGGAATCTGCTAGTTCTCTGAGCGCCCTTCTAGTTCTTCAAATTTAAGGGGGGAAAAAAAGATTCTGCTAGTTCTCAAAAGGTGAGTTCCACTTCCGGTACAAACCCTGGAGACCGACTTCCCTCACTTAGGGCATCTCTCCTATAGCACTGCCGTGGGAACACAGTTAGGCTGTGTTAATGGGTGCGTTCACTAAGCGCATGTGTGTTGTGGGGGGCGGGGGGCTGGGGGGTCGCTAATAGCTTTCCATCTACTGAGGCCCAGTTCCTCTCAGGCTCTGGCTCAGGGCCCTCCCCTGACAGCTGTCTTTGCCCAGCGCTGCTGTTAGAAGCTAGAACAACTCTTCAGTATGATGGCAGCTCAGCCTGTTGTTTTCAGCACGCCCAGGAAGGACTGAGTGTGGCCTGGGGCAGGGGAGGGGGCTGAGAGTGTCTGCTCAGACCACAGGCACCACAGTGGTCCCAGATCCCACTGCCTCCTGCCTGGGAACTCGGCTCCCTTTTGAAGTGCAGCCAGCAGCACCTGGGCCCCCCTCCAAGCCTAAAGGGCAGAGAGTTTTCTAGCCAGGGGAAGGGATGTGGTGCTTGAGCAGACGGACGCCCTGCCTCTGGGGGTGTCTCACTTCCTGGGGCCACAGCAGGCACAACTGTAGCTGCCACTTTAACCATCAGCCTCCAAGTTCTCTTCGCACAGGAGGAGCCTCAGGGCAGGAGCTGGGGCCTCAGGAGCTGGGCGGGATCCTCGGTGCCTTGCTGTGTGTTTCAAGTTGCTGGCATCTATTACCTGCATGCCCCGCTTTCCTCACACCCTCTTTCACTTGCTAGCCCAGAAGCAACAGCATCTGTTTGTAAACCTGAGAGAAAGCTGAGAGAAACGACACTTAGAGAAAGGGAGAGGCCAGGCAAAGATTTGTTTCTTTAAGAAGCAAACCCCGGCTTTTTTTCACTGAGAGTCAAACTAGTCCAGCCCCTCCTGATGGGGAGACTAAGGCTCAGTTAGAAGAAAGGCTGTCCCAAGACCACAAAACCACATAGTAACTAGAACTCCCATCCTGACTCTTCCCCGTCCTGCCTGGTCTCACAGCATTTGGCTCTGCCTCATCCGAGGTGGCCATCTTCTGCCTGTTCCCACCCCAGAGGGTAGCCTGGCCTCATGGACGGCACCCCAGATCAGGAGTCCGCAGTATGGGCTTCCATCTCAGCTCTGCACCAGCTCTGCACCTCACCTTGGAGAAGCTGCTTGTCCTTTCTAGGCCACGGTTTCCCTTCTGTAGAACTGGATGGACAGGGGAGGGCTGGACTGGGTGGTCCCTGAGGTGCTGTCCTCTCTGAGCTGTGTGTCACATGTAGCGTGTGTGCTTGGCAAGAGGCCAGCAGCCCTGCCCCACCCCACTTGGGCTTGGGCAGCCCTGGGCTGGGCTGAGCCCTGATCCTCTGCCTCTCTCTGACCAGTGACGAAGACAACAAGCCCCTGCAGGGCAGCCAGACATCCCTGGACGGCACCATCAAGCAGCAGGAGAGTGACGACAGCCTGGTGGACTATGGCGAGGGCGGCGAGGGCCAGTTCAACGAGGACGGCTCCTTCATTGGCCAGTACACAGTCAAAAAGGACAAGGAGGAAACCGAGGGCAACGAAAGCTCAGAGGCCACGTCACCAGTCAACGCCATCTACTCTCTGGCCTAACGGAACCCCCAGGCACAGCCACTGTTTTGCAAGTGGGAGGAGGGGAGAGGGGGAGATGAAGCCACCACCACCTTCAGGGACAAGGGTACAACATGGGGGTCTGCCAAGCCGTGAGGACCACCGACCACCTAGCCAACCACAAGTCCCTTCCCAATGACCCCACACACACCCGGGTGCCACCTGTGTGGGAGAGCTACAGCCATGGCTGAGCGCAGCTGGAGGGAGCCCTGGCCCCTTGCTCAGCCTCACAGCCACCCTGAGCCTTCCACCCAACTGCCCGCCCTTGACCTCGGACACACTCACCGGTTTCTGTTGGTTCTGGTACTTTTCATTGTCTTTACTTTCGCTTTGTGCATCTTCTCCTCCAGACCCCATGTCTCCATTTTTTTTTTTCCTTTTGAAGAAGTGTCCCTGGAAAAAGAAAGAATAGGTGGATTCTCTCCTAGAAAACTGCAAAGATAGGCAAAAAGGATTGGTCCATAAAAGAAGATACGAAAAAGCTGCAGTATTCAAACCGCGCCGGGCCAATGTATTTCCGAAGGATGCCTTTCTCGCCATATGCCTCCCTATGCCCGCAACCCACCCACCTCGGCCTTGTCAGTTGCTGGGCTGGGCTTCGCTTCTTTCTGGAAAATGACAGTATTTTTGGCAGGGATAGGGTGGACAGGCCTCCTTGCCTTGCTCTGGCTTATTTGGGAGGTGGGCTTACCTCTTGCTCCTCGCTCTGACCCTGCCCCTTCCTCCAGAGTGTCTAAGACAAGAGCTGCACTGACTCTGACGAAGGAATTTGAGGAACAGGAGTGGGCACTGATGGAAAGGACTTCAACTCCAGTGACCGTGTACCTCAAGCAGAAGAAAATCAGGCATCTGGTCCCTGGGGAGCTGTGCTCACCTAAAGAGAGAAGAAAAGGGCTGGGTTTGTACTTCTTCTCCCCGTCAGTGAAACCCGGGATGTAGGAGAAAAGACACCCACGGCATCCAGAGTAGAGGGTGCCCCCAACCTGGCAGGGGTCTATGCTGCTGCCCTCAAGGAGACGGAACCCCATGATGCAAAGAGCTTTGCTGGTGTGTTTGGAGGTGCAAAGCACTGCTCCCCCTTGCATCTCTGGCAAGTTTCATCTCTCCGGTCAATTCTGTATGACATTGAAACTGTGTGGGTGGGGCCCTGTCGCCCCAAGACTGAGCCGGTATGTCCTTTCCTTAGGGTATTTACATATCAGGAGACCCTGTGGGGACACTGCACTAACAGTGCCGTGAAGCCTGGCCTGGAGGACTCAGCGCTCTTCCTATGCCTTATGCAGCTCTGCTCTGTCCCTGTAGTTCCCAGGCCCCCAGGCCCTCCCTGCAAGCCTCGAAGCCTCCAGCAATGTCTGTCTCAAGGAGAACCGGGCAGCCTATGCAAGCATCACAGCAGAACCAGAAGCGGCCACTCTGACACATGCCCTGCAACTCATTGCCCCAGATGGAGACACTCGCAGACCTGCAGTTCGGAGACGAGGCGCTGCCTTCTACCCCACCTAATCCGCTTTTGAAACCAAAGGTACCTAGCCTCAGAGGAGAGAGATCTTGAGCCTAAGAGTCACCCTTTAGCTGTTGCTGCAGCCAGTGTCGGTTTCAGGAGGGGGAAAGTGACCCTAGTAATGGGCCACCTGCCACAGGCACAGCCTCTGATTTGAACCTCCAGCTGCTTGCCAGGGGGCCTGGGCGGGAAGAGGGCCGTGTCCTTCAGAGACTTTATTAAAGCACCACTTGCCATGTGTTTAAGCCACAAAGGTATTAGCGATGCTTGCGTCACTTAGTAACCAGTCAGTGAAGGTCAAGCCCATAGATACACATACTCTGTCTGCAGGTGAGAAACCATAGCCTAGAGTTGAGCCAATTATGTTGTTTTTGAACCTGAGAATGAATAACTTTCCTTTGGCCCCAGCCCTGGCCAAGTTTGCTGTCTGAAAGCCCAAAGGCAGCTCTCTCATGATGACAGGGTGAATAGCGGGGGGCTGGGGAGTGAACTCAGGGGTCTCCTCCCCTGCTGTCCTCTGACACTTGCCTGTACTCAGCTGGGTATTCCTGCAGCCTAGGCCCAGGGACCCTGATGGGAATGTCCAGGAAATAGGCCCCTGAACTGAATCAGGACTGGCCTTTCCAGAAAACACTATGGATCTGAGCAGGATAGTCAGTTTCTCAGGCCCTGAGTCTATATTGCACCATACACACTAATGAACTTGTTATACTGAAAACAGTCTCTTAGAGCAAGAAGGACTGTGAGAGGTCATCGCACCCATCCTTCCGTCTCTGGAAGGGCTGCTGCACAACTGATGACCAGGGAAGGGCTTCTGCTACCACTGGGCCTTGGGAAGCGGTGATTCCTCAGCCTGTCTTTGCTCCTCGTTCGTGTCCTTGCAGGCTCTGAGCCATCCTCCATCAGCCCTATCACGAGACTGCCCACACCACCACGCCATCACAGCCCTTTTGGCAGGCAAGAGCAAACCTGGGCCTGAGGAACCAAGTTGTCCCCAAGCAAAGACGTCAGGTGCTTGGAGATATGTGCGGGTTGAAGCGTTAGGGCTGGGGAGGCAGCCCGTCCAGCGAGAGGAGAGTCCATTTTCAATGGCGCCCGTGCCAGAGTCCACCCAGCTCAGCAGGAGGGCACTATTGCCCCGCACTCCCTGCCATCCGGGGCTCAAGCAACCACCCCAAAACAACCAACATCGGTGCCAGGAGAGGGTACTTCAGCCTGTCTGGCTAGGGGCCAGAGGAGAAGCGGGGGGAGGGAAGTGTAGGTCATCTCGTAGTGACTACATGTTCCGTTGCCTGTTCTGCAATCCCACTGTGTACTCGGCCAGAAGAGCCGTGGCTTCCTGTGTCCTCATTTTGTCCAGTGACTTGCTGAGCACATACTCTTGAACATCAAGTGTGAGCCAGGCTCTGGGCCAGGGGTGTGATGGTGAGAAGCCTGATGTGGCCCCTGCCCTCTCAGGGCTAGCGGTCTTGGACCTGAGTCTTGAGACACAGTGGCATTGATTGAGAGCACTCTGAGCATGTAAGCTGCCAATGGCCCCAGGCTCGAAGCGAGAAGCTTCAGAGGGAGAACTCGGTCAGGGGGCCTGGGCATGTGTTTAAGCTAGGGCGTCAAAAGACAGGGCATCAAAACCCACAGGGGGTGGTTGAGGAACAGTCCTGCCTCCTGAGCCTCTGCTCTGCCCCTTGGGGCAAATGGCTTGACTTGTCTGCGCCTCAGTCTCCCTATTCGGTCTCTCCTTGAATACGTCTTCCCACAGAGTGTCTGGGGAGTACACCACTGCAGGGCTAGGGGACGGCTGCCTCCCGCCTTGCCTGGGTTATGGAGAATGGGTCCTGCTTTTGATGAGATGGTTGAGTTTAAGCTAGAGGGAAAACTAGCTCCTTCCCCTGCCCTAAGAGGTTAGAGGCATCTGGTCCACCCTCTTCCTGGCAAATCTCGAGGTCTGGAGAGGTGTCCCCCTGTCCGAGAGGCAGCCAGTGCCAATACTGCTCACCCTGCAAGGGGTGTCTGTCCCTGGCACAGGTGGTGCTTTCAGAGTTTCCCTGAGCACAGTCGGCCCTAGCAAAGGGGTGGAAACAGATCTGAGGACGTGTGGGTGTCCCAGCCGAGGGACTGCCTCCCCGACCCACACCCAGCACCCACACGTGGGCACACGCACCGCAGTCCAAGGCCTCATGGCAGGGTGGCACCTCAGGGAGAACAACACAGATTATGACATTGTCTCGGAGAGGGCGAGTCTGCACCCGGGCCCACCTGAGATGAGACACGAAGGGCTCTGCGCGGTGCACAGCTCGGGCCGGGGAAGAGGCTGCCCAGGCTAGGCCCGCTTTGGGCGATCCCTGAGGGCACAACTGAGGCAGAACAAACCTGATGCAAAGGAGAGGGGCCTTCCCCAGCAACAGCACAGGCCGTGGCTCTTTAAGTCTCCTGAAGCCCTTTGCAGGATCAGAGCCAAGTCCCAGAGCATTCGTAAACAGCCCTGTGACAGAGGGAGTGGGGATCTAACACGTTTGCCTCTCCTTGCAAGGCTGCTTCGCTAACACTGAGGAGGTGAGGCTCCTTGGGCTTTTGGTCAGCAGGGGCTGGTGCCAGGGAACCACTTCTCAGTAGGAGGACGGCAGGTGCCTAGGATACAGGCACAGAGCACACTCCTCACTCTTGGCACCTTGGTCACCATGCCAGCAGCCCCTGCCAAACACAGGTCCACTAGAAAGAAGTCACCCTGTGGGTCTTGGTTGAGCTGTGCATGGTGACAGGAATAGCATAAGGAGATCCCTGATTTAAAAATAAAAAATAAAAAATATTAGAGGAGTCAGACAAATGAAACAAAGCTTGAAATATCAGGAGACTCGGTGTTCTGGGCAGAGCCCAGCTCCTAGTAGCCGTCTCCCTTGAAGCAAGCGGGGACGACCCACGGAGGCTCAGACCAAACCTGCAGCTGTCCCAGCCCAAGCCAGAGCCGCAGCCTTTCCTTCCCTCCCCTCCTAAGAACGAGCCTTCCTGAGACGGGTTCAGAGAAGGATCTGAGAGAAAGACGAACCATCCAGGGAAGCCAGAAGGTCCCCACCAAACAGTGTCTCGAGCCACACCCCAAACCAGTGCTCCTCCGTCAGTATAATAGTATTAAATGGATGTTCCGTAATGACAAGGATGGAAATGAGATAGGTACAAAGGTGTCTAGCTTAGGATCAGTTCAGATTTCAGTGTGCGAAGGACTCACAGAGCTGCTCTGATTGAAATGACTCATCGTACAGACACTAAAATTCAGGGAGGTGAAGGGGCTTGCCCAAGATCACACAGCTAGTAAATGGAGGTGAGGGTACGGCTTGAATGCCGGCCCTCTCACTCCTCGTCCAGTGTTCTTACATCTCACCCCAGCTCCCTTCTTGGAAAGGGTGGGGAGATGACTTAACTCTGTCCTGCTGGTTTGCCCTCTCAAACCCCTTTATCTTCTCCCACATCCTCCCCAAATGAGACACAAAGGATCTTTCTGAGTCAAAAATCAGTCAGTGTGTGACAGCCTGCGGTGTTAAGGACAGACCCAGGCCAGGAGAAGGTTTGAAGAGGCGACTGGCTTCTGTCACTGTGAAGCCTAGACTTATCCGCTGCTCGTAACACATCAGACGCCGAGCATGCTGTGTCCCTCGGAGCCGAGGGCGTGGAGAGCTTTCTGTCCACTCCACCCTTGGCCACAGGGTGCCACGGGGCAGCAGGGCCCGTGGAAGCTCTGCCACCCTGGGATTTGCTGGGCTGGACTTCGGCACTTGTAAAGACTTCAGTGAAGCAATAAACACAAAAATCTGGGAAAAGAAATCCAGAATTTGTGCTCTGCTCTGTTTCTTTTTCAAAAACGATGCAGATCAGCTGACCCTGCCCCACTGTCTTTTCTGGTCCCCAAACGCGATGTCCTCAGTCAGTGTTGCCCCCTTACCTGGCTTCCAGCTCTGCCAACTTCACGCTCCTCCTGAGCTGAGCGTCAGTCGTCTGTGACGTGGCCACCTTCTGTCCTGGTCCCAGCCCAACCCACACTAGACCCCGGAGGACCTCTCGCCGTGCACCCGCTCCCCAACACACACATGCCCCCCACCATCCCGATTTGTTCCTTTTGGTGGGGAAATGCATTCCCAGTGTCTCCATCCTTTCTCACATCTGCGCACATCCACAAATTGTCTGATCTTGTTTCCATTTGGTTAAATATTTAACTTGCCATGGCAGACCTTGTTTTAACCCCTCTCACATCGTGTTATTTCCTTTTTGTGAGTTATTTTGCATTAACCAACATCAGCGACAGATGCGTCTCTGAGGGTGTCACGCACGACCTTCAGCAGGGAAGACGTCTGGGCCGTGGAGGACCACCTAATACCTGGACTTATAAACTGACTGCATGAGCAATGAAAAGGCCAAATTATTCAGAATTTTTTTTTTGAATCACTGTAAAAAAAAAACTGATTTCTTTTGTATAGAGAACACTAAACGTATAATAAAAGTTGTTCAAAATGGACTCTGGCCAAATGTTCATTTTCCTTAGTTAATAGGTGAGAGAGGGATGTCGGGGGGTTAATGACAGAAATGAATCAAAGGGGTTTTCGTGGGCATACAATATCACAATTCTGTGATACCAGCCCCCATCCTGAAGTTGTCCTTATCCCGGAAAACTCACGGGCACAATTTGTTTTAAACAGAGTGACTGGTATGGGAATGTCTACAGCCATGAGACTCCCCGACTCAATGTGGCTGTGTATGTGCTCGCGCCACTGCGGAAGCGCCATGCTGGGATTCTGGGAGGGGAGAAACGTGCAAAGCCACTTCTCTCTCTGCACCCTGCTCACAGATGGGAGGACCTAGCGTACGCCCCGCATTGTGCCTGGCACAGAAGACATTTCACATCGCTGAATAATTAAAACCGCTTACAACAAACCAAAAAGCCCCTCTCAAAAGGCTCGAAGGAATCTCAGTCGAGAAGCAAACAGAGAAGGGAGAAGAACGAGAGGACCGCGGCGGTTGGGGGCGCTGCTCGCCCTTGACCACGCCTCTCGTCTTCATGGTCGGGGTCTGTAGCTGTTCTCACTGAGGAGTGACCAAAGAGCATCACCCAAGCAGGATGAATGGTGAGGGACCCCAGACATCGTAACCCCCTCCCTTGCCTCAGGGTGCTATGGGGCTGGAGAGTGGTCACGGCTAGGAGCTGCTTCCGCTCATGTAGAAAGATAACTGATAGTTTATAGGCAATAATGGGGGGGTAAGGGCAAAAGGATTTCCCTGAAAATGCAGCCCCAGCTCTCTTGGATAAAGAAGCACCAAGCAACTCTCCAACCCACCTGTGTTTACTCTCCCTTCAAAAGTCCTCAGAACAGAGCATTGACCTGAGGGGTTATTGCTTCATTAGATTAAAATGAGACCTTATTTCCAGGTCTAGCTCCTCCTGAATCGTTGGATAACTCGTTGGGTATGTCACACAACACAACCTGTGAAGCTCCCTATTCACTCCTTGGCATAGGAGAAAGATTTTTTCTCATCGCTCCCAAGTTCACAGGCTGGCTCTGAACTTTGCCCCTCATGTCCATCTGTACTGTCCCACCATTAGTCCAACCCTTGTTCTAAACTGACCGTCTCTTTGCCTCCTGTGTTATCCGTGTAACTGCAGCGAAAAAGAGCTTCTAAAATACAAACCTGATGTCACTCTTTTACTTGGTACCTTCAAGTTTGCTACAAGAGGGTAAACTAAACTCCTCGATCTGACATCTTTCGTGAACTGACCCTTCCCTCCGCAGCCTCGTTTTTCACCACTCCTCACGTATACCCTAAATTCTAGCCATTTCAAGCTATTTCCAACTCTCCCTGACATGTAATGATCTCTCACACTTCTCAGCTTTGGCAATTTAATTCAGCTCAAAAGCACCTATTAATAACTTACTCTGTGCCAATTAATGATGTAAGGTAAGTAGGATAGAGTTCCAGTCCTCAGGAAGCTCAGATTGTCATGGGAGGCAGTCAAGTAAGCAAAAGCAATGTCATAGTGCCCGGGA
The DNA here is from genome assembly GCF_000151845.1 of Pteropus vampyrus. Lineage (NCBI taxonomy): Eukaryota > Metazoa > Chordata > Mammalia > Chiroptera > Pteropodidae > Pteropus > Pteropus vampyrus. The sequence goes on along the minus strand of NW_011888998.1, from coordinate 1,297,244 downwards.
CAAAGGGCTCAATAAATGTGGGTTCGACAAATGAGTTATGACCCAAAGGCGAGTCTGCTTGGAACGGCTTCTCTGGACCTTCCACAGTCCTGTTCTTTGGGATTCATAATCGCTGAAGCTGAGGCTTACAACCAGGCCTTGTGACAATGATTTCAGGCTCTTTCCTCTTTTCTAATTCCAAATACCTCTAACCCCCTTTCTCCTTACGGATCATCTCTCCTGGGCTCCTTGAAGGCAGGCTGTGTCCTCTGTGCTAGGTCACACATCTTTTACAATCAGCTCAGGTGACACTATCTCAGGAAGTCTTCCCTGATACCTGATACGGCTCACACAAGTACACACATACAGATGTCTGCTAGGTCTGGTTTAGATCCCTTGCTATGTCCAGAACACTTGTTTTATGTCTCTCACTGAGGTAGGGAAGTGAGGGGAGGCGTTCAACACTTATTATTTCTTTCACTATTTTATGAGCATCTGAGTATAAAAGACCAATGCCTGGCACAAAGCAAGGACAAAATGAATGAATGAGTGAATGAATGTGACAGCTGCTCCTTTGAATTCAAGGTTTTTGTGTCATCCTCTTCGGATACTGGCTATGTGGATGTCGGACTTGCATATGACATTTTGGGGGCGGGGGTGGTCCACTGGTTCAGTTTTAGAGCAGGAGCCCCACTCAGGGGGACAGGACAGAAGTGAAAAGACAGCAAGCATCTTATATGAAGAAAGCCAACCTCAATTCAACTGAGGCCAAACAAAGCACTGCGTCTCTTCAGAGCCCCAGGGACCCCCAGAATATCTGTCATCTCTCATTCCAGTCTCCTGAAGTCTGCCCCTCCCAGCCCATTAGAAATGCTAATCTCCAGCTTGGAGCTGGATTAACCGACCCAGTGGGAGGGGGCAGACATCTTCCAATCTTTATTAAGAGCGAAGGCTGTACTCCCTCTTGCCCAGCTGCCCCCAAAGGGGTGGAACCTGGGAATTCATTATAGCCACTCTCATCAAGGCAGCCTCTACTGCTCAGCACCATATTAGGTGGAAGAAAGCAGGGAGGGCCATTTCTGCCTCCCCCTCCCCACTTAATGCATCAGAGCCCATTTGTTTGATGTGAGTTCCTGCTGGAGCACAGACCAGGCAGTGGGCCTCAGAGCAATTTGGAGCGACAGCTGCGGCCCAACAGCCCAGCCCCCAACCCCTACCCCCCACCCCATCCTCGCCCTAGAACTTACTGCTGATCAGCCCCGGACCCCACGGCAGAGAACGTGGCTTTGTGTAGACCAGGGAATAGTCTGTCAGGGTCCACAAACAGACTCTCAGCCCTAGCCTGAGTTTGACAGGAACTCACTTTACCACACTGAGCAGGAACAGGAATTCAGACCCCGGTGTCCTAAGGGAGAACACAACAGAGGGTGCGCTGTGGCTGGAGGGCG